>NC_045989.1:24432086-24774586 GCF_010909765.2 Amblyraja radiata
ACTCCGTGAGACCTATCGGCCAGCACACGGGCTTCTGTCACAGAATACAACGGAAACATATAGTCTTTCACTCAATATCCCGTGAATATAAACATATCAGCAACCTGTCATTGATAAAACACTGAATAATTTACTCAAAGATAGGGAGCACACAGTATTCTGTAACACAGTATACCTAAAACAGACAGATTAAGTCTTATCACTCAGTGCACTTGAAATAATTTGTGCAAAGTGACACAAAGTGCTGGAGTAACTCATAAAGTCATAAAGAATAGTAGAATTAGGCCATTCAGCCCATCAAGTCTACGCCATTCAATCGTGGTTGATCTATCTCTCCCTCCTAACCCCATTCTCCTGCCTTCTCCCCATAACCTCTGACACCCATACTAATCAAGAATCCATCCATCTCTGCCTTAAAAATATCCACTGACTTGGCCTCCACAGCCTTCTGTGGCAATGAAATCCACAGATTCACCACCCTCAGAGATAGATCATCCATAATTGAATGGCAGAGTAGACTTGATGGGCCAAATGGCCTAATTCTACTCCTATCACATGACCTAATATATGGTACTGATATCACCATGTGTGAAAGCATTGGAGCGCTCTCACTGATGCGCTGGGGCCATTGTATTCAGCGATGCATGCACTGGAAATAATTTGCAGAAAACAGCAAGAAGGCGCCGTGCAATGTTACCTAATGCAATGGGACTTGTACGTGCATAGAAATCAGGTATCCTGTGGATTAAGAGCAGCATATAATTGGGGAGGGAGGACACAATGTCCCCTGTCACCCTGCACAGCTGCAAAAATGTGTATACAGTGAAAAATAACACACCTGTTAACCAGTCACTTACTGAACCTTAGAAAAGAGGTGATATTCTGTCAATGTATAGGCAAGGAGAATGGCCGGCAATCAACAATCCAGGGAGAGTGTTTAGCAATGGACCAAGGGTATCATCAAACAAGCTGCTCGTCCCCCAAGGACTGGAGAGGGGGACAGAGGGAGCCTGCAACTGCGGAATCAAGAGCAAGGGGGGGTAAAAGGGTGAACCAGGGTCTTACCTTCTGCTCCCTCGAGGTCGGTTGCAGGAGGAGCCCCCCTCCCCGGGGCACGGAGGCTGAAGGGGGCCGGGTGAGGAGAGGAGAGGAGAGGGACGACGGTTCACATAGAAACATAGAAAATAGGTGGAGGAGGAGGTCATTTGGCCCTTCGAGCCAGCACCGCCATTCATTGTGATCATAACTGATCGTCCTCAATCAATAACCCGTGCCTGCCTTCTTCACATACCCCTTGATTCCACTAGCCCTTAGAGCTCTATCTAACTCTCTCTTATATCCATCCAGTGATTTGGCCACCACTGCCCTCTGTGGCAGGGAATTCCACAAATTCACAACTCTCTGGGTGAAAAAGTTTCTTCTCACCTCAGTCTGAAATGGCCTCCCCTTTATTCTAAGACTGTGGCCCCTGGTTCTGGACTCGCCCCACATTGGGAACGGTTTGAGGCCCTGCAGCAGCATGGGGCTCGCCTGGATCAGACACCGCTCCAGGATGCGCGGGACCGGACTGGACTTGGAAAATAGCGGGATAATCTGTGATTGTGCTTGGGTACTGAACTGTACTTTATTGTACTGTATTTCAGATACTTTACTGAACTGCAGTAATGAAAACCATTGAACCATGTTCTGACAAAGGACTAAAACTGAACTGCATTATGAGACTACCTTTACAAAAAGGATAGCAGTGGTTCAAGAATGCATCTTTCCTAAGGGCATTTGGTATGATGATACAGTAATTGCTAGTCATATCAGCATGCTTGTCTGGTATGGTCACACAACCTCGCAGGATAAGATTCGGCTGGAGAGAATAGTGCGCCGAGCTTCTAAGATCATCGGTTGCAGCAGACTTCCCTCAGTGACATCACTTTACTCAACAAGACTCACCAGAAAGGCCAAAAAAATCATAGCAGACCACTTTCACCCGGCACATTACCTCTTTAATCTCCTCCCATCAGGAAGGAGATATAGAAGCATTAAAAGTAAAACATCTCGCTTCAGAGACAGCACCTACCTCCAAGCCATCAGATATTTGAATTTGCACTAATCACTTTGCACTTTCTTTTGCACTTGCACTTACGCTTAACATGACGCTGCTGGGTACTGTCCTTCCCGTATATATTGTCCTTCGTACAGTATTGTCTGTATTATTTATTGTGGTGTATGTGGTGGTTGTATTGTACTGTATTGTATCTGTCTGAGAGCGAACCAAGACACATTCCTATCAACTTGTTGACATGGCAATAAACTTCTTGAATCTGAATCTGAATCTGAACACTTAGATCTTAAAAATGATTGATACAAAATGGGCAAGACACAAAATGCTGGAGTAACTCAGTGAGTCAGACAGCATCTCTGGAGAATAGATAGATAGATAGATAGATAGATAGATAGATAGATAGATAGATAGATGGATGGATAGATGGATGGATGGATAGATAGATAGATAGATAGATAGATAGATAGATAGATAGATAGATAGATAGATAGATAGATAGATAGATAGATAGATAGATAGATAGATAGATAGATAGATAGATAGATAGATAGATAGATAGATAGATAGAAAAAGGTGACGTTTCAGGTCGAGACCCCACTTCTGACTGAGAGTCAGGGTAAAAAAGGGCTATTTAGTGACTGAACTGTCAGTCACAGGAGTTCAGCATGAGCAGGATGCATCAGCACCACATCAGTGTAGCCAAGGATAGGAGTTAAAAGTTAACATGCCAGGGACCTTGAAATCTTCTAAATGCTATTTTAAAAAAATCTTTGTCCTTTAAAGAGGGGGTGGGAGATTGCAACCTTCACGTGGTCCGACCTATTTCGACGAATTCAATCAACCTAGCGTGCACAATCAAATAAGATCAAATAGAACAAGTTGTCCTACAACCTTAGGCTGTGCACACCATACGCAAGAAGAAGAAGTTCCTTTAAAGATAGTGGTAAATTTGCAAAATTGTTTCCCCAGTTCACGTTCAAAATTGCCTTAATATATTTCTATATTTCAAATAATGCAACATTAATAAAAAATATGACGATGGATATTATTTATTTATTTTTTTTTAATTTGTTTATTTTATTAGAAGTTAATACAATGCAAAACAATACAGTGGCACCTAATTTTAGGTGCCAACTATGTCATACCATAATCCATTCCATGTACAACCTCTAGTTTTATGTTATGAGAAGGAAGTAAGCAAGACAAGAAAAAGAAAACAATAGAAAGGGGAAAGAGTGGAAAAATAGATGGTAGAGAGTAGAAAAATGTGAAGTGTGTATATAAAAAAAAATATATAAATAAAAAAATAAAATAAAAAAGAAAAGGTGGAAAGTAGAAATAGAAGAGAAGGCCCCTTAAAAGAGAATTTTTCAAATCTATATTCGGAGATGTAGATCTATCCACGTCATGAACTGAAATCAGCAATCCTTATGGTACCGCTGCATCACATAATTCCAAAAAGTCGATGAAAGGAGACCAACTCCTTAAGAATTGGTCATATTTATCTATTAGTCGGAGTCTCATTTCTTCAAGGCGTGCTATGTCCATCATATTCCTAATCCACATTTTATGACGATGGATATTAATATTAAATTGTGTCAAATAAATATTATTTACCAAATATCAGACCCCGCTGCATAAATGGCAATAAACAACAAAATCGATATATATAACATGGATGATCATTCATACAGTAATCATTAAATTAACAAATGTCTTGCAGCAGGATATTCATGGAGTTGATTTGACCTAACATCATCTAAAATTTCATTAATTGAAACTCACGTAAGATTTCGGCAGTAAACTTGTGCAATCTGTGACTATTTAATGATGTGATACTTATTGATCTGTTGAACACTATACATCCAGCCAGGTGTTATTTATTGGCATAGCTAGTATTGATCCAAGCTGCAGAGCACGATCTGTATTTCATTCGACTATTGAATTATGTTAATTGGACTGAAATACTTTTTTTTCTCTGACACTTGCCACAGTGTTAATTCAAAAGACTTGCATTTATAACACCTTTGGGGAACAGGGCCATAGGCTATGAAATTCCATTCAGAAGTTCTCTAAGCCTCTGTAAAACATATATCTGTGAAGATAGACACAAAGTGCTGGAGTAACTCAGCAGGACAGGCAGCATCTCTGGAGAGAAGGAATAGGTGACGTTTCGGGTCGAGACCCTTCTTCAGACTGAGAGTCAGAGGAGAGGGAAACCAAAGGTATTAAAATACACAGGGTACCTGTGGTTTCCTCTATTCTTTTTCTCCAGGGATGCCTCCTAACCCACTGAGTTACTGCAGCATTTTGTGTCTATCTTCGGTGTAAACCAGCATCTGCAGTTCCTTCCTACACATACATCTATAAAAGTTGTATTTATATCGTGTTCTTTGGCTGTGTTTTAGTTTTAAAGATAAAGCATGGAAACGGCCCCGCCAAGTCCACAGATCATCGATCACCCGCTCACACTAGTTCTAACTTATCCCACTTTCCTATCTACTCCCTAATCCACACATTCGGAGCAATTTTTTTACAATTCATAGGGAGAACATGCGAACTCCACATAGACAACCGCTATGGTTAGTTTAGAGACACAGCATGGGAACAGGCCCTTTGCCCACCGAGTCTACACTGACGATTGGTCACCTGTCATCATTAGTTCCATGGTATTCCACTCTACCCATTAGGGGCAATGTTACAGAAGGCCAATTAACCTACAAATCTGCATGGGTTTGGGATGTGGTAGGTAATCGGAGTGGCTGGAGGAAAAGCACGCGGTCACAGGAAGAACTTGCATACTCCACACGGACACTATCTGAGGTCGGGATCGAACCCGGGACTCTGGCAGCTCTACCAGCAGCGCCAATTCCCATTCTGCATGAATTTTGGTCTATGCTTCGTGGAACTACCGATGACAAGAATAGTTTTTGATGCTGTCAAGGTCACTATTAACATGAAATGCATGAAAAACATAAAAGCATGCAAAATAGTATTTTCTTCAGCAAAATGAATGAAGTGTGAAGATTGCAATGGTTTCACATGGAGCAGATTTGTTTACATACTGCTCCTCTCAATGACACTGACTCAGTTAGCTCCCGCTGAGCTGTTTGTATTTAGCATCACAGTTGTCCAATCAGTAGGACAATTATTACTTTGCAAACATGCATTTTAATTGATCCTGAATGAAAATGCTATAGAAGACAGGTATCTGAAATTAAAAAAACAGAGAATACTGCATATTCTCAGCAGGACAAACAGCATCAAGAGAGAGAACTAGACAATGAACATTTCAGGTGACAAATGTTTTATCCAAACTGCAGAAAGGTTAGACGCAAAGTGCTGGAGTAACTCAGCAGATCAGGCAGCATCTCTGGAGAAAAGGAATAGGTGACGTTTTGGGTCGAGACCCTTCTTCAGACTGAGAGTCAGGGGAAAGGGAAATGAGAGATATAGATGGTGATATGGAGAGATATTGAACAAATGAATGAAAGATATGAAAATGTAACACTGATCAAGGAAAGGTGGATCATCGTTACTTTTTTTGCATATCTTTCATTCCCTTGTTTTATATCTCTCTATATCACCGTCCATATCTCTCATTTCCCTTCCCCTTGACTCCCTGACTGAAGAAGGGTCTTGACCAGAAACGCCTGACCCGCTGAGTTACTCCAGCACTCTGTGAAACGTCCCCTATCCATTTTCTCCAGAGATGTTGCCTGACCCGCTGAGTTACTCCAGCACTTTTGTGCCTAATCTTGTGTCTAACCAATAACCAGCATCTGCTGATCCTTCCTACACATTTTGTCTGCAGGGCGGCATGGTGGCGCAGCAGTAGAGTTGGTGCCTTGCAGCTCTTGCAGCGCTGGAGATCCGAGTTCGATCCTGACTACGGGTGCTGACTGTCCGGAGTTTGTACATTCTCACGTGGGTTATCTCTGAGATCTTCGGTTTCCTCCCACAGTCTAAAGACGTACAGGTATGTAGCTTGATTGGCTTGGTATAAATGTAAATAGGCCCTAGTGTGTGTGTGTGTGTAGGATAGTGTTAATGTGTGCGGGGATCGCTGGTCAGCGCGGACTCGGTTGTCCAAAGGGCCTGTTTTCGCGCTGTATCTCTAACCTAAACTAAAGGTTACCTCTGTTCCTCGGTCTAGAGATGTGGCTAGACCAAGTGACATCCTTCATTGTTTTCGGTGGGAATTTTGGTCTTTTCACTGAATTGGATGACAGGAGCATTGAATGACCTCCAGGTGGGTATAAAGCACCACTGTGTGGTTCAAGAACGTGGAGGCCAGGCACCAACGCCACAGAACGTTCAACAGCAACTGGAACACACTTCCCAATCCAATGGCCAATGGCAACTTTACCTGTCGGAAGCCGTAGGAGTGTCTGCCTGCAAAGGATAGACCTAGTCAGCCACAGCAGGAGATGTAACCACAGATGAAACAGTACCCCATCTAAGCAGGACAATGCCAAAGCCGCACCATCATCTCTCCCAGATGGGCAGATGCCAGCTTCAGTTCCAGTTCAGTTTACTGTCACGTGTACCGAGGTACAGTGAAAAGCTTTTGTTGCGCTATCCAGTCAGCGGAAAGACACAAACATGATTGCAATCGAGCCATTTTCAGTGTACAGATACATGATAAGGGAATAACCTTTAGTGCAAGGTAACGCCAGTAAAGTCCGATCAAAGGTAGAGCGAGGGTCACAACTATACATACTAACTGAAGAGCCGCCTTCCTTGCTGTGATGTTGCATGATTTAATTAAAACGTGCAATAATTTCCAAAGCAAACAGTTCTATAAACAGTGGCTGTCACTGACTATTGCAATATTCAATGAATTAACCCTCTTGAAATGGCCTTTTATGTTCAGAATCAATTTGCTCAATCTCATGAAAAGCAGCTGTGCACATTTCATACCTCAGTGTGAAAATTTACAACCAAATAAACTAGCTGGGCTGATATTCTAAATAAAAGTAAGTACGTTTGCAGCTGGTAAATTCTCCGCACAAATGACACCTGATTTTTGCAGTGTTTAATCATTGATTATTCGGGTACAGGTATTGCTTGGAAGGATCCCTTATGTTAGCATTGGGCCTGGCTCATAGAGTCCATAAGGTCATTCAGCACAGAAACAGCTCCTTCATCCCACCATGTCCATGCTGACCATGAACACCTATCTAAGGTAGACAAAAATGCTGGAGAAACTCAGCAGGTGAGGCAGCATCTATGGAGCGAAGGAATCTATGGACCCGAAACGTCACCTATTCCTTCGCTCCATAGATGCTGCCTCACCCGCTGAGTTTCTCCAGCATTTTTGTCTACCTTCGATTTTTCCAGCATCTGCAGTTCTTTCTTAAACATGAACACCTATTTATACTACTCCCACTCACCACAAGTCCATTGCTAGCTATCTCTTGGCGCTTTGAATATTAAACTTAGACATAATTTTAAGGTGAAGGGGAAACTATTTAATAGGAACCTGAGGGATAACTTTTTCACACAAAGGGTGGTGGGTGTATGGAACAAGCTGCCTCAGGAGAGGGATATATATAGATATCTATGTATCTCCCTCTCCCCTGACATCAGTCTGAAGAAGGGTCTTGACCCGAAACGTCGCCCATTCCTTCTTTGCAGAGATGCTGCCTGTCCGGCTGAGTTACTCCAGCATTTTGTGACTATCTTTGGTTTAAACCAGCATCTGCGGTTCCTTCCTACATAATTGAGACAGGGACTATCCCAACGTTTAAGAAACAATTAGACAGGTTCATGGATAGAACAGGTTTGGAGGAATATGGGCCAAATGCTGGCGGGTGGGACAAGTGTTGCTGGGATATGTTGGCCGGTATGGGCAAGTTGGGCCGAAGGGCCTGTTTCCACACTGTATCTCTCTATGACTCTATAAACAATCTAGAGAAAATATTGCAGACTCGTGGACCTCACTTTACCTTGAAGTTGTATTGTTTAGCACAGTTAGACATGATGCAACTTTAAAGAATTTAAAAGCTTATATAGCAGTCATATTTGAAATGAGTCATGACGGAGTAATTCAGACAACATAGTTGTTCATTTATCATCTAATTCAAAGTTGTAGCCAACAGAAGAATCTGCTGATAAAATACTTTAATGAGGGTGTAACCTCGTTAGACCAGATTGATTATGATACCTGTTAACAAAAGCAAACTCTGAAGTGAGGATTGATGAGATAAAACTGAAGATGTTGCAGGCATCTGTGGAGCGAGGAGATGATCAAAACTGGAAAATGAGGAAACCAACATGCTTTAAGTTGTAGAGATGGGGACCAGTACCGACCAGCGTTCACCCCGTACACTAGCACTAGCCTACACACCAGAGGCAATTTACAACTTTTCCCCGGATCATTCACAATTGTTTTTACTGAAGCCAATTAACCTACAAACCTGTACGTCTCTGGTGCTGTAGGGTAGCACCTCTACCACTGCTCCACTGTGCCGCCCCTTAGAGTAGAGAGAATAGATGGAATGTCAATTATATAGAACAGTACAGCACAGGCCCTTCGCCCCTCAATGTTTGCGCCAAACATGATGCCAGGTTTAACTGCTCTCATCTGCCTACACGTGATCCATATCCCTCTATCCCCTGCACTTCCATGTGCCTATCTAAAAGCCTCTTAAATGTCACCATCGTATCAGCCTCCACCACCGCCCCTGGCTGTGCGTTTCAGGCCGCCACCACTCTCTGTGATTCTACATTTATTGAAGTTCGAGGTTGTTCACGTCACACAATTGTTTGTTGTGTTATCTAGTTAGTAGATGAATGGGGGCTGTCAGAGAAAATGGAACAAAAAACAGTAACATGAGATGCAGAACACAGTTATTCACATTGATTGAAGGTAGTTGCTGAGGAAGTTGGGGACAGCACAATGGCACAGCGGTAGAGTTACTGCCACACAGCGCCAGAGACCCAGGTTCGATCCTGACTACGGGTGCTGTCTGTACGGAGTTTGCACGTCCTCCCTGTGACCGCGCGGGATTTCTCCAGGTTCTCCGGTTTCCTCCCACATCTCAAATCCCAAAGACGGATTTGTCGGTTAATTGGCTTTGATAAAACTTGTAACTTGTGAAGGGGCTAGTGGACTCAAGGGATATAGGGAGAAGGCAGGCACGGGTTATTGATTGCGGACGATCAGCCATGATCACAATGAATGGCGGTGCTGGCTCGAAGGGCCGAATAGCCTCATCCTGCACCTATTTTCTATGTTTCTATGTCCCTAGTGTGTAGGATGGTGTTAGTGTGCGGGGATCGCTGGTCAACACGGACTTGTTGGCTGAAGGGTCTGTTTCCACGTTGTATCTCTAAACTAAACAAAACTAATTGTTCAGTCTGGGTTTGTAAATAATCATTGCAAATTTGTTCTGTTCATGGGCTGGATGTGTGCCATCACACACACACACACTTACAGATTTATTTCAGCACTCCTAGGGAGTTTTCATGTAACACTCGTGTACTCCTAGACAATTCAATAGTTTCACAGCCACCTCTGAGCAACTCTCAAAGGTAGACACAAAGTGCTGGAGTAATTCAGCCGGAGAAAAAGAATAGATAATGTTTCAGGTCAGGACCATTCTTCAGCCTTATTATTTCAGGTGAGTTTGAGGGTAGGGTGGAAGTTAGTGGTGGAGTTAATAAAGCCGAATGCAGGAGGTAGCCCCGATGCAGTCATCAATGTAGCGGAGAAAGAGTTGGGAGATAGGGCGAGAGTACACCTGGAATAAGAACTGTTCCACGCACCTGATATAACTGGGGCCCATGTGAGCTCCCATGACTACACCTTTAATTTGGAGTAACCCGCATTTCAATTATTTTAGTTTAGTTTAGAGATACAGCGTGGAAACAGGCCCTTCAGCCCACCAAGTCCACAATGACCAGCGATTGCTGCACATTAACAGTATCCAACACACACTAGGGCCAATTTTTACATTTATACCAAGCCGATTAACCTACAAGCGTGTGGACGTCTTTGGAGTGTGGGAGGAAATTGAAGATCTTGGAGAAAACCCATGCGGTCAGGGGGAGAACGTACAAACTCCGTACAGGCAGCACCCGTAGTCGGGATCGAACACGTGACTCTGGTGCTGCAAGGCAGCAACTCTGCCGCTGCGACACCGTGAAGCCTGCCGTTTCCTTCCCGAGTCCTTTCAAACATTGTAGTTAGCAGAGAGTGATGATCAGATGATCAGTGGTTGGGTGGAGATACAGACTGTGCTCCACAGCAATGAGTTTTAAGCAGCTAAACATACAGCTGTTCGTTTTAGTGCCAGCAGGTAAGCTTAAACCTTGTAAACATGGAATAGCCCCAAAACCATTGACTTAAAACCAGATTAACAGGCAGACACATCTAATTAGAGCAGCACCCAACTAGCATCTGTTTGCAATCTTTCACCATAATAACCCCAATGGGATTAGACAAATATTGCAAAGTGACACTAAAATAGATGGTAGCATCGACTGTGGAGATAGTTATCAAGAATTACTAAAGGTACAGACCACTGCCTTGATCAACTCAGCAAGTGGGCTGAGGAGTGGCAGATGGAGTTTAATTCAGATACGTGTAAGGCGTTGCACTTTGAGAAATCGAACCAGTTTTGGACCTCCACGGTGAATGGTAGGGTACTGGGGAGTATTGTAGAGCAGAGGGATCTAGGAGCGCAGGTACTGTGGTGGCCTAAGGCAGGGGCAGAGACCACCCACATCAGTACTCAGATCCACAGATAGCAAATCAGTGAACAACAAGAATTGAATGTGGAAACAAGGAACTGCAGATGCTGGTTTATACCAAAGGTAGATAATAGAGTAACTCAGTGCGTCAGGAAGCATCTCTGGAGAAAAAGGATGGGGTGACATTTTGGGTCAGAACCCTTTCTTTCTTGTGCACCTTTTTAGTTCAGTTTTTAGTTTAGGGATATAGTGTGGAAGCAGGCCATTCAGCCCACTGAGTCCACACCGACCAGTGATCCACATACACTATCCTATACACTATCAACAATTTACAATCTTTACCAAAGCCAATTAACCTACAAACCTGTACATCTTTGGAGTGTGGGAGGAAACCGGAGCACACGGAGAAAACCCACGCAGGTCACGGGGAGAACGTACAAACTCCATACAGACAGCACCCGTAGTCAGGATCGAACCTGGGTCTCTGGAGCTGCGAGGCAGCAACTCTACTGCTGTGCCAGATGTGCCAGCAAAGATGTACATCTAATGCTGTAACATTCACTGCAGTCTGGTTTACGTGGTCAGTTCAATCTACAAGAAACCTTGTCCTTTGATTTGACTTGCTCATCGTTTGACATCCGTGCCACCCATCTTTCATAAGAAAGGATTAGATGTGTTCATGAAGAGACAAAACTATGACGTGAATAGGTCACATCCAACCTCACAGCTCTGCAGATAAAGGTGAGTCATGAGATATTGCCGGATGTATCAGCGATGACTCAGTGACAAGCATAGTTAGTCAGGAGTCTATAGGTTCAAGTTTCAAACACGTTCACAAGTTATAGGAGTAGAATTAAGCCATTCGGCCCATCGACTCTACTCCGCCGTTCATCATGACTGATCTCGGCCACCTAATCCCATTTTCCTGCCTTCTCCCCATAACCTTTGGCACCCGTTCTAATCCAGAACTTGTCGATCTCTGCCTTTAAAATATCCACTGATTTGGCCTCCACAGTCCTCTAGATCTCGGCTGGGCATTGGGCAGGATGCTGGGGGTTTTTTTTGGACAACCGATATATTCTGCCCCGATTTGAAGAATAGAAGAGTAATCGACAAATAGCAAAACGCCGCAGATGCTGAAAATCTGAAATTTTTTATTCATTCAGAGCCAGTGGGTTTTGTAGGCTGAGCCAGCATTTAGTCTGGCATTTAATTGTGTATGAAGAAGGGTCTCGACCCGAAACGTCACTCATTCCTTCTCTCCAGAGATGCTGCCTGTCCCGCCGAGTTACTCCAGCTTTTTGTGTCTATCTACAGTTTCTTATTCAACAGTGATATGGTGCCAAGAAAAGATGGTGTGTTACTTGGAAGACAACTCCAGGTGGAGGTGTTGAGATCCTTAGGCCTATTGCGTCTGTGTTGTCCATCGACCACCCATTTACACTGATACTACCTCAATCCCATTATTCTCCCTGCATTCCTGTCAAATCTCCACCTCCCATCCCCCAGTCATTTACACGGGGTGACGCCTGTATGGTGGTGAGTAGTCGCCCAAAGTTGTACTGTTTTCTGGTCGCCACTGGATTTTCAAGATGCTGAACATTTTCGGCCACCTGCTGCGACTATGACGGGTGCTGGCAGTCGCCGAATAAATCGCGTAAGTGGGACAGGCCCTTAAGGATGATTCACAATGGCCAATCAAACTACCAACCCACATGCCTTTGGGATGTGGAAGGAAACTGGATTGCCGAGTAGTCACAGTGAGAACATGCAAACTCCACACACACAGCACCAGCACCAGAACCTGGATCTCTGGCACAGCGAGGCAGCAGCCCTACTGATGGTTTGATAGTTTAGTTTATTGTCACATTTACTGAGGTACAGTGAAAGGCCATTGGTAGCAAGAAATTGGTAAAAGTATCGGATATTGTTCTTAGTTTTTAATTTAATTAATTATTATAGAAACATAGAAACATAGCCCATAGGTGCAGGAGGAGGCCATTTGGCCCTTCGAGCCAGCACCGCCATTCATTGTGATCATGGCTGATCGTCCCCAATCAATAACCCGTGCCTGCCTTCTCCCCATATCCCTTGATTCCACTAGCCCCTAGAGCTCTATCTAACTCTCTCTTAAATTCATCCAGTGATTTGGCCTCCACTGCCCTCTGTGGCAGGGAATTCCATAAATTCACAACTCTCTGGGTGAAAACGTTTTTTCTCACCTCAGCCTTAAATGGCGTCCCCTTTATTCTAAGAATATTGTCACATGTACCGACATACTGAAAAGCTAGTATGCTGCGCGTTATCCAGCTAACATATATTGCTGCATCTTTCACAAGCACACGAATGCATCAACACAACAAATAAATATAAAATGTACATTAACACAATAAATTATCAATAGTTTAGTTTATTGGCACGTTTACTGAGGTACGGTGAAAAGCTTGTTTGCTGCATGCTATCCAGTCAGCGAAAAGGCTATACATAATACAATAAAGCTGTTCCCAGAGTACAGATATGGGACAAAGGGAATAAAGTCCAATAAAGTCCGATTGAAGATAGTCAGAGGATCTCCAATGAGGTAGATAAGAGGTCAAGACCCCTCTGAGGAACGCTAGTCTGATCTTCATTGGTATCAACTCAATGGTTGCTCTCATCCCAGCCCAGTAAGTTGTTTTGCAGTTTGTGGGCACTCCTAGTTCATTTAACAAGACCTACAGCCAAATTAAAAATAAACTGAATACATTTTGTGGTTGTAAATTCTTTGGTTAAGATATGTTACATCTCACATTCCACTTGATGTTGTTACCGGTGCTGAATATCGATGGGTTTGGACTTCCAGCAGCCACTGTATGTACTCCACTTAAACATCGATAAGCCCAAAGGCAAATGTCTCCCCCTTAGAAATTCATATGTTCCAGGAGCAGAATTAGGCCATTCGGCCCATCAAGTCTACTCCGCCATTCAATCATGGCTGATCTATCTTTCCCTCTCAACCCCATTCTCCTGCCTTCTTCCCGTAACCCCCGACACCCTTATTAATCAAGAATCTGTCAATCTCCGCCTTAAAAATACCCACTGACCTGACCTCCACCGGCATATGTGGCAATAAATTCTACAGATTCACTACCTCTGACTAAAGAAATTCCTACTCATCTCCTTTCTAATAGTGCATTCATTAATATTATTCCATACCTTTTATTTCTATTTAAGAAGGAACTGAAGATGCTGGAAAATCGAAGGTAGACAAAATTGCTGGAGAAGCTCAGCGGGTGCAGCAGCATCTATGGAGCGAAGGGCCGAAACGTCGCCTATTTCCAAGGGTTTCGGCCCAAAACGTTGCCTATTTCCTTTTCTCCATAGATGCTGCTGCACCCGCTGAGTTTCTCCAGCACTTTTGTCTACCTTTTATTTCTGTGGAGTGTGGAGAATACCGAAGATCTCAGAGAAAACCCACACTGGTCAAGGGGAGAAAGTACAAACTTCATTCAGACTGCACCCAAAGTCAGGATCGAACCCGGGTCTCTGGCGCTGTAAGGCAGCATCTCTCCCACCGTGCCACCCTGTTGTGAGAAGAGGAATAGTTGGTGGAGATGGAAGTGTTGTTTGCTTTCTCTTGTCTGCATCAGAACTAATTCTGTCTTGAGGTTATTCATCTGAGATATTAACAATTTCTTTCAGACACTGCCTAATGTGTTGGCTATTTCCAGCATTCCACGTTTGGTTTCATTTCTCCACAGCCACTCATTAATCCATCAACCCTATCAACCAAACACTTCATAAACAACTTGCCGTCACCACAACTCTTACCTCTTGCTATCAGTAACATCCCGTTTGCCCGTACACCCTTCCCCACCCTCACCGTGACTTACAGCTAATTTGTTTCCACACTCTTCCATTTCCAATGAAGGGACTTTGACCTGAAACGTGAGCTTTGATTCTCCTTCTGTATCTACTGAGTGGTTCCAGCTTGAATGTTTTAGGCTTCCAGCGTATGTGGTTGTGTGACTTATCACAATGTTTGGAGTTGGGTTCTTGCAGACTTGTGCCATACTTGCTTCTGTTGCCTCCATAGTGGTCATCGGGAGGTCATGTTCATAAGTTCATAAGATATAGGAGTAGAATTAGACCATTCAGCCCATCAAGTCTACTTCACCAATCATGGCTGATCCATCTCTCAATGTCAACCCCAATCTCCTCCCACCTCTACATGCTGCAGTTATATAAGTCATTAGTGAGGCCACTTTTACGCTATTGTGTTCACTTTTGCCCATCATGTTGTAGGAAAGATATTGTCAAGCTGGAAAGGGTGCAGAGAAGATTTACCAGGATGTTGCCTGGACTTGAGGGCCTGAGCTATAGGGAGAGGTTGAGCAGGCTAGGACATTATTTCTTGGAGTGCAGGAGGATGAGGGGTGATCTTATAGAGGCGTATAAAATCATGTGATGAATAGATCGGGTGAATTGAAAATCAGAACCAGAACCAGAACCAGAGTGCATAGGTTTAAGGTGAGGGGTGAGGGGAGGGAGGATTTAATAGGAACCTGAGGGATCACTTTTTTTACACAAAAGGTGGTAGGTGTATGGAACGAACTGTCAGAGGCAATAGTTGAGGCAGGTACTATCACAAAGTTTAAGAAACATTCAGACAGGTACATGGATTGGAAAAGTCGCCAATTCCTTCTCTCCATAGATGCTGCCTCACCCGCTGAGTTTCTCCAGCATTTTTTTTGTCTACCTACTGTTTGTTTCCTCTCCTTTTCACCTCCCCGTCTCAGGAGGATATTCTCAGAGTCAGCAAAACAGTGGAAAATAACAAGATTTCTTTGGGGATTTTTTTTCAGCGATGTTTTTTACAAGGCAGGGATCGTACATTAGCCGCCCTCCCACCACCTCATCCTCATCTCTCTTCCCTTCTCTCTCTCACCTCCACTGCCAGACAATGACTACAACCCAACTGCTCAATTGGACCATTCTCCCAGGAGAGTTGCAGTAGTGTCCACTTGGCCTTGTAATGTCACACAACAGCTACGTTCACCTAACCTGAGATTCTGGTCTGATTGAAACAAAGGCCAAAGTCCAAATGCTCTCAAGTTCAAGCCTAGGTCTCCTGGAGCAAAGTCACCCATTCAACCCAGGTCCCAACCTGGAACGTCACCCATTCATTTTGTAGACAATAGACAATAGGTCCAGGAGTAGGCCATTCGGCCCTTCAAGCCAGCACCGCCATTCACTGTGATCATGGCTGATCATCCACAATCAGTACCCCGTTCCTGCCTTCTCCCCATATCCCTTGACTCCTCTATCTCTAAGGGACAATAGACAATAGACAATAGGTGGAGTAGGCTATTCGGCCCTTCGAGCCAGCCGGCTGATCATCCCCAATCAGTACCCCGTTCCTGCCTTCTCCCCGTATCCCCTGACTCTGCTATCTTTAAGAGCCCTATCTAGCTCTCTCTTGAAAGCATCCAGAGAACCTGCCTCCACCGCCCTCTGAGCTCCATCTAACTTTTTTGTTTTCTCCAGAGATGCTGCCTGACCCGGAGGAGTTACTCCAGTACTTTGTGTCTATCTTTAGCCATTCAGCCCCTATACTCCAGCACTTTACAATTTACATTGGAACATTGCAACAATATCTGTATAGCCTCTGTATGTAGAAGTGCTCAAAACCAAGAGGGTAGTTCCCAGTCCCAGTGAGACCACAGGAGGTTGGCAAAAGATGGTTTCCAACAGGAACAAGAATCCTTGGTCATGATCCAAGAACAGTGCAAAGCATTTTATCTCACAAGAAGAAAAAACGACGTGTTCACGGGGAGAACGTACAAACTCCGTACAGACAGCACCCGTAGTCGGGATCGAACCCAGGACTCTGGCCCTGTAAAGCAGCAACTCTGCCGCTGCGCCACCGTGCACTCTGCACTCTCCTGGCACGCAGCGGTGGAGGATGCCTGCAACAGCAACACCGCCAGGACAACAAGCCTTTATGGCCATCTGCAGCTTGGACTTGGGAAATGGTGCCAAACCCTGGCGACTCTTGGACATGGTTGCAGTGGGCTATTCCTGTACACGTTGTACTTCCTGGGATCGTGCTCAAGCATAGTAATAATTTACTGAACTGTGTGCAAAAAAAATAGAATGTCACTGTACCTTGGTGCTTGTGATAATAAAGAACTATTGATCAGGCTTGAGGTATGTTGATCCTATTCAATTGGTTGTTATTTTTGTAACACTGAAATATCATAATACTTTAAGATGGCCTATTTGTTTGATTTGCAATAAAATCAATTTCTACTGTACATGGGTGCTGTGACCTTAGTTGAGCAGTGATTTACACAGCAATAACTTAAATTAACCAGCTGAAATTGTTGAAATCTATGCAGCTCTAAATGTCAGCTGAACGACACAAACAAATGTACAATGATAGGCAGAAGGTTGGGAAAGCAAACCGGGATCAGTTTACAGAGTCATAGAGACTTACAGCGAGGAAACAGATCCTTTGGCCCAGCCAGCCCACAAGTTGTGAATGATCCCTAGTGTGTTGGAATAGTGGGATAACAGAGAACTATGGTGATCAATGGTGCCCCATCTACACTAGTCCCACCTGCCTGCATTTGGCCCATATCCCCCTAAACCTGTCCTATCCATGTACTTGTCCAGATATTTCTTAAACTTTGCGATAGTCCCTGCCTCAACTACCTCCTCTGGCAGCTAGTTCCATACACCCACCACCCTTTGTGTGAAAAAGTTACCCCT
Organism: Amblyraja radiata; assembly: GCF_010909765.2. NCBI lineage: Eukaryota > Metazoa > Chordata > Chondrichthyes > Rajiformes > Rajidae > Amblyraja > Amblyraja radiata. Next base: position 24,449,596 of record NC_045989.1, read on the forward strand.
TAGGTTCCTATTAATTCTTTCCCCCCTCATCTTAAACCTATGTCCTCTGGTCCTCGATTCCCCTACTCTGGGCAAGAGACTCTGTGAGTCTACCCGATCTATTCCTCTCATGATTTTGTGCACCTCTATAAGATCATACCTCATTCTCCTGCGGAATAGAGTCCGAGGCTTTTAGTGAACCTGTCGGTTATTGTACAACAAAATGACAGATTGAAACATGCGTATCTTGGCAACTAGCAAGATTATTGACAACAGACTGAACATACTTGGACTATCGGTCTCTGAATTGTAAATGAAATTCCTAAACTGTCAAGATATGAGGGCAGCAATAGGCAATAGTTGATTAGTGTCAGGGTTTGCCATTAACTTGACAGCTGAGAATATTTGTTTGTAATAGCTTGCAAATTCTAACAGAGTAGATTTAGCTTAGAGATGGAAACAGTCTCTTCAGCCCACTGAGTCCGCACCCACCATCATCACCTATACACGTTCCATCCTATAGAGCCATGCAGTTGTACAGTGGGCCCACAATAACCAACATGGCCCATATCCCTCTAAACCTGTCCTATCCATGTACCTGCCATGTCCCTGTCTAAATGCTTTTTAAATGTGATAGTGCCTGCTAATATCTGTCCATCCTATACACTGGGGACAATTTACAGATGATAATTAACCTACAAACCAGCACGTCTTTGGAGTGTGGGAGGAAACTGGAGCACCCGGAGAAAACCCACGCAGGTCATGGGGAGGTAGACACAAAATGCTGGAGTAACTCAGCGGGTGAGGCAGCATCTTTGGAGAGAAGGAATGGGCAACGTTTCGGGACGAGAGCCTCCTTTAGTCTTCAGACTACTTAGTCTGAAGAAGGGTCCCAACTTGAAACGTCGCCCATTCCTTCTCTCCAGAGATGCTGCTTCACCTGCTGAGTTACTCCAGCATTTTGTGTCTACCTTCGACTTAAACCAGCATCCGCAGTTCTTTCTTACACACAGGTCACGGGAGAACGTACAAACTCCATACAGACAGCACCCGTAGTCAGGATTGAGCCAGTGTCTCTGGCGTTATTTACACAGTTAATCAAGATGTACAAATGTGTTGTGGTGATGGACTAATTGGTTATTTGGCCTCTGTGATTTGCCCCTGGTGTGTAGGATGCGAAAGGAGGACCACACAGAGAACTAGTGTACGGGTGATCAATGGCTGACATGGACCCGGTGGGCTGAGGGACCTTCTTCCACGCTGTATCTCTAAATAACAGTAGCCAAAATGTTACAGGGGTTGAAAAATATAATGGAATATCCTGACTGCGATCGCTGTCTGATCCACTGCATATTTAGTTACTCTCATTGATATATTCACATGGAAGGTATGCCATTGGAAAGATAACAACTCAAACATGTGATGCATATCCTGACTGATGGAATTAGGACATATATGGTCCAAGAAATAGAACACCATCCCATTTTCCTGGCTTCCTCAGACTCGTGCCATAAGGAATTTTCCAGGTGTTTTTTTTTTTAGCCTGATTTAGAAATCTTACAAGATATAAATCGGAGATAGACACAAAAAGCTGAAGTAACTCAGCTGGTCAGACAGCAACTCTGGAGAAAAGGAATAGGGGACGTTTCAGGTCTGAAGAAGGGTCTCGATCCGAAACATCACCTATTCCTTCTCTCCAGCAATGCTGTCTGACCCGCTGAGTTACTCCAGCTTTTTATGTCTAACGTTGATTTTAACCAGCATCTGCAATTCCTTCCTACACATATAAATCAGAGTGTTGGCTCAGCGATGATCCACTTGTCTCTGAGTTAGATGGTTGTTTCTTCAAAGTCGTGGAAAGGACTTGAGTCTAAAATCGATGCCAATATACTAGAGGAATAGCACTGCCTAAAGCTGCCATATATTTGACAGGACATTAAACCAGACCTATCTAATCTCACAGTTTCTGCACAAAGATCCCATGGAAACCATGGGGCAGAGAGCAGTCTTCCTTCCACAGTGTAGCTGACTATGCTCACAACAGAAAATAGCTGAGAATAAAAAAAAGACATTTTAATTTAGTTTAGAGATAGACGTGGAAACAGACCCTTTGGCCCACCGAGACCACGCCGATCAGCGATCGCCCATACATTAATTCTGCCATACACACTAGGGACAATTTTCAGAAGATAATTAACTTACAAACCTGCACGTCTTTGGAGTGTGGGAGGAAACCGGAGCACCAGGAGAAAACCCACGCTGTTGCAAACTTTGTGCAGACAGCGCCCGTAGTCAGGATTCCTACCCATTTCTCCCAATGCTTTAGCTGTGAATGCGGTTTAAATATATGTACATCAACTAAACGCTAAACTGCGGAGCCAACAGTAACCTCTTTGGATGAATTTCTCTCATTAGTAAAAGAGTGGTGTGGAATAAGTAGAGGCAGAACATTAAAAATCCACAGGGTTCTTGAGATCTTTTTATTGATCCATTTTATTATGATAATCGTCACTGGTTTTAAAGCCTATTGGAATGACAAGATTGCACAAGGTTCTTTGTAAAATAAATAGCTATCTATTGTTCTAGAAAAGGCCTAGAACAAATCCCGATTGAAAATAGCTCTCCAGTTCCTGTGTGTTTACGTGGTTTCCCAGCTCCTTGGGGTGAAGGGTGTTATACCAGATTCAATGCTAAATAGTTGTGATCTCTGTGGGCCCGAGTCCAAGCCGTAGGGAGGTGGAGCTCCTCCTATCTGGACACATCCTCCTATGTGTCCAGATCTGTTTCTGTCAACACTGTCCCTGGAGTGGCCTCCCAGTGATAGTACCTTAACCCTCCAGAACAGACCCCCTCCTCCATCCTGACCCTGTATCACCTCTGGAGGAAAGAACCACAGATGCCGGTTTACACTGAAGATAGACACAAAATGCTGGAGTAACTCAACAGGACAGGCAGCATCTCTGGAGAGAAGAAATGGGTGACGTTTTGGGTCGAGATTCTTCCTCAGACGAGTCAGGGGTCTGACTAGTCTGACGAATCTGAAGAAGGGTCTCAACCCGCAAACGTCACCCATTCCTCCTCTCCAGAGATGCTGCCTGTCCTGCTGAGTTACTCCAGCGTTTTGAGACTATCTCCTGTGTCACCTGTGGTGTGGTGTAAGTGGAGTCACAACAGGGTTCTGCCTGGTGTGGATTCATTTTCAGTGCGTCTCCACTTCCTCGCTCTGGCAAGTCTTTGGCAGGCACGGTGGCGCAGCGGTAGAGTTGCTGCCTCATAGCCAGAGACCCGGGTTCGATCCTGACTAGGGTTGCTGTCTGTACAGAGTTTGTACGTTCTCCCCGTGACCTGCGTGGGTTTTCTCCGGGTGCTCCAGCTTCCTCCCACACTCCAAAGACGTGCAGATATATAGGCTAATTGGCTTGGTGTAAATATAAATTGTCCCTGGTATGTGTATGATAATGTTAGTGTGCGGGGATCACTAGTCAGCGCGGACCCGGTGGGCTGAAGGGCCTGTTTCTGCGCTGTATCTCTAAACTAAATTAAACTAAGATTGATGTTACCTGGAGTTTGTGCCTACACGTTCTCCACTCATGTGACGGCTTTCATCCTTTCTACAGAAAAATTTGGCGATAATGTTGATAATCCCCAAAGTAGTGATTTAGTTTAAATCGTTTGACCCAATCAAGTCCACCAGTGGTTTACGGAGCTACTGAAAACACTCGATTAACTGGCTCTGCTGCTGGGCTGGAATGCAGATAGGCTGCTGAAATCTATTCCAGAATTATCAGCAGGAACAAGTAGGCATTGCACAACAGGTTGCACCTGCTGCAGTTCAGAACTGAGCAACATTAGACCTTACCTGAATCAAAAGTGTGGGAGGAAGGAGCAGAGGGTCGAAGCATAGACAAAGGAAAGTTTCGGGCTTTAGTTTAGAGATGGGGGTCTGTTGAAAGATAGAGTTTGTGGGATCTTGCTGTGTACATTGCCACTTTACAACATTGACAACAATTCATAAGTTGTAAGGGGCCATGGACAACCATAGGCTGGTAGAAGGCACATCGCACATACAAGTTATACTATTCAGAAATATGATCGTGGCTGACCATCCAAAATCAGTACCCCGTTCCTGCTTTCTCCCATAGCCCTCGATTCTGTTAGCCTTAAGAGCTAAATCTAACTCTCTCTTGAATACGTCCAGTGAATTGGCCTCCACTGCCTTCTGTGGCAGAGAATTCCACAGATTCACAACTCTCTGGGTGAAAAAGTTTTTCCCCATCTCAGTCCGAAATGGCCTACCCCTAATTCTTAAGTTTAACTTGATATCATGTTCAGCACAGATATTGTGGGCCGAAGGGCCTGTTCCAGTACTGTACTGTTCTATGGTAGACAAAAATGCTGGAGAAACTCAGCGGGTGCAGCAGCATCTATGGAGCGAAGGAAATAGGCAACGTTTCGGCCCGAAACGTTGCCTATTTCCTTCGCTCCATAGATGCTGCTGCACCCGCTGAGTTTCTCCAGCATTTTTGTCTACCTTCGATTTTCCCGCATCTGCAGTTCCTTCTTAAACACTGTACTGTTCTATGTTCTATGTTCACATGTTGACTGCAACGTCAGTCTGATTATAAGTCAAGGAGCCTCTGAGAATTCGAGAGGGCAGTAAATGAAGACAGTACAACACATCGCTGTTCTGCAATGGAATCATACACATCTAACCAAGATCAGAAGCGTGCTAAATATTTCAATTTCATTGTAACTTTATACATTCAATCAGAACATTTACTAAAAAGTGCAGCAAGTTACACCTTGGGGGGGGGGGGGGAGGGGGAGGGGGGGGGTGGAGCCATATTTTTTATAAGTGCACAATATGCCCTTTCATATGTCCACAGTCTGTGGGTAGAGAGTAAACTGAACCTTTAGATTTTTTTTCTCTCGCTGTTTCATGGTCTTGCAGAACAAGGTAAACTCGTTCCTAATGCCCCGACATACCCAACCCTCTCTTGCCATGGGTATTCTTAGAAAATAAATTGCTTCAGGGTTTAACTTCACTCAAGCAGATGCTGTAAATCAATGTGCTTCATAAACACATGAGCTTGGCTCCCACTCACTAACCCTTGTGCAAATAAGTTTGTCAGCAATTTTAATGCTGCATATTTTTCTTGGCCGAGTTTTCTGGAAGGTACAGTAAATGGTCCTTTTCCCCCCCCCCCCCAATCAACTCGCTGTGAGCAGCGAATGCCACATTTATTAGAAAAGACAGTGATTTAACCAACAGGAAACCCTACCCAACCTGACGAGATTTCTCTGTTGAGTTGGCAGCAAGCTGAGGTAAAATTAACATCTCAGTTTAGTTCAGAGATACACCCCTGAAACAGGCCCTTTGGTCCACCGAGTCAGCTCTGACCAGCGATCCTCGTACACTAACGCTAGCCTACACACACACTCGGGACAATTTACAATTTTTTACCAAGCCATTAGTCTCTACAAACATGTATGTCTTTGGAGTGTGGGAGGAAACCGGAGATCCCGGAAATAACCCATGAAGGTCACGGGGAGAACGTACAAACTCCATACAGACAGTACATGTATGTAGGTTATTTGGCTTAGTGTGTGTGTGTAAAATTGTCTCTAGTGGATGTAAGATGGTGTTAATGTGCGGGGATCGCTGGTCGGCGTGGACTTGAAGGGCCTGTTTCCGCGCTGTATCTCTTCTTCTTTCGTGTCCATCTTCCATGTTCCAAATGTTGACCTCGCTGTCATCGTCCGTCCTGAAAAGGACGCAAGCTTTCGGCGACAATCAGTGGGAGCCATCGCTGGTTGCAAAAGAATTGTTGCACTATAATTCTTCTATGGTGGTAGCAGAATTAGCTCAGGTTACTTCCAGTTTCCAGCCCCGCGCGCGGTGTTGACACTTCTGCTATGGGGCCGCCGTATCTCTAAACTAAACTAAAGTAAAAGTTTTTCACTTAACCTCGGTACACGTGACGGTAAACTAAACTGAACTGAACTGAACAAAGAGCCAACACAAACAGAATGGACTGAATGGCCTTCCACGATATATGATTCCTTCATTCTATAATTAAGCTGGAGTTACTACCGCCCTGAAACAAAGGCCTCCGCTGTCACTGGGTGAACATGTGCAGCACAGCAAGGAGTAAAACATTCTACTGAACCAGAAACAGGTTTCATTGAAGCTTAAAAGCGTTCTAGGAAAATGTAACCAAAACTTGCAGCAAGCAACGTTTAAGTAATTACAGGCCAACTAATAAATCAGGGCAATGAAAAGAATAAAGCTGAGCGTGCAGAATATAATAAAATGGGGATAATGTGGAATTCTATGCAGGCACCGGGCTAAATGAGTATCTCATTCAGAGAGCTGGTATAGGCGGCAGAGGCCTTATTTCATGCTGGAAACCTGGATAAATACATGAGTCATGGAAAATTAAACTCCTTGATGTGTTGAACTATTTGTAATTACCGTGCCCAGAAATTGGATGCGTTCATTAGTGTTGCCTTCCCATGCATTGGGCGGCACGGTGGTGCAGGAGGGGGGGGTTGCTGCCTTACGGCACTTACAGCACCAGAGACACGGGTTCGATCCAGACCACAGGTGCTGTCTGTGCGGAGTTTGCATGTTCTCCCTGTGACCTGTGTGGGTTTTCTCCGAAAACTTCGGTTTCCTCCCACACTCCAAAGACGTACAGGTTTGTCGGTTAATTGGCTTGGTGTAAATGTAAAAATTGTCCCCAGTATAGGATAGTGTTAGTATGCAAGGATCGTTGGTTGGCATGGACTCGGTGGGCCAAAGGGCCTGTTTCTATTTTCTGTTTCTAAACTAATCTAAACTAAATTAAAAGTGGTTTTAACTCGTTTTGACCGCTAACAATAGTTTCTGGGTAAAGTGGCACGTTTCAGAATACATCTGCGTACAATTCACTTGGTATGTGACATCCCAAAATTGAACTTTTTTCCTGGGGTGCAAATGTCAAAGACTAGAAGTCATGGCTTTATGTTGAGAGGGACAAAGTTTAAAGGAGATATGTGGGTCAACGTTGTTTTTTCACAGAGAGCGGTGGGTGCCTGGAACGCACTGCCAGGGGTGGTGGTGGACGTTGACGCGAGACTGGCTCTTAGATAGGCACATGGTTCTTCAGAGAATTGAGGGTATATCACGAGGGATGTATACCTACTGTCTCCGCCTCTTCCTTTCTTTTTCCCGCCCCCCCCCGACATCAGTCTGAAGAAGGGTCTCGACCCAAAACGTCGCCTATTCCTTCTCTCCATAGATGCTGCCTCACCTGCTGAGCTTCTCCAGCATTTTTTGTCCACCTTCGTTTTTTCCAACATCTGCAGTCCTTTCTTCAGCAGGCAGGCAGAGGAGATCAGTTTAACTTCCCATCATGTTCGGCAAAGAGCCTGTTTCTCTGCCGTGCTATTCGACGTTCATCGTCCCAGTATTTGCAGTTTTTTTTATTCCCTGAAATCAATGCTATTTTTTAAATCAACGAGGTTGAAAGATAAACTACACAGGGGAACAGAATTTGACCATGATATGTCTGTTAATGTCGTTTAGTGAAGTTCCCCACTGGAAAAAGGATTGAATATCCCGATTTTACTTCAAACCGGATTTAGCTCATTTTCAATATTGTAGTACAGCACGTATTTTTGTTTCAAGTTATGTGAAGGAATTTCTGGACTGCAGCCTTTTTAGTTCAGCAATTTTAGCAAAGAGAAGGGAGACATAGAGTGCTGGAGTAACTCAACAGGTTAGGCAGCATCTCTGGAAAAAAAAAGGATGGCTGATGTTTTTGGGTCAGGACCCTTCTTCAGATTGGAAGGGTCCCAACCTGAAACATCACTAATCCTTTTTCCACAGAGATGCTGCCTGACTCGCTGAATTGCTCCAGCACTTTGTGTCTATCTTTGCTATAAACTAGCATCTGCAGTTCTTTCTTACAGCCCATCGAGTCCACACCGACCATCGATCACCCATTCACACTAATTCTATGTTATTCCACTTTCCCATCCGCTCCCTACACATTAGGGGGCAATTTACAGAAGCCGATTAATCTACAAACCCGCCCGTCTTTGGGATGTGGGAGGAAACCGGAGTTCTCCTGCCTTCTCCCCGTAACCCCTGACAACCGTACTAATCAAGAATATGTCAATCTCCATCTTAAACATTTCCATTGACTTGGCCTCCACAGCCTTCTGTGGCAATGAATTCCACAGATTCACCACCCTCCGTCTAAAGAAATTCCTCCTGATCTCCTTTCTAAAGCTACGTCCCTTTAATTCTGAGGCTGTGGCCTCTGGTCCTAGACTCTCCCACTGGTGGAAACATCCTCTCCGCATCCACTCTGTTCAGGTCTCCTCAATCAAGTTTGAACCCTTGGACTCGAAGGGCCGAATGGCCTACTCCTGCACCTATTGTCTATTGTCTATTGACTTCTGATTCAGAGGTCAAGGTGTAACCAACCTAATTAATTTACAATTCAGTCTGAAGAAGGGTTTCGGCCCGAAACGTTGCCTATTTCCTTCGCTCCATAGATGCTGCTGCACCCGCTGAGTTCCTCCAGCATTTTTGTGTACCTTATTAATTTACAAAATCTTTATCCTTTGAATAAATCTCTATCCACTGAACGATGAATGCAATTTCTATCCAAGATAGAGAAAAACAATAAAATAACCATTATGTTTTGATGCACAACTTCTCATTCACAATATTTATTTTAATGGGCCCATGGATACGGTGCATTCATCTACAATCTGTGAAGGTAATTTAAGGTCATTCAAGATCCATGCAGACCCTATTTTCACATTTCTGCCAATGTAGAATATTGTTGGCAACGTGCTTGCTTCTCTCTGTCGCCTTCTCCAAGAGCAAATTCCATTCGGCTTTTTTCCCCGCATTTTATCACATTCACGCTTCACTGAAACTTCCCATTCACATACTGGGACCAATTCATAGCAATAAAGCTTCACTCCATGATTAGGTTTCATAGAATTCTTCTCCTGGGCTGCCCTGACCCTGGTCTTGCAGAGTGGCCCCTCTCTGCATCTCTCCCTCGTCTTTGAAGATCTTCACCAAACCCTCCACTTGGACCAACTTACGCACGGCTCAGCACTCTAGTGCATGTCAACAGGTCATGTTGCATTGAAGCCAACATTAGTTTCAGTGCTGCATTCAGCAAGAGTTAGTGAATACAGCAATGTAGCAATACAGCAATGAAGTTTGTCAACTTCATCATTAAGATTATTACTGATCATGCTCTGCCCTGGCCCCTCCTCCCTTCCAGCTTTCTTTCCTGCCTCCCCCCTTCAATCAGTCTAAAAAAGGGTCCTGACCCAAAACGTCACCCATCCATGTTCTCCACAGATGCTGCCTGACCCGCTGAGTTAATCCAGCACTCTGTGAAACGTCACCTATCCATGTTCACCACAGATGCTGCCTGACCCACTGAGTTATGGTGCAGCAGCATCTATGGAGCTAAGGAAATAGGCAACGTTTCGGGCCGAAACCCTTCTGGAAATAGACAATGTTTCGGGCCGAAACCCGGAAGGGTTTCGGCCCGAAACGTTGCCTATTTCCTTAGCTCCATAGATGCTGCTGTACCCGCTGAGTTACTCCAGCACTCTGTGAAACATCAACTATCCATGTTCCCCACAGATGCTGCCTGACCCGCTGAGTTACTCCAGCACTCTGTGAAACATCACCTATCCATGTTCCCCACAGATGCTGCCTGACCCGCTGAGTTACTCCAGCACTCTGTGAAACATCACCTATCCATGTTCTCCACAGATGCTGCCTGACCCGCTGAGTTACTCCAGCACTCTGTATCTTTCTGGGCTGCAGGTGTTATGATTGAAGCCAAATACAAGTCATCAATGGGCAGCACGGTGGCGCAGCGGTAGAGTTGCTGCCTTTTACGGCACCAGAGACCCAGATTCAATCTTCACTACAGGTGCTGTCTGCACGGAGTTTGCACGTTCTCCCCGTGACCTGCGTGAATTTTCTCCGGGTGCTTCAGTTTCCTCCCACACTCCAAAGATGTACAGCTTTGTCGGCTAATTTGGCTTTGGTAAAATTTGTAAATTGTCCATTGAGTGTAGGGTAGTGTTAGTGTGCGGGGTGATCACTGGTCGATGCGGACTCGGTGGGCCAAAGGGCCTGTTTCCGCGCTGTATCTCAAAATGAGTAGAATGGGATCTCAAAACAAAAGAAGATGGATCCTGGTTTAGTCTTCGAGGTTCGAGCTAAATAGTAGAGGGGGAAAATGGGGATGAGAAAGCTGGAGGAGAGGGGCTTGACCTGCTTCAGAAATACAGTCAGTAGTGAGAGCCCAGAGCAGTGGGACAGTTCCATGGTGTAGAATCCTGTTGATTGGTCTTGGTTTAAATTCAACATCACAACATTCCTCAACTAATGTTACATTCTTTCACCTTAACCCTGAGGCTGAGAAAAGCCGCAGTCCTCAAAGTTTATAGTCCTTTCAACACCAATAGACTCTTGTGTAGGAAGGAACTGCAGTTGCTGGTTTCAACCGAAGATAGACACAAAATACTGGAGTAACTCAGGTCAGGTCTGGGGGAGTTCCCCCCCGCCACGGGTACCATGTAATCCCGTGCTACCTGCTCCATGGTCGGATAGTCGGCGACTAAACCGTCTCCAGGTGAGTAGGGGGCTGTGGACCCCCAGCAGGACCAAAAACAAGACCTGTCAAAGGGCGGATGAGCTTCCAGCGAGCCAACGGCCATCCACACTTCAGCAGAAGTTGCGATCACTGTCGTACACGGCATTGTAAGGAATGATGATAAATCACACACACACCAAAATCCTGTACTTCCAGTGGCGGAAGTCGGCAGGAACTGGAGGACAGAGATGTGTGGTGCGTCCGTCACCGTTCCCATCGGAAACCAGCACCACTGCGTCGCTAATGTTTTCAACGATGATGAACTCAGCGGGACAAGCATTTCTGGAGAAAAGAAATGGGTAACGTTTCAGGTCTCCCCTGACTCTCAGTCTGAAGAAGGTTCTCGACCCGAAACGTCACCTATTCCTTCGCTCCATAGATGCTGCCTCACCCGCTGAGTTTCTCCAGCATTTTTGTCTACCTCCTAGATACTGAGATTAATTGATCATTTAACCTTATTAAACGTAGAGCATAGAACAGTACAGCACAGGAACAGGCCCTTCAACCCATGATGTATGTGCCAGGTGTGATGCCAAGGGTGTACTAATCTCCTCTGCCTGCATGTGATCCATCTCCCTCCGTTCCCCACATATTCATGTGTCGATCTATAAACTGCCTAAAAACCACTGTCCCATCAGCTTCCACCACATGTGTTCCACACGCTCACCACTCTGAGTAAAAAAAGTGTCCCCTACATCTTATTTTAAACTTACCCCCTCTAACCCTAACGCTATACCCTCTAACATTTGACATCTCCACCCGAGGCAAAAAGGTTGTATGTCTACCTCATCTATGCCCCTCACAATTTTAGATACTTCTCTCAGCATTTGCCTCAGCCTCTGACGCTCCAGAGAAAACATTCCAAGTGTGTCCAACCTCTCCTTTTGCCCTTACATCCAGAGATCATTCCGGTAAACCTTGTCTACTTCCTCTCCAAACCCTTTGCATCCTTCCTGAAATTAGTTTAGTTTAGATTAGTTCAGAGATACAACGTGGCCCTTTGGCCCACTGAGTCCGCACTGACCAGTGATCATCCCATTCACAGGCACCATCTCACACACTGGGGACAATTAACCAACAAACCTACACGTCATTGGAATGTGGGAGGAACCCGGAGCACCGGGAGAAAACCCACGCAGTCACGGGGAGAACGTACAAACTCTGTGAAGACGGCAACCGTAGTCAGGATTGAACCCGGGTCTCTGTCAGGCAGCAACTGTGCCGGCCGTTTCCATATTCAGGAACGTTTACTTCCCATCAAATGTCCTCCCTGCACAGTCTCAAACACATCCCTAGCCAGGCACCAAGCAACAACAGAAGCTAACACCACAAGATGGACGACAGATAGCACAATGGGCTAAGTGTTCGGCTGGCAACCGGAAGGTAGCTGGTTCGAATCCCGCTTGGAGTGCATACTGTCGTTGTGTCCTTGGGCAAGACACTTCACCCACCTTTGCCTGTGTGTGTGGATGTAATTATGTGAAGCACTTTGGGGTCAATGCAAGTTGACTAAAAATGTGCTATATAAATAAAGACATTATTATTATTATTAAGAATATCTCCATGTACTGATGGTCCGTGAGGAGGAACTGTTGTTGCCAATCTGTAATGACGATGACAAAGTTGAGGTTCTAGTTGCAAGGAGGAGTAGATACCCAGTTCCCCGAGTTTAATGATGAGTGATGACTGTGGAAGGGATGATGATGTTGAACACTGAGCTGTAGTTGATGAACAACAGCCTGAAGAAGGGCCTCGACCTGAAACATCACCTATTCCCTTTCTCCAGAGATGCTGCCTGTCCCGCTGAGTTACTGCAGCTTTTTGTGTCTATCTCCGGTTTAAACCAGCATCTGCAGTTCCTTCCTACACAGCCTGACATACATGTCCACTGCCCCAGGACAAAGTGAAGAACCAACCAGACCACATCCGCTGTTGAGCTGTGGTCGTGGTGGACGGGCTGAGGTGGCTCCAGCTCATTACTGAGGCGGAGTTGATTATGACCAACTTCTCGAACCACCTCGTCACAATGGAGGTGAGTGCCACTGGCCAGTGGTCACTAAAGCATTTCACCTTGACCTTCATGGGCACCTGTGCTGCCAATGCCCATGTAAAGCAGGTGAGGACCTTGCACCTTACTAGTAAAGTGATGAAGATTTCCACTAAATCACAGTGGCAGGCAGTGATAGAGTTGCTGCCTCACAGCGCCACAGACCCAGGCGCGATCCTGACTACGTTTTCTGTCAGTATGGAGTTTGTACGTTCTCCCCGTGACCAACCGCGTGATATTTCTCCAGTTTTCTCCACATTCTAAAGACGTACAGGTTTGTAGGTTAATGTGGCTTCTGTATAAAATTTCCCTAGTGTGTAGGGTTGAGCCAATATTTTGTCATGAAACCTAATCAACCCGAACCAATTGTGCAATAGGAACGTCCTGGGCGTGCCTACGAGTTTAGACTTTAGAGATACAGTGTGGAAACAAACTTGGCCCACCGAGTCCGTGCCGACCAGCGATCCCCGCAAACCACCACTATCCTACACACACTGGGGACGATTTACCATTTTACAGAAGCCAATTAATCTACACAATTGTACATCTTTGGAGTGTGGGAGGAAACTGGAGCACCCGTAGAAAATCCACGTGGTCACAGGGAGAATGTGCAAACTCTGTACCTATAGCACCCGTAGTCAGGATCGAACCTGGGTCTCTGGCGCAGTAAGGCAGCAACTCTACCGCTGCGCTACAGTGCTGCCACTGAGCCTTTATTAAATCTGTGGTGGGTGGATACAGATGTATCGTTGTCATAAGTGCCAGTCTAATCTGGACATTAGGTCCCTTGGGAGACTGAGTGCTGGGTTGACTCAGCAGGTCAGGCAGCATCTCTGACGAACATGGGTAAGTCATTTAGGGTAGAGACCTTTCTCCAGACTTGATTCTCCTTGGATTAGTCAACAGGATGTTGCTCAAGGGAGCCGGAAGAGGGGGAGGTGTGATTTATGTGGGGAAATCACAGTGTAAATACTCCTCTCAGCCGATACTTTCCAATGACTGGGATGGGAATCAGGGCTCGATCCGTGAGAATCAGTGACTCACTAGAGAAATGTAACCAACCTCAGCCTGTCTCAGTGGATTGACGCCTCTGACACAGTGATGTGTTGGAAGCAACTGCAGGTGCTGCTTTACACCAAAGATAGACACAAAGTGCTGGAGTAACTCTGTGGGTCAGGCAGCATCTCTGGAGAAAATGGATGGCCGGAATGGAAGGGTCCCAACCCAAAACATCACCTACCCCTTTTTTCCAGAGATGCTGCCTGACCCGCTGAGTTACTCCAGCACTTTGTGTCTATCTTTGGTGGACTGAAAGGCCTGTTTTTTCCATGTTATATCTCTGAACTAAATCACGAGCTACATAATTGACTATAGACAGACACAAAATGCTGGAGTAAATCAGTGGGTCAGGCAGGCAGCATCTCTGGGGAAAAGAAACAGGTGAAGTTTCGGGTCGAGACCCTTCAGACCCGAAAGGTCTATAAATCTCCAGACCTTTGTTGCCTCTGGAATCTCACATGCAGTTCTAAGAGACAATCACCCAGCATCACTAACAGGGCTTTTGCAAGTATAGAATAACCTTACAGAGGGCAATGGCAGGAAACCCTGTCTTCATTCCAGAGCATTAGAGGTGTATAGTAATATTGCAACCATCAAAGATACTGCTAGGGTCAGTTGCCATGTCGATTATACAAAACTTGGAATTATTTTTAGCCAAAATTGTTCTTTTAAAACTGAAAGGAATCATGGGTTGCTTGACATAATTAACTTTGATTGATACTTTGTAGACAGGATTTTCCCATTCTAATCTGCAGAGATTATCCCTGCAGGAGCCTTACTGGCATTGTTTGGTGGACTTGTAACACCATTTTAGCTCTTCACGGGTGTGTGTATCGCTGTCTGCCTGTGCTGAGTATATGTTGGTCTGTCGGCTGAACTAGTTCGCCCCTTTCTCACATTGTGTGGCTTTAGTTTGTGAACAGGAGACTAATGAACATGGCCTCCAAGTGACTCTGCAACTGAGCGTTACCTTCCAACACTTTACGAGTCTGGAGCAAGTGAGCGAGAGGAAGGAGTGGTCGGTTTGTTGAAATGTTCTTCAACTGGATGCATCCGTCGAGCTGTCCAGATGGCGAGGCTTTGGCGGAGGAGGATAACGAGTCGGGTGATAATTGGGTCGATGAGGAAAAGACTCAGACATGTACACGACAAAAAGCCTGTCCAGATGGCGAGGCCATGGCTGTCGAAAGGGATAAACCGCATCTCACGCTTGCAGCGCCGTGGTCCGAGGGTCCAAAGCCCATTGACGGCGCAGCATTGAAAACCATGAAGGAGTCCGACATGGGGTCAGCGGGACCCGAAGAGGCAGAACAAACGAAAGTGGACAAAGTTGGACGGTTGTGCAAAGCCGTCAGGTTCCAGCTGCCGCCCAACACACTACGGGCTTCAGGTGCCGATGACTCACTGGCTCCATTCTTTGAGATTGACGGATTTGGAAAGTGTTGTGTCGGCACTTGTGAGAATACTTGTCACTCCCAGAGCTGGATTAGCATCACAGGCAAGTACTGACCCCTTGATCTGTTGAGTGGGTAATTTGGCTTTCATCTTCATTTAAAGCTAGAAATGGCCATTTTCTATAGCAGTAAACTGTACATCAACATCTGGATCCAAATGCACAAATTAAATCAGCCAATTGTTTAAATGGTAAAAATTATATTGAAAAAGGAAAGCCTGGGATAACATTTTAAATCACAAGTGATTAAAGATGTTCTCTTACCATAGTTTACAATGTTTAACAAAAGTATAATTTCTTCATTTTTCAAATGATTATTTTATTTCTCTGGAACCCTGACAAATAGATAAAGCATTGGGTCATTTTAATTGTTAGCAGGAAGCATTGGAAGTTCTCAAACGCAGGAGTAAACACACATTTTCAATGGTGAATAACATTTTCCATGAGTCTAATTTTGAAAGGGGCATTTTCTTTAATTACGAGACAATTTATATTTCTGTGACTTCATTTCTCTGGAATCTGGTGACAGGATTTTTAAATCAGTGTTTGTTATGTTTGCACGGCTCACAATTTTACCATTAAATATGGTAAAGGGCGGCACGGTGGCGCAGCGGTAGAGTTGCTGCCTCACAGCGCCAGAAACCCGGGTTCCATGCTGTCTGAACGGAGTTTGTACTTCTCCCCGTGACCGCGTGGTTGCTCCGGTTTCCTCCCACACTCCAAAGACGTGCAGATTCATAGGTTAATTGACTTCCCTAGTGTGTGTAGGATAGAGCACGTGTATGGGTGATCGCTGGTCGGCGCGGACTCGGTCTGCCCAAGGGCCTGTTTCGGCAATGGATCCCTAAACTAAACTAAAAAGAGTTGAAAGGGGAGCCTTTAATGACTTCAGAGTCCCGTGTAACCCTTTCCACCAACTAAGTTGTTTAAAAGTGGCCGGTGCCTTTATGTAGGTGAATGCCACATCTAGTCAGCTCACAGAGGCCTCTATAGTCAGCAAATGCTGGACAATCTGTTTTATATAACTGGTGTTTTACAAGTTTACAGATCATTACTTGGAGATTTTGACAACATATTTTTTAAATTATTTTCAAAGTCACGAGTAAGCAGCTGCTAATATTCTGAATAGTTACGCTTCAAGATGTGAACAACTCTGTTGCTTTTGTGAAGATAGACACCAAGTGCTGGAGTAACTCAGTGGGAGAGAATGATTGGGTGCCATTTCGGGTCGGGACCCTTCTTCAATAGACAATGGACAATAGGTGCAGGAGTAGGCCATTTGGCCCTTCGAGCCAGCACCGCCATTCAATGTGATCATGGCTGATCATCCACAATCCACAATCCACAATTCCTACCTTCTCCCCATATCCCCTGACTCCGCTATTTTTAAGAGCCCTATCTAGCTCTCTCTTGAAAGCATCCAGAGAACCGGCCTCCACTGCCCTCTGAGGCAGAGAATTCCACAGACTCACAACTCCCTGTGAGAAAAAGTGTTTCCTCGTCTCCGTTCTAAATGGCTTACTCCTTATTCTTAAACTGTGGCCCCTGGTTCTGGTCTCCCCCAACATCGGGAACATGTTTCCTGCCTCTAGCGTGTGTCCAAACCCTAAACACTTATATGTTTCGTCTGAAGAGGAGTCCCGACCCAAAATGTCACTGATCCACGCAGGCGCTTTGTGCCTGTCTTTGGCAGTAATCAGCATCTGCAGTTCTCTACACTTGTATTGTCGGGCAACCTGCAGTATGGGTTTGGGCTAGCCAGTCAAGTTTGGTTCCCTCAATACCTACTTCACTTTAGTAGGGGCGACTGCATCCGAGACAGATGCCAATGAACCATTCCATCATCTTCACTTTCCAGACAATTGGCTTCTTCAGAAACAAATCCTGAAGGAAGGGCAAGGGGAGGAGTCCAGACCCACCTTTGGCCAGGAGGTCACCATGAAGCTGCTGGGAGTTCTGGAAGACGGAACCATCATAGACAGGGACCCAAAGTTAACGTTCCGTCTCGGCGATGGTGATGTGATTAAGGTCAGTCTTATTTCTATTCAATCACATTATTGCGATTTTATAGTGTCATAGAGTCATATACAGCATGGGAACATGCCCTTCGGCCCAGCTTGCCCACGCCGACCATCTACACAAGTAGATGTCCCATCTACACAAGTCCCACCTGCTTGGGTTTGGCCCAGATTCCTCCAAACCTGTCCTATCCATGTACCTGTCTAAATGTTTCTTAAATATTGCAATAGTATCTGCCTTAACTACCTCCTCCGGCAGCTCGTTCCATACACCCACCACCCTCTGAGTGAAAAGGTTGCCCCTCAGCCTCCTATCAAATCTTTCCTCTGGTTTTTGATTCCTCGATTCAGGGTGAAAGACTCTATCCTTTCTATTCCCCTCATGATGACATACAAGATCACCCCTCAGCCTCCTGCCCTCCAAGGAATAAAGTCCTCGTCTGCCCAACCTCTCCCATTAGCTCAGGTCCTCAAGTCCTGGCAACATCCTCGTAGATCATTTATTGTTATGCTTGCAACCACATTGTCATATCCATTGAATTATATCCTTGTTGCACCTGATTTAAAAATAAAAAATGAGGAACATCTAAACAAAACCTAGAAACCAGAATTGTACATTAAAGTCAGTAGACTCTGAAGCGGAATGAGAATTAATATTTTTTGAAGGATGTGTTTTAGGGTCCTTATTCCCAACATTTTAGTTCTATTTATATGATCATTGTCCATTTATAAAATCTACATCTTCGTGGAAATGGAAATTAATAAATAGAACTGAGTTGAAATTCCCTTTGGTTCTGTAGTCTACATTTATCACCTGTTGTTTATCCATCATGTGGAATTCCAGGAACAGTCGGTTCTTGGAAATGAAGGCTTCCTTGTGGGTGACTTCTATGTTTCAACATAATACCAGTTTATAGGACTTGATAAGGATCTGAAACTGTGATCAAAATCAAAACAAACAAGGGGATAAAGATATGACAAGTTTCATATTTGCAAGACAAATAAAGCATTTTAGACATGCAAATTGGCCATTGGGTGCAACAGGTATGTGTTGTCTTTGTACTCCAGTCAAACCATACCTGCCCCACCTCATCACAGAGAGTATAGAACAGTACAGGAACAGGCCCTTCGGCCCACAATGTCTGTGCCGAACCAGATGCCGTCAAACTGATCTCATCTGTCTGTATATGATCCATATCCCTCCATTTCCTGCACTATCCTACATACTGTTCAAAAGGGAACTGCAGATGCTGGAATATCGAAGGTACACAAAATTGCTGGGGAAACTCAGCGGGTGCAGCAGCATCTATGGAGCGAAGGAAATAGGCGACGTTTCGGGCCGAAACCCTTCTTCAGACATACTATTGTCTTTATGTATGGCACGAATCACACTAAACTTCATGCAAGAACATTTATTTCACTGTGCCTTTAGTACACGTGACAATAAAAGAACTACTGAATCATTGAACATTCGGGACAATTTACAATTTACAGAAGCCAATTAACCCACAAACCTGCACGTCTTTGGAGTGTGGGAGGAAACCGGAGCATCTGGAGAAAACCCACGCAGGTCACGGGGAGAAGGTATAAACTCCGTACAGACAGCACCCGTAGTCAGGATTGATGGCAGGTCTCTGGCGCTGTGAGGCAGCAACTCTACCGCTGCACCACCGTGCCGCCCTAACTGTGCCGGTTACAGAATTTTACAAAAGTATTCGATTTTTACAGGGTACTATGGTTACATATTCTGTTGTGCCGTTGCTAGTACAAATGACATTGTTCTGTTTGGGACAATAGAACACTCTGGAAGAAACTGCAGTAATGTAAATGACCAGTTTGTTTCTGCTGATGCTGACACAGGATATTCTATGAATGCTCGCCCTGTGGAATTTGTTTGCATTCAAATGAAAAGCAGGAAGAATCCTGCTAAATATTTTACCCCAAAAATAGCACTTGTAGCATTCCTCAAATATTTTAATGCTGCTCTGAGATGCCAGTCAAAACTAATGATGCAGTGCCAGAGGCCCGGGTTCGATCCTGACTACGGGTGCTGTCTGTACGGAGTTTGCGCGATTTCCTAGTGACCTGTGTGGGTTTTATCCAGGTGCCCCGGTTTCCTCCCACATTCCAAAGGCGTTCAGGTTTGTAGATGAATTGGCTTCGGTAAATTGTCCCTGGTGTGATTGTTGGTCAGCACAGAATCAGTGGGTCCTGTTTCCATTCTGTATCTCTGAGCTAAGTATCAAAAGTCCTACACATGCCTAAATAAACATCAGTCTAAGGACGGGTACCGACCCAAAATGTCATCTGTCCCTGGACAACATGCACAGAGTCACAGACTATGATTCCTCCATGTCCGCGACTCTATCCATGTTCTCCAGAGAAGATGCCCGGCCCACTCAGTTACTCCAGCACTTGTTGGATGGTCACGGTGGCGCAGCGATAGAGTTGCTGCCTTATAGCACTTGCAGCAAAGGAGACCCGGGTTCGATCCCGACTACGGGCGCTGTCTGCACGGAGTTTGTACATTGTCCCCGTGACCTGTGTGGGTTTTCTCCGAGATCTTCGGTTTCCTCCCACACTCCAAAGACGTGCAGGTATCTAGTTTAACTGGCTTGGTGTACGTGTAAATTGTCCCTAGTGTGTGTAGGATAGTGTAAGTGTGCGAGGATCACTGGTCGGCGCGGTCTCGGTGGGCCGAAGGGCCTGTTTCCGTGCTGTAATCTCTAAACGTGTAACTCTACTCGAGGTGTTCTGTGAAACTGGAGGGAGATGTACTCAGCAACTCCTTTGTTTTGCCGGAACTGTTGCGTTGCCGGAACTGTTGTTGGTCACAGCCACAGGAAACCTTCAAACAACTCGGCCTCACTGACCCCCCTGACCAAGGGCCGGCAATACTTCCACACTGCTGCGATAACACACATTCATTGGCACTCCCTGGGCACAGATTCCATACATCTCGTGCAAAGCCAAGCGGGGCCAGATCAACAATCCCCCTCTCTTTGCCACGTTGGCTCTTTCATCTTCCTCTGCCAAGGCCACGTTTAATAAGCACTTTGATTTTTATATCAGCCCAGCTCCTAGCATCTTTGTTCTCGTGCTCCTTAGACAGTGGGACGTCATTCTAACACCATGAAACAAGAAGCCAAGTGCAATGGGCAGTTGGCCAGGCACGTTGAAAATCATGAAAGAAAAATATGCTCAAAACATTCTTTCAAAGGATTTCTTGAATCCCTTTTATCTCATGCATACTTCATAGTTTTATCAACAGTCCTATATCTGAATAGTCATAGCACAGACATCACGCACAACTTGCAACTTTTAGGGCAGCACGGGTTAGATCCTGACCTTAGGGTTTGCACGTTCTCTCCGTGATTGCGTGAGGTTTCTCCGGGTACTCCGGTTTCCTCCCACGCCTGGAAGACGTGCAGGTTTGTAGATGAATTGGCTTCTGTAAATTGTCCCTAGTATGTGCGGAGTGGGAAAGTCCCGGGAAACATTCCTTCTCTCTAGGGATGCTGCCTGTCCCGCTGAGTTATCTATCTTCGGTTTAAAATTGTAAAATTGTACAAGGCATTGGTGAGGCCAATTCTGGAGTATGGTGTACAATTTTGGTCGCCCAATTATAGGAAGGATGTCAACAAAATAGAGAGAGTACAGAGGAGATTTACTAGAATGTTGCCTGGGTTTCAACAACTAAGTTACAGAGATAGGTTGAATAAGTTAGGTCTTTATTCTCTGGAGCGCAGAAGGTTAAGGGGGGACTTGATAGAGGTCTTTAAAATGATGAGAGGGATAGACAGAGTTGATGTGATCAAGCTTTTCCCTTTGAGAATAGGGAAGATTCAAACAAGAGGACATGACTTCAGAATTAAGGGACAGAAGTTTAGGGGTAACATGAGGGGGAACTTCTTTACTCAGAGAGTGGTAGCGGTGTGGAATGAGCTTCCAGTGGAAGTGGTGGCGGCAGGTTCGTTGGTATCATTTTAAAATAAATTGGAAAGGCATATGGATGAGAAGGGAATGGAGGGTTATGGTATGAGTGCAGGCAGGTGGGACTAAGGGAAAAAAGTTGTTCGGCACGGACTTGTAGGGCCGAGATGGCCTGTTTCCGTGCTGTAATTGTTATATGGTTATATGGTTAAACCAGCATCTGCAGTTCCTTCCTACACATCACTCATACACTGGTTCTATCCCACACACTAGGGACTGTTTACAGAGGCCAATTAACCTACAAACCCACATATCGTTGGGACATGGGAGAAAACCGGAGCACCCAGAGGAAACTCAGATTGTCCCCCTAGATTCCACCATTCACCGAGAGACTAGGTGCAACTTACAGTGGCCGATTAAACAATCAATCTGCAGATCTTTGCAATGTGGGGATAAAACTGCAGCAGCCAGGGACATCTGCCCAGTTACAGGGAGAACATGCAAACTCCACAGACACAGCACTGGTGGTCAGCATTGAATCCGGTCAATGGGGCTGTGAGGCAGTAACTCCACTCTACCATCAGTAACACTACAGGCTGTATCACCAGGCTACCCTGTTAATTGCCTTAATGAGCAGCAACAACTACCAAACTACAGGCATCGCAAACCTCAATGTAGTAAAACCCTTAGTCATGAAGAAAGCCAGTCCGCGTAGAAAGACAAGGTTGTTTTACACATCTTATGAAAATATGGGATTTTCTACCTTGACCCAGATAGAACACTGTGTGCACCAGTCTTCATTCTTGGTAGATAACTTGATAGGTTAGTTTCGAGATACAGCGTGGAAACGGGCCCTTCGGCCCACTGAGCCCGCACAGATCTGCAATCCCCACACACCAACACCATCCTACACACTAGGGATAAGTTTTACAATTTTACCGAACCATTTACCCTGCAAACCTGCACGTCTCTGTGTAGTGTGGGGGGAA
Source organism: Amblyraja radiata (assembly GCF_010909765.2). Taxonomy (NCBI): domain Eukaryota; kingdom Metazoa; phylum Chordata; class Chondrichthyes; order Rajiformes; family Rajidae; genus Amblyraja; species Amblyraja radiata. Next base: position 24,471,765 of record NC_045989.1, read on the forward strand.
ACCGGAGCACCCAGAGAAAACCCACGTGGTCACGGGGAGAGCGAGCTGACAGCAGATGGTCTTCCACGAAGAGCATCGAGTCTTGATGGAAAAAGTCAAGACTTTCCACCTTGACTAAGTCAGGATATCTTGACTTTTCTCTCAACTTCTGCGAATGATTGAAGTAAGACTTGTATTAAGTTGAAAAGTCTGGGCAGCTTTGTACCTGATGCTATCAGTGTTCACTAGATGACAGCAAGGTCAGGTCCAGGGTCAAAGAGACATTAGACCAGGCTCACTCACTCATCCTCTTTGGCAAGATGATTGAACAGGTGAACTAAGCATATTCAATGCATATCTTTTAAAATAAGTCAACCAGAGTCCATGTCTAACTCTAAAGTCATTTTGGGATTCATAAAAATGTAGCTAATTTGATTGAAAAGTGTTCAGGTGACAGGCATCTAAAGATAGTTATAAAAGGATATCACTATCCAACCCAAATCGGCCAGAAATGTCACCCATTCCTTCTCGCCAGAGTTGCTGGATATTAAGCATTTGGACTGAATCCATTAAACGTCCATGGAAATCAGTTTGGCCGCACAGATTGTATTTCACTGCACTGGAGACGTTTCATCTGGGACTTGCCTTGACTCCTATCATCAATGAGAATTTTTGCGTTTGGGGCCAAAATCACAAAATGCCTCCAGAGATGTTGGCAATCCATATGTAAGTTTTTATTTTACTCCTTTAAACAACATCGATAATCAATTTGACAAACATCAAATGCTTTTCCTGAGCCAGGAGTCAACCAGTCACTGCAACAACCTATGGAGAAATAGCTTTTTTGGCTTTTTAGTTTAGCTTACTTCAGAGATACAGCGCAGAAACAGGCCCCTTCGGCCCACTGAGTCCGTGCCGCCCAGCGATCCCCGCACACTAACACTTTCCTACACGCACTAGGGACAATTTACACTTATACCAAGCAAATTAACCTACAAACCTGTACGTCTTTGGAGTGTGGAAGGAAACCGAAGATCTCGGAGAAAACCCACGCAGGTCACGGGGAGAAAGTGCAAACTCCGCGCAGGCAGCACCCGTAGTCAGGATCGAACCCGGGGTCTCTGATGCTGTAACTGCTACAAAGCAGCAACTCTACCGCAGCACCACCGTGCCATATGCTCTGCTAAATGAGGATAGGTTTTGGAATGATATCGATGATATTATGGGAGTTTTATGTTATTTTTTCTGCAGTCATAGAGTCATAGATTTAGTTTAGTTTATTGTCACGTGTACCGAGCTAAAGTGAAAACCATTGGTTGTGTGTTAACCAGTCAACAGAAAGACTTTGCATGATTACAATCGAGCCACCCACAGTGCACAGATACATGATAAAGGGAATAATCTGTGCGGCACGGTGGCATACCAGTAGAGCTACTGCCTCACAGCGCCAGAGACCCGGGTTTGATCCCAACTACGGGTGCTGTCTGCACGGAGTTTGTACGTTCTCCCCGTGACCTGCGTGGATCTTCTCAGGGATCTACGTTTTCCTCCCACACTCCAAAAACGTTTGTAGGTTAATTGGCTTGGTATGAATGTAAAATTGTCCCTCGTGTGTGTGTGTGTGTGTATGATAGTGTTAGTGTGTGGGGATCTCTGGGCAGTGTGGACTCGGTGGGCCGAAGGGCCTGTTTGCATGCTGTATCTCTAAACTAAACTGCAAGATAAAGTCCAAGAAATGGCAAGTAAAGATAGTCTGAGGGTCTCCAATGAAGTAGATAGTAGCTCAGTATCTCTCTCTAGTTGGTGAGAGGATGGTTCTGTTGCCTGATAACAGCTGGGAAGAAACTGTCCCTGAATGGGACATGTGTTTTCACACTTCTGTACCTTTTGCCTGATGGGAGAGGAGAGGAGAGGAGAGGAGAGGGAGTGGCCCGGGTGCGACTCGTCCTTGATTATGCTGCTGGCCTTGCTGAGGCAGCGTACGGGGTAGATGGAGTCCAAGGAAGGGAGGTTGGTTTATGTGATGGTCTGCGCAGTGCCACGGTGACCAAGTGAGGGGGAAATCCTTCTTTAGATTGCAACCCAGCAGTATGAATATTGATTTCTGTTACTTCAGGTGACTCTTACTTTCCCTCTTTCCCCGTCCCTCCCCAATCCTGGTTCTCCGACCAGTTCTACTGTCCTCCTGATTGAATATTACTGATTGTATGCCACATTGTCACTTTCTCCTCAGCTAACATTGAATCATGCTACATTTCCTGATCATCATATGCTTTGATTTGTCATTTTCACACCCTACCCTTCCATATCCCTAGACTCCATCTCCCCTGACTCTCAGTCTGAAGATGTATCTCGACCCGAAACGTTGCCCATTCCTTCTCTCCAGAGATGCTGCTTGTCCCGCTGAGTTAAACTCCAGCGTTTTGTGTCTACCTGCCATTCACTAACTCTGCTCCAAAAGGAATTTGTCCACATACCTCAATGGGTTGGACTGCAGTGTGAATAACCGAGGCGAATAGCGAATACTAAGCAATTTATGCTACCCAATTAATTAATTTAGCGTAAATGCTTTTAATAGTTTAAAATTGATTTTAAGTGCGTAACGTTGAAGAAACTGTAAATTCAAAATGTTAAATTTATTGGCGGTTTTAATGATTTTAATACTTTTTGACAGGAACATTCAGAAACACAAATAGTTCTTAACAGGCTTCACATGTGCCTTAGCCTGAGGGACATGGTTTAGTCATTTATCAAGCCTGGCTTCTGTTTACTCTGACCACCCACATATACATTGCAAGACAGGACAAAAGGCCCAAACATCTCAAATTTTGGGTTGGAATTGCTCTGATACGGTCACCACTGCTGCCTACGTTTATCCGGCACGGTGGTGCAGCGGTAGAGTTGCTGCCTTACAGCGCCAGAGACCCGGGTTCGATCCTGACCACCAGTGCTGTCTGTACAGAGTTTGTATGTTCTCTTTGTGACCACGTGGGTTTTCTCCGGGTGCACTGGTTTCCTCCCACACTCCAAAGACGTGCAGGTTTGTAGGCTAATTGGCCTGGTATAAACATTAGAGAAGCAGCAACATGATGCCTGATAACGAGGATGTTGCCAGGACACGAGGGTCTGATCTACAGGGAGAGGTTGAGGCAGGCTGGGACTCTATTCCCTGGAGCACAGGAGGATGAGGGGTTATCTTATAGCGATGTACAAGATCGTGAGAGGATTAGATAGGGTGAATGCACAGAGATAGGGTGAATGCACAGAGATAGGGTGAATGCACAGACTGTTTTGCCCGAAGTAGGGGAATCAAGAACCAGAGGACATTGGTTTAAGGTGAGGGGGGGAAGATTTAATACAAACGTTTTTCGCATAAAGGGCAGTGGGTGTATGGAACGAGCTGCCGGAGGAGGTTGTTGTCACCCATTTAAGAAACATTTGGACAGGTACATGGATAGGGCAGGTTTGGAGGGATATTGGCCAAACAATGCAGGTGGGACTAGTGCAGATAGGGCAAGTAGTTTGGAGTGGGCAAGTTGGGCTGAAGGGTCTGTTTCCACACTGTACGAGTCCATGACTCTGATAAGCGTATTTCAAATTTGCAACTTTCCAGTCACAGAATCTCAGTGGGTCTTTGCATATTTTGGATTGGATTCAGCACAGGGGGATCTTATCCAATTCTCGTTGCATTACCATGGAATCCTTTACACTTCATTCGTTGCAACAAATGTTTTAGCAGATGAAAGATGGAATTGAATTTCAGTTCTTCATCCTATATCAATAGAGTTTTTGAACTTTGTGTTCTTTTTGGAAGATTTTCAAATGCACTGTACCTTTTCATTATTGGCTTGGCCCTGGAAGAAGATATCATTTTATTCATCATCGTGGGTAGGGACGTTATCCAAAACTGGGCAGGAAGGATCTAATGTCCCAAGCTGATGAGGATTAGGAGAGATCTTGCTGTGCGGCTGTCAACAGCTTTAACTCAAACGACACCAAGACACAGAATACCTTATGATTTTATTACTGATGCACCCTCTTAGTTGTATATCTACCTCATTCAGTTCTTCTGTTATTGTAGATAGACACAAAATGCTGGAGTAACTCAGCGGGCCAGGCAGCATCTCTGGATAGAGGTTAGAAGGATTGGGTGATGTCTCGGGTTAAGACCCTTCTTCAGACTTCTGAAGAAGGATCTCGACCCGAAAAGACACCCATTCCTTCTCTCCAGAGATGCTGCCTGTCCCGCTGAGTTGCACCAGCATTTTGTGTCTATCTTCGGTGTAAACCAGCATCTGCAGTTCCTTCTTACACATTCTGTTATTGTACTTTAGTATTTTTGCACTAGTTTAGCTTAGTTTAGGGATACAGCATGGAAACAGGCCCTTCAGCCCACCGAATCTGTGCCGACCCGTAATCCCCGTACACTAGTATTATCCTACACGCACTAGGACAATTTACTTCTTTTATAAACCGAAGCCAATTAACCTACAAACCTGTACGTACGTCTTTGTAGTGTGGTAGGAATCCAGAGGACCCAGGGAAAGGAAGGTGAAAGCTAAACAAACAGCCCTAGATTGTGGCAAAGAGAAAGAATAGTTTGTGTTCTTACTGCAGAAGCTGGAATCTTACAGAGAATATAAAGTGCCGGGGTAACTCACTGAGTCAGGCAGCATCTCTGGAAGAGAGGATCAGAGAGGACTATTGTATGGGCAGAGAGAAGGGGGTGTGAGGAAGAAGGGTCTCACCCCGAAACGTCACCCATTCCCCTCCAGAAATGCTGCCTGCCCTGCCGAATTACTCCAGCTTTATGAGTCTAGCATCTCTGGAAGACATGGATAGGTGGTGTATCAGTTCAGGATCCTTCCTCTGACATTCAAAAGATATTTGGACAAGTTTCATGGGTAAGAAAGGTTTACAGGGATATTGACAAAATGTGTGGAAATGGGACTAGGTTCCATGCTACACCCCATAGGGCCTGTTTTCATGCTCTTTGACTCTATGACTCGGGAGATGTGGGCTGAACAATGGTGTTAGAGACTTAGGAAGCCAGGTTACATTTCAAAAGTGGAAGGGTGGGATAGAAAACTTCAGTGTCAACTTGCTTCAGAGTTGAAGCAAAGGCTGAGGGCAAGGATTGTGAAGTTCAGCCCAATCTGTAAAGGTCTGTGTAGGAAGGAACTGCAGATGCTGGCTTAAATTGAAGATAGGCACAAAATGCAGGAGTAACTCAGCGGGACAGGCAGCATCTCTGGAGAGAACTGTAAAGGTAAGTGAATGAGTTGCTGTGGTTCAAATTGGGGGGGGTGGGGGTGGGGGGGGACACATTTGTTGTCTGGGGGCAACTCAGAGTCACGGAAAACAGATGCATCCAAATGGAGAACGTATGTGATCATTCTTCACTTGGCATTGAGCAAGAAATGGGGGCGGGCAGGTCACAGACAATAGATCACATCCATCTATCATTGTCTGGAAAGTACGCCAAACCTGCATTCATTATTTAAGGAATATTTTGACATTCAAAAGCAAATTATAATGTTATAATTATAATCAATAATATTGTACGCTTTTGACAACTTGGAATTGATTGTAACCTGTTTCATCAAGTAATGCATTGTTATTTTCACGTTGGCTGCAGCTACTTGAATACTGTGCGTTCTCAATGCAACTGGATGAGATTGCTCTTGTAATTTCCGATGGACAGTATGCCTACGGTCACGTTGGGAGGTAAGGTCACTCTTTATCGAACCTTGTTCTGAGAGCAAATGAGGAACTAAGTTTCTTGACATTAAAATGTTACAAAGTCGAAATCGTGAACAAAGATAAAGTCTCTGGCCAATTAAATGCAATATGTCTCAGATCTGGTTTTTATTAAGTCTTGAAGCTTTGAGAAACTTATGGGCCTGTCCCACTTACGCGACTTTTTCGGTGACTGCCGGCACCCGTCAGTGGTCGTTGCAGGTCGGCAAAAATGTTCAACGTTAAAAATTCAGCGGCGACCAGAAAGACGCTACGACTCTTTGGGTGACTGAGGAGATGACTCACGACCATACAGGCGACACCCTGGCAACATGTTGCGGGGTGAAGTCTGTAGGATCGTAAGTAGTCGCCTAAAGAGTCGTACCTTGTTCTGGTCGCCACTGGATTTTCAACATGATGAAAATTTTCGGCGGCCTGTAATGACCTATAACGGATGCTGGCAGTCGCCGGAAAAGTCGCGTAAGTGGGACAGGCCCATAAGGAGCAAGCAAATTGCTTATAAAGATCCAGGATGGGGGGCTTATCATGGAATGTAATTGACCATTGACTGAGCAAATTGTGGGTAACAAACTAATGCAGAAAGTTTTGCTAATATAGTTGGGAAATATTTAATTTATTCATATTTAATAAATATTAATATTAAAGTCATTCTCCAAAGGGGAAGCTGCAAATGTATCTTCTGGTTGTTCAGCATTCCTGTTGCTTGTTGGTGAGATATCTTGCACACATTACAAGGAACTCATTTGCAATTCATTGTCTAATGTAGAGATACTGTAGATTAGATGAGTGGGCAGGAGCTAATCTTATATACAAAGGGTGTTCCAGATTGATTACTTGTGTTTTTGCAGTTGTCATTTTGTGACCTGTTCTTTGGATTCCCTCTGCTTGTTGCCGTACAAGATCTCCCAGTTTTGCGTTGAGGCCGAGGCAATGCCTGAGCCAGAAGGTTCATAACGATGAGTCCATTTGTGGAGAGATTGGATTGCATTGGGGTGTATTCATTGGAGTTTAGAGATACAGCAACATGGAAACAGGCCCTTCGGCCCACCGAGTCCGCGCCGACCAGCAATCACCCCGTACTCTAACATTATCCTACGCACAAGGGACAATTTACTATTTACAGAAGCCAATTAACCTACAAACCCACGTGGTGTCTTTGGAGTGTGGAAGGAAACCGGAGCACCCGGAGCAAACCCATGTGGTCACGGGGAGAACGTACAAACTCTGTACAAACGGCATCCGTAGTCAGGATTGAACCTGGGTCTCTGGCGCTGTGAGGCAGTGACTCCACCTCTGTGCCACCCCTCCGGGTGCTCCAGTTTCCTCCCACATCTCAAAGCATTGCAGCTTCTAGGTTTATTTGCCCCTCCGTAGGGCCAATTGCCCGAGGGGGATAACATAGAACTGGTGGTGATCGGGCCATCGGTCAGGGGTCTTCAAACCCGAGCACGATCTTCTAGACCCCCAATCCCACCTCGCTCACCACCACTCCTTTGGTTCCTCTTGACTAAGCAATTGCACAGAATCTAAGGCCCCAACCCGAAACATCACCCGTCCTTTCCCTCCAGAGATGCTGCCTGACCCGCTGAGTTAATCCAGCACTCTGTGTCCATCTTCACAGAATCCAATCCTTTTCCAAGTATTTTCAGCTGCTTCATCAAATGACCTTCCTACTATCACAATGTCGGAAGCAGGAATGTTCGTGATGCTCACAGTGTTCAGTTCTGTTCGCACGTCATTAGAGAGCGAGGCTGTCCCTGCCTGCATGCTGGAAGACCAGGGTGTTACTCATCCAAAGGCTGATAAGTGGCAAGTAAATTCAGCATTACTCAAGTACAAGCAATGGTCATCTCCAACAAGATAAACCTCCCCCCCACAGCATTCAAAGGCATCATCAACTTCTGATGTATAGATGTTGAGGTGTCATGTTGCAGAGATCCCCGCACATTAACACCACCCTACACACACTAGGAACAGTTTACACATACAACAAGCCAATTGACCTATGTACCTGTACGTCTTTGGAGTGTGGGAGGAAGCCGAAGATCTCGGAGAAAACCCATGCGGTCACGGGGAGAACGTGGAAACCGTACAGACCTCTCCTGAAAATAACCAATGTAGAAATGATTTAATGTGGGGTCAATGCCTGGTGCTTGTGTGCTTCTTGTAGCAAGCGCAACTTCACCACATGGTTTGTTCAAAATAGTGCTCTATGGATAGGACAGGTTTGGAGGGAGATGGACCAAGCGCAGGCAAGTGGGACTAGTGTAGCTGGGACATTGTTGACTGGTGTGGGCAAGTTGGGCCGAAGGGCCTGTTTCCACACTGTATCACTCAATGACTGTATCCATATCTCAAGTGATGGATTAAAGAATGTTGACCTTAGCAATACCGCCAACATCTTGTGAGGGAATTTGATTTAAGTTTAATACATTTGGTTCAGATTGTTCTGAACGCACTCCTCCAGATTCAGGGACAGCTTCTTCCCAGCTGTTATCAGGCAACTGAACCATCCTACCAACAACTAGAGAGCAGTCCTGAGGTGCTCTCTGCCTCATTGGAGACCCTTGGACTATCTTTGATCTGACTTTAAGGCATAGATTCTTGATTAGTACAGGTGTCAGAGGTTATGGGGAGAAAGCAGGAGAAGGGGTTAGGAGGGAGACCTGATGGGCCGAATGACCTAATTCTACTCCTATTTTCTTGTGACCTTTACCTTGCACTAGATGTTATTCATGTTATTCCCTTTATCATGCATTTGTACGCTGTGGACGGCTCGATTGTAATCATGTATTGTCTTACCGCTGACTGGTTATAGCACGCAACAAAAGCTTTTCACTGTACCTCAGTAAATGAGACAATAAACTAAACTAAATTTGTGGGTAAGATTCAACTTGAGTAGAGTTAGAGGACTGACTGAACGTTGTTTCCTTCCTCCACATTGAAGAATGCTGTGGTGGATGTTTGTGTTGAATCTTATTGTGTGTTGTGTGTTCTTTTTGAGTGTATCGCTGCTGGCAAATTCATTTCACTGCATAAAATAAAATTGACTTTGACTTTGACTTTTAACATTCTCGCTGAATGAGTGTGATCCTTTGGAACCTTTCAGACCCCTGGTACATTATTTCTAAATGTTGGTTCGATAACCTGTGATCATTACACCCTTTTTGTTGAGGCTCTCAGTTACATCCATTTCATTCAATGACATTTTAAACGGTGCTTAAATAAAGGTTGTACTTCAGAGGAAGACATACAGCCAACTACTGCTGACCCACAAAACATTCCTTCAAAGCTAAATGTAAACCTTGCCATGGTTGAATGTGTTAGACTTGAACCAAGGCCAGCGCTGAAGAACAAAGAAATAAGTCTTTCTACAGAACAGATAACTGAAAAGAAACAAGTAATAATTATCTCCTTTGACTATTTCCAGTAGAAATGTGAATTCAATAGTTTTTGGTTTCTGTTGTCCAATCTCAACAGTGGAACTGCTAGCAATTGGCTAATGCTGAGGTAAAGAATGATTTATTATTAGTAGGACATTAAAAGCAGAAGAGGAGACCATTTTGCACCTTATTGTGTAGGAAGGAATTGCAAATGCTGGTTTATACCTAAGATAGACACAGAATGCTGTAACTCAGCGGGACAGGCAGCATCCCTGTGAACGCGTGGGTTTTCTCCGGGTGCTCCGGTTTCCTCCCACATTCCAAAGACGTGCGGGTTTGTAGGCTAATTGGCTTCTGTGAAAAGTAGTATTTGACAATGTGTCTTTGCTAATGGTTCAGCTGTAAAACATTTGACCAACTGAGGATCTTCTAGACAGCTGCCAGTATCTCGCCATCCACCTCCCATTTAATGGGTCGAGTCAGAAACTGGGTAGCACGGTGGCACACAGCTGGTAGTGCTGCTGCCTCACAGCACCAGAGACCCCGGCTCGACCCTGACCTTGGGTGCTGTCTATGCCGAATTTGCACATTCTCCCTGTGACTGCATTGGTTTTCTCTGGGTGCTCCGGTTTCCTCCCACATCCCAAAGACCTTTGAGCTTGTAAGTTAATGGCCTCGGTAAATTGCCTCTAGAGTGTAGGGAGTGGATGCAAAAGTGGGGTAACCTACAGCGGTGATCAATGGTCAGCGGGGACTCGATGGTCCACACATTGAGTTCAGATCTGCAAGGCCATTGAACAAGATGGACAATCTGATTCCACAGATAACCTTGTGATCCATTTGCCGTGTTTCCATTTAACAACATAGCTCTTTTTTCTAAATAATGTTTCATAAAATATGGAGGATACTCAGTAAAATCTTACTTGACTGAGACCACATTTTACTGACCAACCAACAGTGGAAATACTCTTCCATAATAAAGATCTGTAACAATTGAGCACATTAACGGTGGAACAACAGGAGAATTGTTCCCCAGGCTGCTTTTAGACTTAAGTGGAATCATACTCATTATTTTTAAGCTTTATTGATTTTAATTGACTGCTATTCTTATAATGGGAATGGCAATAATTCAATAAAAATGTCATTCGTTCCGTTTAAAGTGCTGTGGGATGTTTTGAAAATGTGATAAGAGAATGTATAAAGGCAGGTGCTTGTAATGGGAGGACACATGTCCAGTATCCAGTCTTACCCTGCAGCCTGTTTTGCAGTTGTATTGAATACGTCTGACTTGGTGTGAGGGACATGGGCTAAATGCAGGCAAATGGGACCAAGCCAGTATGCCAACTAGGTTGGCGTGGACATGCTGGGCCGAAGACCCTCTTTCCATGCTTGTACAGCTCAATAACTCTGTGACTAGATTGACACAAAAAGCTGGCGTAACTCAGCGGGACAGGCAGCATCTCTGGAGAAAAGGAATGGGTGACGTTTCAGGTCGAGACCCTTTCATCACCCTTTCTCCTGACTCTCGGTCTGAGGAAGGGTCTCGACCCAAAGCGTCACCTATTCCTTTTCCAGGTGACATTTTGGCGAAAGACTCTTCTTCAGAGTGGAGGGACAAGACTCCAGCCTGAAGAAAGGTCCTGACCAGAAATGTCACCCATCCTTTTTCTCCAGAGATGCTGCCTGACCCACTGAGTTACTCCAGCACTCTGTGAAACGTCACCTATCCATGTTCTCCACAGATGCTGCCTGACCCGCTGAGTTCTCCAGCACTTTGTGACTATCTTATTGCTTGCCCTGTTGAATAATGGTTCATGACTGCCGACCATTGTGTCAACAGGTATTGCTCAGTTTCATAAGTTCATAAGTGATAGGAACAGAATTAGGCCATTCGGCCCATCAAATCAACACTGCCATTCAATCATGGCTGATCTATCTTTCTCTCTCAACCCCATTCATCTGCCTTCTCCCCATAACCTCTGACACCCGTAACTAATCAAAAATCTGTTCATCCCCGCCTTAAAAATATCCTGTGGCAATGATTCACCATCCTCTGACTAAATAAATTCCTCCTCATTTCCTTCCTAAAGGTAGGCCCTATTATTCTGAGGCTGTGGCCTCTGGTCCTAGACTCTGTCACTAGTGGAAACATCCTCTCCATGTTCACTATTGGTTCACCTTTCACTATTGGGTACGTTTCAATGTTATTGGAGTTGCTTGTGTGTGGCTGTGACTGTGCTGTGCATCGTACAAGGTTCCTAGCCCCAGGTGATGTGGTGTTGATCTGAATTTCATCTGTGTCTCTTGGCTTCCTTGCTGCACTTTCTTGTCTTTCGCTTTGCTAACACAAGTGTAGATCATCTCTACTGCAGAGTATCTCTGGAAGACGTGTCCACATAGGTGGTCCAAAAATAAGTGGAGCTGGCTCCATTGTTGGTTTTGAATGTGAGGTTAATCTGTGATACCGTGAAAAGCAGTGGAGTTCGTACTTCCATGAGCATTGCTTCAGCATTGATGGTTCCTCTTCACTATTGGTTTGTGACCAGGGCGGTGTGGTTTTGTGAAGTGTAAAAGCTAGGCACACTGTAAGCCTTCTGAATCGGGCCAACAGAGCTCGTCTCCATTCTGTACGGTTATAGTCATAGAGTCATACAGCGTGACAACTGGCTCTTCAGCCCAACTTGCCCACACTGGACCCATCTACACTAGTCCTGCCTGCCTGCGTTTGGTCCATATCCTTCTAAACCATTCCTATCCATGTACCTATCCAAATGCCTTGTAAATGTTGAAATAAACAACTGCAGATGCTGATTCATACCAGAGATAGACACAGAGTGCTGGAGTAACTCAGCGGGTCAGGCAGCATCAGCGGGTCAGGCAGCTTCTCTGGAGAACAAGGCCGGGCAACATTCCGGGTTGAGACTGAAACGTTGCCCGTCTGAAGGTTTCTGACCCGAAACAACGCCTGTCCTCGTTCTCCGGAGGTGTCGCCTGCCCCACTGAGTTACAAACACAAGACACAGTGGCGCAGCACCCGTAGGCAGGATCGAACCGGGGTTTCTGCCGCTGTAAGGCAGCAGATCTACCGCTGCCCCACTGTGACCTTGAGTTTATCATTTGGTAAACCAGGAGCAAGTGCCCAATCCTGACACTCCCTTCCCTGTCGTATATATTTTATTTAGGTCATTAACCGCATAAAATATGTCCGTATCTCAAGGTTAAAGAGCTGCCTGGATCTTACATCAGCATTTATCTACTTTGGAACGGATGACGTTGACCCGACATGTTAAACTATATTGCATTAAGTTTAATACAAGAAAAGCAAAGCCAGGACTGTTAGCCTTGTTCACTCACATCTGGTTTGGTGCAACGACCAGCTGTGTTGCTATAATCAGCGTGGCATGGTTGAGCTATTTGCTCCAGACTTAGAATGGCATTGGGGATAACGTATCAAGTGGCAAACTCCAAGGGGTAGAAATCTTATGCGTTGTGTTTTAAATTCTTGTCCCAATACCCAGCACAGGGTTGGCTGTGAACCTTTCAAACCAAAAAAAGAATTGGGGGAGGGATATCTGAACTTGGTCTCTAGTTTGCAATGAAAATTATAGGCAGAACACTCACTGTGAAAGACTGAACTCCATTTAAAGTAGACAAAACATGCTGGAGAGACTCAGCGGGTGAGGCAGCACCTATGGAGAAAAAAAAGGAGTAGGCGACGTTTCGGGTTGAGACCCTTCAGGGTCTCGACCCGAAACGTCACCCACTCCTTTTTTGAAACATAGATGCTGCCTCACCCGCTGAGTCTCTCCAGCATTTTTTGTCTACTTTCGATTTTTCCAGCATCTGCAGTTCCGTCTTGAACTACATTTAAAGCTCTATGTAAACATCACTCTGTTTATTGGCTTAGAATATTCTAAACCAGTGTAAACTCTACTGATTCCATCTGGATTACATTACGTATTCCAAATAGATTTAATTGCAAAATTAAAGTTTTATTTGAAAAATCTCTGTGAGATTATGTATGACTCCGAGCCCCTCTTTCTTTTAGGCACAAGTCTAGTTGAGTTTAGTTTATTGTCATGTGTAACCGAGGTACCGCGGAAAGCTTTTGTTGTGTGCTAACCAGTCAGCGGAAAGTAATACATGATTACAATCCAGACATTCACAGTGTATAGATACATGATGAGGGAATAACGTTTAGTGCAAGGTAAAGCCAGCAAAATCCAATCAAGGATAATCCCAGGGTCACCAATGAGGTAGATAGTAGTTCAGGACCGATCTCTAGTTGTGGGTAGGATGATTCATTTGCCTGATAACAGCTGGGAAGAAACTGCCTCTGTATCTGGAGGTGTGCGCTTTCACACTTCTGTACCTTTTGCCCTATGAGAGAGGGGAGAAGAGGGAGTGGCCAGGGTGAGACTGTTCCTTAATTATGCTGCTGGCCTTGCCGAGGCAGCTTGAGTTGTAGATGGATTCAATGATCTAGTGATTTACCAGAGGTCAGAGAACAGGGACGTGTAGATTATAATCAGAAGACCAAAGTGAAGAGATGGGGCCATCTTCCTCAGGCATTATGAGTTCATATTTAACAGAGAGGCTTTGCCAGACATACTCCATTTATCAGACCTACAGTCTGAAGAAGGGTCTCGACCCAAAACGTCACCCATTCCTTCTCTCCAGAGATGCTGCCTGACCCGCTGTTGCTCCAGCATTTTGTGTCTATCTTCGATTTAAACCAGCATCTGCAGTTCTTTTCTACTACTATATGTGTGTTGTGTTTGAGACGCCAATATCATTGAAGCAGCCACCATTATTGGTCTCTGGTGTTGCAATTCTTCTAAAGAGAGTGTTTGGCATCTTCCTTGAGCACAGTCTTATTGGGTCAACAATTAGAGTCATAGAGCCACAGCGCAAGGAAACAGGCCCTTCGGCCCAACTTGCCCATGCCGACCAACATGTCCCATCTGCACTCGTCCCACATGCCCGCATTTGCCCCATATCCCTCTAAGCCTTTCCGATTCATGTATCCGTCCAAAAATATTTTAAATGCTGTTATTTAACTACCTCCTCTGGCAGCTCATTCCACATGCCCACCACCCTCTGCATGAAAAAGCTGTTGCTCAGGTCCCTATTAAATCTTTCCCCTCTCAACTTAAATTATTATCACCTTAATCCTAGAGAGCGGTCCTGACCTCCTATCTACTTGGTTGGAGACCCTCAGACTATCTTTAATCGGACATTACAGGGTTTTACCTTGCACTAAACGTTATCCCCTTTATATTGTATCTGTACATTGTGCACAGCTCGATTGTAACCACGCAGAGACCTTGCGTTGACTGGATTGCACACATGCATAAAAAAGCTTTGCACTTTACGAACTAAACTAAAACAAAGGTAAAGAGAAACAGGATCTTGATAATGAAAAGAATTACAATGAATTCTGTCCACGTGATGAGATCGAAACTCTATCGGTTTAACTGAAGACTCATGTTTAATGGATTGCACATTGTTTTATTTTCTTATTGCAGCATAACATGAGAACTTCAGATGTTATCAATGTGTTTTACACCCCTGATTGAAAGTTGGCACATTACTCATACCCTTTAGTATAAAGTACTGAATTTGACCCTATGTTTATGCACCATTATATAGCAGTCAGTGCGAGGAGGGCCAGCAATTTAGAACACAAAGCCACATTAATTTTCAGTGTTGGATTTTATGCTTGTTTGGTGTGTTAAATATGTAATGCCTGCTGCAAAAGTACCCAACTGGATCCCCTGCAACTAAGGTGCGCGGAAACAGGCTCTTCGGCCCAACTTGCCCTCACCAACCAACCAACATTCCCCATCTGCACTAGTCCCACCTGCCTGTACTTGACCCATATCCTGCAAAACCTGTCTAAATGTTTCTTAAACATTATGATGTTACCTGCCTCAACTACCTCCTCCGGCAGCTCGTTCCACTATGTAAAAAAAGTTGCTCCTCGGGTTCCTATTAAATCTTTCCCCCCCCCCCCCTCCCACCTTAAACCTATGTCCTCTGGTTCTCGATTCCCCAACTCTGGGCATTCTATTCCCCTCATGAGCTGGGTTTGAGTGGGAACTCTTCCACCCAATATGGTCAATGTTTGGATCAAGCTTCATCACTCTTGCCTACATTGCCTCTTAGTCGATGAACGATTCCATTCAAAATCCTTAATCTTGTGAAACCTAATTTGTCCATGGATCATGATGGGGAAAGAGTGGATCAAAGCAGGGCTTCAGGGAAGATTGGGCCTGGCGTCAGGTGGGATAAGGACAGGGTTGTTAGACCGTCTGATGACAATGGGTTGATAATGGTGTGGGTGAAGGGGGATGGTGGCCATTGGGCTCAGGATCAGCAGCAGGGGTTTAGTTTAGTTTAGAGATACAATGTGACAACAGGCCCTTCGGCCCATCAAGTCTTCGCCGACCAGCGATCCCAGCATCTTAACTCTATCCTACACACTACAGGGACAATTTACACACACACCAAAGCAATTCACCTACAAACCTGTACGTCTTTGGAGTGTGGGAGGAAACCGAAGATCTCGGAGAAAACCCACGCAAGTCATGGGGAGAATGTACAAATTCTGTACAGACTGCACCCATAGTCGGGATCGAACCCAGGTCTCTGGCGCTACAAGCGCTTTAAGGCAGCAACTCTACCGCTGCGCCACTGTGCCGCCCACAGGGACTGCCACAGAAGTGGAATTCTCTGCCACAGAAGGCAGTGGAGGCCAATCACTGGATGTTTTCAAGAGAGAGTTAGATATAGCTCTTCGGGCTAATGGAATCAAGGGATATGGGGAGAAAGCAGGAACAGGGTACTGATTTTGGATGATCAGCCATGATCACATTGAATGGTGGCGCTGGCTCGAAGGGCCGAATGGCCTACTCCTGCACCTATTTTCTGCTTCTATGTAAGTAGGATTGAAAGCATGGAGATTGAATGCAGATACGATGAGGGGTTTGGAGGCAGCAAGGACATGGGGGTTTGGAGGCAGCAAGGGCATGCAATGAGAGAACCTGGGAACAATAGCTGGAGGCAGACAGTGGAGCAGACATGAACATTCATTCAAGGAGGATTGTGAGAAGATGAACAACTTTGACTCCCAGAACATGTTTTTTTAGTTTAGTTTAGAGATACAGCGCGGAAACAGGCCCTTCGGCCCATCGAGTCCGCACCGACCAGCGATTCCCGCACACTAACACTATCCTACACTGAGGACAATTTACATTTATCGAAAGCCAATTAACCTACAAACCTGTACGCCTTCGGAGTGTGGGAGGAAACTGAAGATCCCGAAGAAAATCAACACTGGTCACGGGGAAAACGTACAAACTCCGTACAGACAAGCACCTGTAGTAATGGTCTGTGAGGAAAGGTCTCGACCCAAAACGTCACCCATTCCTTCTCTCCAGAGATGCTGCCTGTCCCGCTGAGTTACTCCAGCTTTTTGTGACTATCTCCAGATTTATTAGTGATGATCTTATGCCGATGGCATCCATACTGGGGGGGAAACATAAAACTAAGTCTTTGGAACTGATAAACTGCTATGGACCTTAACCATGGCCGTTAATTCCTTCTGAATACGTTAAAACTTTACAAAAATAGTGCTCAGTAAAGTTAATGCCAGCCAAAGAAAAATAAAGTTTCGGTGTCGTAATCATTCAGTTATAAACATGCTCATATGTACGATTACCAAAGCCTCGATGAATGACCTTTTTGTGGTAAGCAATTGCAAATGTGACTTACTTTCTGAGCAATGTGCTGAGCTCCTCATACGCCAGTGTGTATGAACCCCGTACAGAGTGAGGGCTTTGTATTCGCCCAGTATTAATTACATGTAGGTATCTCACTGAAGTTTAGAGTGCCTGGATTTTTTTTCCCTGACTCTGGCTAAGACTTGCCTCTGTGTATTTTCCCCCCCCGGATTTCTCAGTTCTCATTCCACAAATTATCTTCAAAAAAAAATAACGAGTCCAGTGATTGGTGCAATAACATTGAACCTAACATGGTCTTGCAAGAAAGCAACATTCATGTTTTTCCTCAACAATTGACAAACCATGTGCTCTGGACAGAGACCAAACTAGAATAGATGAACTTTTCATGCAGAATATAATTTGTGGTTGTTGTGATCAATGAGGGGGAGTTGCTATTTGATTACAATTTTCGCTGATCCAGCAAGTCCATTATTCTGCCCAGTGATTTTCATGTGTAACAGATGCCTTTCATTCGAGATGTAGTGTTCAATGGTTGTTGGGAGGAAACACAGAAACATAGAAATTAGGTGCAGGAGTAGGCCATTCGGCCCTTCGACCCTACCATTCAATATGATCATGGCTGATCATCCAACTCAGTATCCTGTACCTGCCTTCACTCCATACCCCCTAATCCCTTTAGCCGCAAGGGCCACATCTAACTCCCTCTTAAATTTAGCTAATGAACTGGCCCTCAACTACCTTCTGTGGCAGAGAATTCCAGAGATTCACCACTCTCTGTGTGAAAAATGTTTTTCTCATCTCGGGCCTAAAAGATTTCCCCCTTATCCTTAAACTGTGACCCCTAGTTCTGGACTTCCCCAACATCGGGGTCAATCTTCCTGCATCTAGCCTGTCCAACCCCTTAGCTGCTCCTGAACCTGGACGTTACAGTTTTCAAGCTCCTGTACCTTCTTCCCGATGGTAGGGGTGAAATGAGAGCGTGACCTGGGTGGTGTGGGTCCCTGATGATGCTGCCTGCCTTTTTGAGGCAGCGACTCCTGTAGATCCCTTCGATGGTGGGGAGGTCAGTACCTGTGATGGACTGGGCAGTGTTCACCACTTTTTGCAATCTTCTTCATTCCTGGGTGTTCGATTTACTGAACCAGACCGCGTATATGCTCTACTGCACACCTGTGGAAGCTCAATAGAGAATTTGTCGACAAGGGGGAACAAGGGATACAGGGAGAGAGTTGTTACAGGGCTCTGACTTTAGAAACATAGAAATTAGGTGCAGGAGTAGGCCATTCGGCCCTTCGAGCCTGCACGGCCATTCAATATGATCATGGCTGATCATCCAACTCAGTATCCCGTACCTGCCTTCTCTCCATACCTTCTGATCCCCTTAGCTACAAGGGCCACATCTAACTCCCTCTTAAATATAGCCAATGAACTGGCCTCGACTACCCTCTGTGGCAGGGAGTTCCAGAGATTCACCACTCTCTGTGTGAAAAAAAGTTCTTCTCATCTCGGTTTTAAAGGATTTCCCCCTTATCCTTAAGCTGTGACCTCTTGTCCTGGACTTCCCCAACATCGGGAGCAATCTTCCTGCATCTAGCCTGTCCAACCCCTTAAGAATTTTGTAAGTTTCTATAAGATCCCCTCTCAATCTCCTAAATTCTAGAGAGTATAAACCAAGTCTATCCAGTCTTTCTTCATAAGACAGTCCTGACATCCCAGGAATCAGTCTGGTGAACCTTCTCTGCACTCCCTCTATGGCAATAATGTCCTTCCTCAGATTTGGAGACCAAAACTGTACGCAATACTCCAGGTGTGGTCTCACCAAGACCCTGTACAACTGCAGTAGAACCTCCCTGCTCCTATACTCAAATCCTTTTACTATGAAAGCTAACATACCATTCGCTTTCTTCACTGCTTGCTGCACCTGCATGCCCACTTTCAATGACTGGTGTACCATGACACCCAGGTCTCGCTGCATCTCCCCTTTTCCTAGTCGGCCACCATTTAGATAATAGTCTGCTTTCCTGTTTTTGCCACCAAAATGGATAACCTCACATTACTTTGGATGATCAGACATGATCATTCAGGTTCCAAGGAACTAATGCCCTTATTTCCTATAGATTAACATCCCTTTGGAATTCAATGATTCTATGTCCTAATTGTCCTAGTTTTCATCCTCAACTTAATTTGTAAAATTCAAGTTCCCTTTCGTAGTCTTGTGCTAACTTTGCCCAATTATCCTGAAGACTCTCCCTCAATGACAGATACCAACATCTCCCTAATGACTGATGTCAAGTGCAGTTAGCTAATAAGTTGTCTAATTGTTGGAAATGGCAATAAAATCTTTAAATGTGGTGAGAGTGTAATGTTTTTGGAGCATATTATCCACAATGTTTGAAATCATTTCCATCCAATAGCCGTGTGGTCCGCTCCATTAAGAGTCACAAGATTATCAAGCATGAAAGACATGCTCCTATTTAGTTTAGAGATCCAGCGCGCCCACCAAGTCTGCGCAGACCAGCGATCGCCCCGTACACTAATACCACCCTACACACACACACCAGGGACAATTACAATTCTTACCGAAGCCAATCAGCCAACAAATCTGCACGTCTTTGGAGTGTGGGAGGAAACCGGAGCACCCGGCTAAAACCCACTCAGGTCACGGGGAGAATGTACAAACTCAGCACGTACAAACAATACCCGTAGTCAGGATCGAACCGGGGTCTCTGGCGCTGTGAGGTAGCAACTCTACTGCTGTGCCATTTAAGTGCTTAAATCACAGTTGCAGCAGCTGTGACCTATTGATTTGCAGTGGGCAGCGGTGGTTGCCAGCATCTACACTGCTGTAGGGAGCCAAGTCAAACATCATTACCCTTGGTGCAATGGTCAAGAAGGCTCATTCTGCCAGAGATTAGTGACAGGACCAAAATAAATCCTGTAGATTGTTTTACCTACTCTAAAAATGAATCCAGAATCTGCCAAGCATTACCCTCACCTGAATGAGCCGATCCTGCCATTGGCAAAGTACCAGGTCAAAGCGCTTGGTTAAATAGTGAATTTAAATGATTAAATATCACAGTGGTAGAGTTGCTGCTTTGGTGATACAAAGATAGGTGAGACTCACAGAGCCTGCAAAGAGACATAGATAGGTCAACCAAGTAGGTAATATAATGGCAGATGGACTATAATGAGAATAAATATGAAATTTATCTACATTAGGAAGAATAAAGATAAAGGCATTTTAAGTAAACTGAAATATTAAAGTGTGTTGTTTATAGAAAGCCTGTTGTCTGTGTACAAACAGGACATTACTAATTACTAATTCGACACGCATGTTAACATCCTGAAAAGGAAGTTAACTTGTATGTGGAATGAGTAATTAGTAATAAAACATCAACGTTGGTTTTTATTGCAACCAATGTGGAATAAAAAGTAGGGACATTTTGCTTTAGGCTTTGATGTGACTTAACCTGGATGACAATGTACAGTAGTTGTTATGCTTTAGTCCTTTTCCATTCTAGACCTTTTGGGATAAATAGGAGTATCCCTCGATCGTTTTAATATAGCGCTTCACTTTCTTTGAGTGAATTTTGCATTTTGAGCCTTAAAGATCCTGCCCAACAGTTGTCCACGACTGGCTGACGTTTCGGGTCGAGACCCTTCTTCAGACTGAAGGGTCTCGACCCGATACGACAAACTTTCCTTCTCTCCAGAGATGCTGCCGTCCCGCTGAGTTACTCCAGCATTTTGTGTCTATCTTCGATTTAAACCAGCATCTGCAGTTCCTTCCTACACATAAAGTAACTTATCCATTACAACTTTATATGCTCTAGATGTCAGCTGATTTACATCGGTGAGACCAAGCGTAGGTTGGGCGATCGTTTCGCCGAACACCTCCGCTCAGTCCGCAATAACCTACCTGACCTCCCGGTGGCTCAGCACTTCAACTCCCCCTCCCATTCCCAATCCGACCTCTCTGTCCTGGGTCTCCTCCATTGCCAGAGTGAGCAACAGCGGAAATTGGAGGAACAGCACCTCATATTCCGTCTGGGGTCCTTGCGTCCTTATGGCATTAACATTGAATTCTCCCAATTTGGCTAGCCCGTGCTGTCTCCTCCCCTTCCTTAACCCTCTAACTGTCTCCTCCCACCCTCCCATCCGCCCGCCCTCGGGCTCCTCCTCCTCCTCCCCTTTTCCTTCTTTCTTTCCCCACCCCCCATCAGTCTGAAGAAGGGTTTCGGCCCGAAACGTTGCCTATTTCCTTCGCTCCATAGATGCTGCTGCACCCGCTGAGTTTCCCCAGCAATTGTGTGTACCTATCCATTACAACAGACTGATCTAAATCTCGTAAGTCAAAAAAAGGTCAACCTTGAGTTTTTCCATTTGAAATTCCGTCTGGCAGAATTTGCCATTCAATTTCTGTAATTCTGCCCTTTGTATCTTTCAACTTGCAATGCTGTGGATGGGTGGTGTCAGTAAACTAAGATAGATGAGGCTGGATACGTATATAGCACAGTGCAGGCTATCGGAACTCTGCTCTGAAAACGGGTTCTTTCCAGAGTGGAATGCATTGCAATGATATCCAGGTCAGATCGCACCATTCCAGAAATTCAAACAGGCATCTCACAACAAAACATACGTGCATAGAGGATGCATTTTCTGTGTCCGACATGCGTGGAATGTTGTTCTCCTCTTTTAGAGTATTGCCTTGTATCTAGCCGGTGAGAGGACGGTTCAGTCATCTGATAACAGCTGGGAAGAAACTATCCCTGAATCTGGAGGTGTGCGTTTTCACACTTCTGTACCACTTGCCCAATGGGAGAGGGAGGGACTGGGGTGAGACTGGTCCTTGATTACGCTGGTGGACTTGCCGAGGCAGCGTGAAGTGTAAACAGAGTCAACACTTAAGCCATTCAGCAATTAGGCCATTATGGCCATTGAATCTACTCACAGTTAACCTGGTGTTAGGAACCTGAAGGGTGGGACAGTGGTGCAGCGGGTAGAGCTGCCACCTCATAGCGCCAGAGAACAGGCTTTGATCCAGACCTCGGGAGCAGTCTGTGTGGAGTTTGCATGTTCAGAGGGAGAGAAGAGGGAGTGACCGGGGTGAGACTGGTCCTTGATTATGCTGCTGGCCTTGCAGAGGCAGCGTGAGGTGTAGATGGAATCAATGGAAGGGAGATTGGTTTGCGTGATGGTCTGGGCTTTGTGGTCTTATATTGATACATATAAGATCCTAAGAGGACATGACAGGCTAGATGTTGAGAAGCTTTCATTAGTGCAAGAGTCTAGGTTGAGGAGACATAGTTCAAGCTAAGGTAGTGATCGCTATAACTGAGGGACGTAGACATTTCTTCTTGTAAGCGGTGAGGAGTCTGGAATTCTTTACTCCAGAGGTATTTTTTAGGTAGAGATAGATAGATTCTTGATTAGTACAGGTGTCAGGGGTTATGGGGAGAAGGCAGGAGAATGGGGTTCTGAGGGAGAGATAGCTCAGCTATGATTGAATGGCAGAGTAGACTCGATGGGCCGAATAGCCTAATTGTGCTCCTATCACTTATGATATTATGAATCTGATTACTACACACCAATAATCTGTTGCTGGGAATTCCTGAATCTTTTTTTGACCGTCACTGACCATAAATAGTCAACTCTTCAATAATTTTAAGTTGAAACTTTTAGTGAAACCGCACCTGGAGACACAAATTAAGTTTAAATCTAAGTCGGCGGCACATTGACTGCCAGCATCTGCGGCAGATAGACTCGATGGGCCGAATGGCCTAATTCTGCCCCTGTCACTGATGAATTGATGAACTTGTCAGCTAACCAGAGGCAGGTGGTATGTGGAGGAGCTGCGGAATAATTGGATCTCTGCTTTTCTGACCTGATTTACGACGTTGCCAGGTAGTGTCTGGCAGCAGGGATGACTGCAAATGTCGCAAGATTTTTAAAAACCTGCGTCAGAATGAATTGTTTTCGCAAGCAAAGTCAACGGGCTAAGGCCGCCCATCCATCAAATCCTAATCACACCAACCAGCAACCTCACTACCCTGGAACCAACAGATGTCATCAACATGCTTTTTATGACCTTTTGGTAGAATTATGCTTTGATCTGCTGAGAATAAAAACCCTTATACTGAACAAAATGGTTGGAGAAGGCAATACTTTGACATGTGCAAATATTTTAACATTTATTTTTCGGGATTACATGTCGCTTTGTCCTTTATCATTCTCTTCAGATCGGCAATGTCCTGCACCAGGTTTTATTAGAATTGTCTTGTTTGACCAGAGTGTTGACTGTACTTAATTAGAGTGGGTTTTCATCCAGTTGTTTGCTTGTTATTCACTTCAAAGAGATGTCCACCCCATCACCATGCCCAAATGCTGTTATCTGGAAAGGGTGCAGAGAAGATTTGCGAGGATGTTGCCAGGACTCGAGGGCCTAAGCTACAGGGAGAGGTTGAGCAGGCTGGGATTTTATTCCTTGGAGCACAGGAGGATGAGAGGTGATATTATAGAGGTGTACAAGACCATGAGATGAATAGATAGGGTGCATTTTACCCAGAGTAGGGGAATCAAGAACCAGAGGGCACAGGTTTATGGTGACGGGGGGGGGGAAATATTTAATAGGAACCCAAGTGGCAACTTTTTTTACACAAAGGGTGGCAGGTATATGGATCGGGCTGCCGGGGGAAGTAGTTAAGGCAGTCACTATCACAATGTTTAACAAGCATTTAGACAGGAGCATGGATAGGGTAGGTTTGGAGGGATATGGGCCAAACGCATGCAGGTAGGACTAGTGTAGATTGGGCATGTTGGTCGGCGTGGGCAAGTTGAGCCAAAGGGCCTTTTTCCACGCTATATGACGCTAAATGATTCTAATCAAACTGACAAACATCAGTGTCTATCATTATGCAAAGAGCAAGTTTTTGGAGGAAGCTCGGCTCTCTGGCGCTGCAAGGCAGCAGCAACTCTACCGCTGCGCCACCGAGAGTCGAGTCTGAAGAAGGGTCTCGACCAGAAACGCCACCTATTCCTTTTCTCCAGAGACACTGCCTGTCCCGCTTGTGAAGTCACGTCAAACATGGAAGGACATGCTGTGACACGACAAGCAGTTAAAAAGTAGAAGGATGTTCATTGAAGGTTAGAAACTGTGATAAAACAGAAACATGTTGCAGACTGCGTGGCCTCAGCCTCTGGCTCTCAGTAACAGCAACACCAGCACTGGGTGGGTGGGTTGTGCTCATTGGGTCTCCTGAAAGACACGGCAGATGTACAGTTCACTCCAGGGTGCCCCTGAACCAATTAGCAATGGTTTCTTTCAACTCTCGCTCGGCCACTTTCTCATCACCTGCGTTTATTCAAACCGGTTTCACTGTCAGCACCTAGCTCTCACCCATAAGTTGGAATGAAGTAGACTAATCATCTCCTAATGCCGCGACACACCCAGTCATTACAGATAAATGGCCAGGGCTTAGGGGTGATCACCGCTCGACGTGGACTCAGACATGAACTCCTAACATTGAACCTCATGTTGAGAGCTGCCTCCAGGAATCAGGTGTTTGGCACTGTGAGAGGTGTGTGGGGTTGGGCAGGTGAGGAGGTTGGATCAGCGACTCACCTGGGGAGTCTCAGGTAATGGGTGTGGTTAATTTGCACGGATCTTAAATGAGTGCCAAGATAATGCAAACCCACCTTAACCTGGTTCCCAGCATTGGTCCGGGACCTGCCTTGGGAGGTCCACTCTAAATCATGCATGGAAAGGGATGTTAGGCATGAGCAATGTGTATTGGGTGAAAGAAAATCTTGATTCTTAATTAGTTTAGTTTAGATTAGTTCAGAGATACAGCGTGGAAACTGGCCCTTCGGCCCACTGCGTCCGGGAGCCGACCAGCGATCCCCGCACTTTCTACACTTTCTTAACGCTCTCCTACACCCACTAAGGAGAATTTTTACATTTACCAAGCCAACTAACCTACAAACCTGTACGTCTTTGGAGTGTGGGAGGAAACCGAAGGTCTCAGAGAAAACCCACGCAGGTCACGGGGAGAACGTACAAACTCCATACAGACAGCGCCCGTTGTCAGGATCGAACCCGATTCTCTGGCGCTGCATTCGCTGTAAGGCAGCAACTCTACCGCTGCGCCACCGTGACTGTCAATTAGTAAAGGGCCTGTCCCACCATCATGCGCCTGCATGCGGCAAGCGCGACCAAACCAGAAGCGGGAGCCGCGTGGAGGTCGAGTGAGTGACACGGCGTCGAGGCGGCAGCGGGCCGGCAGGCCGTTGCCGCGCGGAATTTTTAAACACGGTCAGTTTTTCGGAGCCCCGCGCGATGTCGGGACCAGCTCCGCACAACTCCATACGGCTCCGGCCATCGAAGTGGGACTGGCCCCGCGAGGCCGTACGGCTCAAGCGACCACATTAGGTCGTGCTTGCCGCATGCAGGCGCATGCTGGTGGGACCGGCCCTTTAGGTCGTGCTTGCCGCATGGAGTCGCATGCTCATGGGACAGGCCCTTAAGAATGTCAGCATTCAATTGGTAAGATTGTCAGAAGGCAGGAGAATGGGGTTAGGAGGGACAGATCGAATGGTGGAGTAGAATTGATGGGCCGAACGGCCTAATTTTGCTCCGATACCTTATGAAAATCCCAGAATCCCATTGCATACCCTGGCCTGTATCCTTTGTCTGTCCAATGTATTGAGGGCCCCCAGATCAAGAACTGCAGAGTTTAATGCAATGTAAACACAAACCACTGGACGGACTCAATGGGTCAGGCAGGACGGAATGGACAGGCAACATTTCGGGTCAGGTCCCTTTTTCAGTCTGATCAAAATTTCTTGCATGAACAATAAATTGAAACAAACACTATCTAACCAAACCATTCCAGATAAGGTGTAATAAAAATGAACTGCAAATGCTGGCTTATACCGAATATGGACACAAAGTGCTGGAGTATCTCAGCAGGTCAGGCAGCATCTCTGGAGAAAAATGATGGGTGATGTTTCAGGTTTGGACCCTTCTTCAGACTCTAGCATTTTGTGTCTATCTTCGGTATAAATCAGCATCTACAGATCCTTCTTACACATTTTGTCTGCTCCACTGTGAAACTTCCTCAAGGTTTGCCTACTTTGAGGAAGTTCTCCTCCTCTCTCCGATGGGAGTTGTGTGAGACCCTCTCTCACTGCTCCCCCTCTGTGATTCCTCCTGCTCCCCTGCTCTATGGATCTGAAGAAGGGTCCAGACCCGTCATTTTTCTCCAGAGATGCCGCCCACCTGACCCAATGTGTTACTCCAGCACTTTGCGTTTGTCTCTGTCTGTGGCAACTTTGCGCACGTTTCTCAGTTTCCCCCCCAGAGATTGCCAGGATAATTACCAATTTACAGATGTGGCAGAATTGCCAGTTTACTATTCAAATTCCTATCAGTACATTGAAATTAATTCCATTAAAATGTAAAAGTCTCTCCCTCTCTATCCACCGTGGTTCTGTATCCCCATCGACTGTTTAGGGGCAGACGTATTGTGAAAATGCAATGATTAGTGTTTTAAAATGTTATCTTTTTCCTGAGCAGGGCCAATTAATTATTTACTGCAGGTTTTCAGAAACATTGTTCCAGTTGATGAATCACACAGAATAATATTTTCAGAACAAAGTCTTTCTTCAGTGTGAAGTCTAGTTAGATGTACCCTTTAGCTGACCAGCCCCCCCC
Source organism: Amblyraja radiata (assembly GCF_010909765.2). NCBI lineage: Eukaryota > Metazoa > Chordata > Chondrichthyes > Rajiformes > Rajidae > Amblyraja > Amblyraja radiata. The sequence continues at coordinate 24,498,344 of NC_045989.1, forward strand.
CCCCCCCCCCCCCCTGTTTCACTCTATCCAGGCCTTTCACTATTCGGTAAGTTTCATGGAGGTCTCTCCTCATCCTTCGAAACTCCAGCGAGGACTCAAACACTCATCACATGCTAATCCAACCAATCCTGGGATCATTCTCGTTAAGCTCCTCTGGGCCCTCTCCAATGCCAGCACATCCTTCCTCGGATATGGGACCCAAAACTGCTCACAATATAATATTTAATTACGTTAAGCATTAAAATGTTGCTTGTTTGCTAGGTCAAGCTGTTGGAAATATTTCCATATTTGACATTCGTAGAAATGAAACTGAGCACCATTTCTCCTGATAAATGGGTCTATCGGGTTTGGGAAGTGAGAGTGTAACATATTTCTTATTCAAATTTGCCTCAGCTATCTCTACGATAATAGATGGTTTTACATGCAGGCAGACCACTGCTCAGATAGTTGATATGAAGAATGGGGCTCCCAGACAAGTCCTTACAATAGCAGGTAATCATTAATGTACAGATGCTGAAAAGGCAAAGACATAATCTCTAGCTACTCTCTGAGCACTCTTTCACACAGTGCCTTGCTTCTTTGTTCTTATCAGAGCAAATTTGGCATCAGATAAATGGTGGTAATAATGATGAGTGTGGTACAGAGTTTGCACACCCATTCAACATCATGAAATTTGAAAGTGCCATACTCAAAACAAGATAGTTAGCTGATCCACTTAGAAGGGTGGGGTGTTCGAGTCTACACCTTGCTCTCTATATTCTACACTTACACCTCTATACTCGGGCAGCAAGGTGACACAGCGGTAGAGTTGCGGCCTTATAGGGCCAGAGACCACGGTTCAATCCTGACTACATACTCTAGATACATAGAAAATAGGTGCAGGAGTAGGCCATTCGGCCGTTTGAGGCAGCACCGCCATTCAATGTGATCATGGCTGATCATCCACAATCAGTTCCCCGTTCCTGCCTTCTCCCCATATCGCTTGATTTCGCTCGCCCCAAGAGCTTTATCTAACCCTCTTTTGAAAGCATCCAGTTAATCGGCCTCCACTGCCTTCCGAGGCAGAGAATTCCACAAATTCACAACTCTCTGTGTGAAAAAGTTTTTTCCTCATCTCAGTTCTAACTGGCCTACCCCTTATTCTTAATCTGTGGCCCCTGGTTCTGGACTCCTGTTGATTCACTTTTTTTCTCTCACATCGGTTGTTTCGACAATAATCGATCAGGCACCAGGTTTGCTTTAAACGTACGTTTATTGAGCAGGAGTCTTCACACAGGTTACAACCTAGCAAAGAGTCTAGCTGACTGCCCTTAATTGCAATGCTTTATATACATTAATGCCACCGTTTAGCCCCCCTCCCACATTACCCAAACAATCGACAGACCTGTACACAATGGGAGAGGTACAATGGTCATGATAACAGGCACATACACGAATGGGAGATGTACAATGGTCATGATAACAGGCACATACACAATGGGAGATGTTCAATGGTCATGATAACAGGCACATACACAATGGGAGATGTTAATTATTGGAACAATCCTAGAGCTAAGACAGGGAGTACACAATGGGAGATGTTAATTATTGGAACAATCCTAGAGCTAAGACAGGGACATTTCTCAGACATTCGGGAGCCAGTGGGTTGCATATTCTTCAGCCTTCTGAAACTCAGCCACCTCAATCAGACGAGTGCGGGGAAGATCAAAGTTGCGAATATGCAGCATCAGAAGGATAATGTGTATTTCTCAGGATCACAACTTCCTGAGACCTGCAGCCACATAGTCAGCAACTTTGGTGAGCAGACATTTTAAGTTTCAACCCAGTTCACCTGACCTCCATTTTCCCTTCACATAACCATTTTACAGTGCTGATTCAAGATTTATATTCACATTCCCCCCTTTTGCCATTTTTATGGCAACACTCACAGTCCATTTAAAAGTCCCATTCGCCGAATCTCGTAACCTTCTAGTTCCCTGGCCAAGGCTTCTTGGACCGTCCGACCCTTGTCCCCCAATTCTCCTTCCTCACTCACTTCATCGTTGTCGCTGTCGTTGGGGAATGGTAACAGTTTCTCCTGCTCACGATGGCCTAGCTGGTGCTCTTGACGCCATCCTAGATCCATTATAGCAATTGTCGTAGGAGTGGTTATTGTTCTTAGGTAGCGGTAAGCAGTTGGCCGGTGGAGCAAGAAGCATATCATAGTCGATGCTGACGGGCTTGACAGGGACCATTTCTTTTCCCTGGCACTTCACCAATCGTTCGGTTCTGCCCCATGCAGGGGATGGGGTAAACAGGGAGGTAACTGATGTCATTTGTGGATAACAAACCACCTGCCCCTTCCCGAATAGCTCGTTGTGTGCCTGGATGAATAAATTGGAGTCTTCTCGTTCCCCTCTCTTTCCTCGTTCGTTCCGTCCATGTTCAGGCTTTGTCCATTTCCAGCCAACACCGATTAACCCTGCAGTGGTCACCACTAATATGAATGCCACAAAGACCCTCATCTCAGCGATTTATTTCGTATCTGTGAAGACAAGGGAGGGAAAAAGAAAAGAACGTGCAATTTCATGGCAAAATTAATTCGTGCCCTGCTTCCCGTGGACTGGATCCCCCTCCCTGACCTTGACCTCCCCCCTTTGCTTGGTGTCACCAATCACTTTGCAATGGTGCAAATGCACCCATGCCGCTCGTCCTTCTACCTTTACTGCGGTGGGGGTGGTGAGGAGAACCTGGAAGGGGCCCAACCATCGAGGAGAAAGGGTGTCTTTACGAACCCAATTCTTAATCAACACATAAGAGCCCGGGGTGATCCGTCCATTAACGGGAAAATCTATGTCGCCCACATAAGCGGCCTTGACCTCCCCATGAATCTCACGCAGGGCCCTTGTAAGGGCAAGGACGTAAGAGACCATCTCCTCCGTCATGTGATGCAATGTCATTGTGGCCGGGATAATGTCTGTCCAGGGGGTGCGCAGAGGTCGGCCATAGATGATCTCTGCAGGAGACAACCTTGTCTTCCCTGCTGGAAGGACTCTGATCTGGAACAAAGCAACAGGCAACATTTTAACCCATGTGGAGCCTGATTGGTCCACCAGCTTGGCAAGCTTGGTCTTCAGGGTCTGGTTCAAGCGTTCCACCATTCCTGCAGCCTGTGGGCGATAAGCACAATGCAGCCGCTGAGTTACTCCCAGCTGTCGGCACAATTCTTTATTGATAGCGGCAATAAAGTGAGGGCCGTTATCCGAACTGATGGTGTTTGGAACCCCAAATCGAGGAACAAACTGCCGTAATAAAATAGACACCACCGTAGAAGCAGTACAATCAGTGGTGGGAAAGGCTTCAATCCACCTAGAAAACACATCAACAATAACAAGTACATGTTTATAACACTGACACTTAGGCAAATCAATAAACTCCATCTGTAAGGTTTCAAACGGAGCAGTAGGTAATGGAGTACGACCTGTCTGGCAGACAACTCCTTTACCTGGGTTGTGTGTCGCACAGGTGAGGCACCGTGCACTAGTTTGTGCTGCCAAAACCTTAAGTCGAGGATGCCACCATGCCTGTAAGAGAGCGTCTACTAGCAGGGTGGCCCCACAGTGAGTGGCTAGATGTAGGCAATCAATGACCCAGGTCGCTAACTGGTCTGTCATACAGGTCTGTCCGGCCGGCGTGAGCCACAATCCGGAATCAGCCTTCTGACAGCCCAGCTGCTCCCATTCTATTATAACATTAGCAGAGGCGTCCCCCTGTAAGAGCAATACATCATTTATGGTTGGCATAGGTTTCTCAGATTCAGACGAGCCCATATAAAGGCTTTTCACCTGCCTCATCATACTACCCACCACTTTAAATCTATCGCGTGAAGCACACTTAGCCGCTTCATCAGCCAACCTGTTACCGATTTGGACCGGGGAATCTCCTGTCGTGTGAGCCGCACATTTGCGGACACAGGACTGGCAACGGGGGCAGGCTGGTTCAACGGGGGTGCTCCACGGACTCCCCAAGGATATTCCTCTACCTCCTCCTCGTCGTCACCTCCCAAATCTATGCCAGCCACCGACTTACGTAAGTCTTTATCTACCTTGGCCTTATTTTGTCTCTCTCTGCTGACGATCCTTACTTTCCTTTGCATGCCTGCATTCTTGTTTTAGTACTGTCGCTGACTTCTCCTGACCCCCTTCGGTCAGGGGTATTCCTAGTTTCAAGGCATTACTCTGCCAACTGGCCGTTAAAGACCGTGCCTTTTCTCTGTTACAATGATCGATCCACAACTGAATGGCCTTTTTATATATATTTTTTCTATCCGTTTTCCATATTACACTTTGAGCCCTTGACAACACACCCATATCATTGGAACCCCCTTCAGGCCATTCATCCTTCCCCAGTTTATGAATGAGTCCTCCCGACATACGCCTAAAGGTCTCCTCCATTTCTGAATGCAAGAAACATAGCTGATGTAATGGCCGGTCTGGGTGACCACTGGTGTCCATACCATTACCCATTTTTAAACTTATAATATCACACACAATATTTCAGGGTTAACCGCGAGTCCTTGGTTCTGCCGTATCTCACTCGGTCACTTCAATTCCTGACCTTCGCGTGGAGGATTTCCTCTCTTAACAACCAGTCTAAGGCGGACTTTCTGTGAGATACGGAGGTACCTTGGTCTCGGTTAACACTCAATACTTTTTAATCCGACGATTCAATATACACTTATGCTATTACACACCAATATTTCAGGGTTAACCGTGAGTCCTTGGTTCCGCCGTATCTCACTCGGCCACTTTAAAGCGGACTTTCTGTGAGGTACGGGGTACCTTGGTCTCGGCTAACACTCAATACTTGTTAACTCTTTCAGGGTTAACCTAGAGTCCTTGGTTCCGCCGTATCTCACTTGGTCACTTCAATTCCTGACCTTCGCGTGGAGGATTTCCTCTCTTAACAACCAGTCTAAGGCGGACTTTCAGTGAGATACGGAGGTACCTTGGTCTCGGTTAACGTCTCAATACCAGTTAACTTCCTATACACAGTGCACTCCTCTTATATACCGTCCACGGTCCCCCTCTACGGGGTTTTTTTATCCGCTCGATCAGACTAGGATAATCCTCGAGACGGTCACACAAATATCACAACAAAATTTCAGGGTTAACCGTGAGTCCTTGGTTCCACCGTATCTCACTCGGCCACTCTAAAGCGGACTTTCTGTGAGATATGGGAGTACCTTGGTCTCGGTTAACACTCAATACTTGTTAACTCTTTCAGGGTTAACCTAGAGTCCTTGGTTCCACCGTATCTCACTCAGTCACTTTGAAGTGGACTTTCGGTGAGATATGGGGGTACCTTGGTCTCAGTTAACGTCTCAATACTAGTTAACTTCCTATACACAGTGCACTCCTCTTATATACCGTCCACGGTCCCCCTCTACGGGGTGTTTTATCCGCTCGATCAGACTAGGATAATCCTCGAGACGGCCCTATCCCAGTGCCCACAACCGGAACGTTCGGATGTCGTCCCACCAACTGATGCAAGTCAGCGAATTACCCTGCTACGCCGGGATACGAGGAAGGACCAAGAGGAGATTTAACTAAATCTACTCACTTGGCTGCGCACCCTTCACATCGATCCCGTCGTCCAGTGGATTCACTCGCCGGCTCGATCAGTCGCTGGTTGACATCCCACCGCTGCCACCAAATGTTGATTCACTTTTTTTCTCTCACATCGGTTGTTTCGACAATAATCGATCAGGCACCAGGTTTGCTTTAAACGTACGTTTATTGAGCAGGAGTCTTCACACAGGTTACAACCTAGCAAAGAGTCTAGCTGACTGCCCTTAATTGCAATGCTTTATATACATTAATGCCACCGTTTAGCCCCCCTCCCACATTACCCAAACAATCGACAGACCTGTACACAATGGGAGAGGTACAATGGTCATGATAACAGGCACATACACGAATGGGAGATGTACAATGGTCATGATAACAGGCACATACACAATGGGAGATGTTCAATGGTCATGATAACAGGCACATACACAATGGGAGATGTTAATTATTGGAACAATCCTAGAGCTAAGACAGGGAGTACACAATGGGAGATGTTAATTATTGGAACAATCCTAGAGCTAAGACAGGGACATTTCTCAGACATTCGGGAGCCAGTGGGTTGCATATTCTTCAGCCTTCTGAAACTCAGCCACCTCAATCAGACGAGTGCGGGGAAGATCAAAGTTGCGAATATGCAGCATCAGAAGGATAATGTGTATTTCTCAGGATCACAACTTCCTGAGACCTGCAGCCACATAGTCAGCAACTTTGGTGAGCAGACATTTTAAGTTTCAACCCAGTTCACCTGACCTCCATTTTCCCTTCACATAACCATTTTACAGTGCTGATTCAAGATTTATATTCACACTCCCACAACATCTGGAACATGTTTCCAGCATCTAGCGTGTCCAATCCCTTAATAATTGTATATGTTTCTATAAAATCCCCTCTAAATTCCAGTGTATACAAGCCCAGTATTCTTTCAACATAGGACAGTCCCGCCATCCCGGGAATTAACCTCGTGAACCTACGCTGCACTCCCTCAATAGCAAGAATGTCCTTCCTCAAATTAGGAGACCAAATCTACACACAATACTCCAGGTGTGGTCTCACCAAGGTCCTGTACAACTGCAGAAGGACCTCTTTGCTCCTATACTCAAATTCTCTCGTTATGAAGGCCACCATGCCATTCGCATTCTTCATTGCCTGCATGCTTACTTCCAGTGACTGATGTACAAGAACATCCAGGTCTCATTACACTTCCCCTTTTCCTGACCTGAGACCATTCAGATAATAATCTGCCTTCTTGTTCTTGCCACCAAAGTGGATAACTCATGGGCGCTGTCTGTATGGAGTTTGACGCTCTTCCCGTGACTTACGTAGGTTTTCTCAGGGTGCTCCGATTTCCTCCCGCACTCCCAAGACATGCAGGTTTGTAGGTTAATTGGGCTCTGTAAATTGTCCCTAGGGTATAGGATGGAACTAGTGTCCAGGGTGATGGCTGGTCGGTGCAGACTCGGTGGACCGAAGGGCCTGTTTTCGCGCTGTATCTCTAAACTAAACTAAACTTTGAATCTTCCCTCAAAAATTAACGATGCGTTTTAAAACTTGGAATTAAATGCACCTTAACCCAAACATAGAATATCAGTGAGTTACAGCATGTTTACACCCACAACGGTGCCTCAATTACATCAAATCCGTAAAAATTTCCAGAAGATTATCAGAAATATACAGACGTTATCAAAATTGTGGCAATGAAATGGAGCCCGAGTTACAAAACAACCAAAGCAGAGAATAAGCCCTAGCAAGGAGATGAAAAATAATTCCATATTCTCAACCTAGGAGCCAGAACTCAGCGGATTTGTAAACAATGACAAACCTCTAAAATATCTTCATCTGACAAGCAATTTGAAAGCATGGCTAATACGTTAATATCTTACTTAATCTCTTTGATATCATAAAAGAAATTCAAAAGAAGAATGTCCTAACAATCTTTGGTATTTGTAATGAATAGTTTATTTCATGTCGCCATGGTATGCCCCAGCATTACCTCTGTATAAACAAACTCTGGTCATTAGTAGAAAAATCTCCACCTAGGTTCCAGGAATGAGTAGGTTCCTGATTGTCATCATCTTGAGAATGTTTCTGGCTGGGTGTGGTGCTACCCATGAGTGTGTGTGTGGTGCTCTCTGCAAATTTGGTATTGACAAAATCCAACATGGGTGGCACAGCGCCAGAGACTCAGGTTTGATCCTCACCACGGATGCTCTCTCTACGGAGTTTGTATGTTCTCCCTGTGACCGCGTGGGTTTCCTCCGGGTGCTCAGATTTCCCCCACACTCCAAAGACATGCACAGCTTTTTGTGTCTAACTTAGACTAAAACAAATTCTGATCATATGTCCTTGCTATCAGCCTCTCTCTCTCTCTCTCTCTGTAACTTTGCCAACCATTCCGTCTGACGAATACGCCTCTTAAAATTGCTGATGGACGTTTTTAAATAATGTGCTGGCCTAATAATGAATAAAGGCCGTGAGAGTTTTTATACCATCCCAACACTCACCGTCTATCCATGCCACTCCCTCGCTCGTTAGCCTGCTGAGAAATGCCTAACACAGGAGGGTTCTGGGCAGAGCCCAGTGTGAAGCTAGCTTTCATTACTGTCCCTGCTGCTCCCACAACCAGCCTCTTTGGTGCCAGCTCCACACAACATCTCTTTGATATGAACAGAAAAACACACGTAAACACTCAGCTGGTGTTTTATTTTTCCGCCTATTTAATCAGGCACATTGAGCTCACCGTTAAAGCAGTGTGGGTGCGTGATGGTGGGAGAGCGTGTGGAAACTTTTATTATGTTTTGAACAACCCAATTAGTTATGGGCCGCTTGGCGTGAGGGGCCATCATCGTTAGCGGACAGCAGTGAATATTCACGGGATATCAAAACCATGAGAAGGCAATTACCTTTGTTGTTTTCAGAACTGCATGGGATGAAAACTAGATGAGGCTCACACCAGGGTCTCATCCATACCCCGTAACACTGCTCTCTCTCCCCATCCCCGCACACGCAACAAGGGCAGAGTCCCTCTGGTCCTCACCTTTCACCCCACCAGCCGGCAAATACAACACATAATCCTCCGCCATTTCCGCCACCTCCAACGTGACCCCACCACTCGCCACATCTTCCCATCTCCCCCCATGTCTGCCTTCCGCAAAGACCGCTCCCTCCGCAACTCCCTCGTCAATTCTTCCCTTCCCTCCCGCACCACCCCCTCCCCGGGCACTTTCCGTTGCAACCGCAAGAAATGCAACACCTGTCCCTTCACCTCCCCCATCGACTCCATTCAAGGTCCCAAGCAGTCGTTCCAGGTGCGACAAAGGTTCACCTGTATCTCCTCCAACCTCATCTACTGCATCCGCTGCTCTAGATGTCAGATGATTTACATCGGTGAGACCAAGCGTAGGTTGGGCGATCGTTTCGCCGAACACCTCCGCTCAGTCCGCAATAACCTACCTGACCTCCCGGTGGCTCAGCACTTCAACTCCCCCTCCCATTCCCAATCCGACCTCTCTGTCCTGGGTCTCCTCCATTGCCAGAGTGAGCAACAGCGGAAATTGGAGGAACAGCACCTCATATTCCGTCTGGGGACCTTGCGTCCTTATGGCATTAACATTGAATTCTCCCAATTTGGCTAGCCCGTGCTGTCTCCTCCCCTTCCTTAACCCTCTAGCTGTCTCCTCCCACCCTCCCATCCACCCGCCCTCGGGCTCCTCCTCCTCCTCCCCTTTTCCTTCTTTCTTTCCCCACCCCCCATCAGTCTGAAGAAGGGTTTCGGCCCGAAACGTCGCCTATTTCCTTCGCTCCATAGATGCTGCTGCATCCGCTGAGTTTCCCCAGCAATTTTGTGTACCTGGGATGAAAACACAATGGGGCAGCACTGCGGCGCAGCGGTAGACTTGCTGTCTTACAGCGCTTGCAGCGCCAGAGTCGCAGGTTCGATCCCGACTATGGGTGCTGTCTGTACGGAGTTTGTACGTTCTCCCCGTGACCTGTGTGGGTTTTCTTCAAGATCTTCGGTTTCCTCCCACACTCCAAAGACGTACAGGTTTGTAGGTTAATTGGATTGGGTTTGTATACTTGGTATAAGTGTAAATTGTCCCGAGTGTGTGTGTGTACGCTTGTGTTAATGTGCGGGGATCGCTGGTCATTGCGGACTCAGTGGGCCGAAGGGCCTGTTACCATGCTCTATCTCCAAACAAAACGAAAGCTAAAGACAGACACAAAAAACTGGAGTAACTCAGCGGGACAGGCAGCATCTCTGAAGAGAAGGAATGGGTGACGTTTCGGGTCGAGACACTTTTTCAGACATCTTCGGTGTAAACCAACATTGGCAGCTCCTTCCAACACAAAACTAAATCTAAACTAGACAGAACTTTGTAGACTGACCTACAACTGAAGGAAATTACTTAAAGCAGAGCAGTTTCACTTGATTAGCTTCTGTTGTGAAATCATCTCCTCAGATTGTGGGCCAGTCCTGTGTTCCAGGTGCAGGACTGAAACCTTTCTCCAGCAGTGGGTAAGTTTCATCTGGGAGGAATGTAGACCACCCTCTCCACAGTATTGGGCCCAGAACTCAGTTCAAACACTGACAAGAAACAAAATGGAAGCTTTAGGTGTTCTGTGGCACAATGAGAAGTAGTATTGATGAGGATGTTGCCGGGACCAGAGGGTCTGAGCTATAGGGTGAGGTTGAGTAGGCTGGGACACTATTACTTGGAGCGCAGGAGGATGAGGGATAATCTTATAGAGGTGTATAAGATCATGAGAGGAGAGGATGCACAGAGTCTCTTGCCCAGAGTAGGTGAATCGAGGACCAGAGGACATAGGTTTAAGGTGAAGAGGAAAAGATTTAATAGGAATCTCAGGGGTAACTTCTTCATACAAAGGGTGGTGGGTGTAGCTGCCACAGGAGGTAGTTGGGGCAGGGACTACGCCAGCATTTAAGAAACAGTTAGACGGGTACATGGATAGGACTGGTTTGTTGGGATATGGACCATATGCTGGGACTAGTGTAGCCGAAGGGCCTGTTTCAACACTCTATGACTCTATGACATGCAAAATCCCAATCATCGCTTGAGCTGGAACCCAGTCGGGCCAGTCTGTTGGGGTCAGGCTATCTTTAGTTTTAAGTTGAGTTTAATGTCACGTGTATTGAGGTACAGTGAAAAGCCTTTTGTTGTGTGCTAACCAGTCAGCAGAAAGACTGTACATGGTTACAAACGAGCCATTAACAGTGCAGAGATACAGGATAAAAGGAATAACGTTTAGTGCAAGATAAAGTCCAGTAAAGTCTGATTAAAGATAGTCCGAGGGTCTCCAATGAGGTAGGTAGTAGCAGGAACATCTTATGTTCAAGATAAAGCATTTTAAGGGCAAAGCAGAGAGGAGATTTGTAACAAGCAAGGTGAGTCTCTGATAAAAATCATTGTTAATCTTGTGTAATTCACTATGTGAGACAGAGTTTATGCAGTTCTTGACGAAACCTGTTAATGTGGACTTTGAACAGCTATCAATTACCTGAATATTCAGTTTCATCTTTCATAATCTGAAATTATGTGTTTAAGAAGGAACTGCAGATGCTGGAAAAATCGAAGGTAGACAAAAATGCTGGAGAAACTCAGCGGGTGAGGTTGCGTCTATGGAGCGAAGGAATAGGTGACGTTTCAGATTGAGACTCGAAACGCCACCTATTCCTTCGCTCCATAGATGCTGCCTCACCTGCTGAGTTTCTCCAGCATTTTTGTCTACCTGGCATAGGAGGTTGTATACATGCGGTTGAAGATACTCTTCATTGGCTGAGGATGATATCTGAATTAATGGATGCATTTCAAAATGTGATATTTGTTTTCTACAAGTTCACCGAGAAATCTTGGACATGACATAGTGGCTGGGATTTAGTTTAGTTTAGAGATACAGTGCGGAAACTGGCCCTTCGGCCCACTGAGTCCGAGCAGACCAGCGATCCCCACACGCTAGCACTATCCGAGGAGCAATTTACAATTATACCAAGCCAATTGACCTACAAACCTGTATGTCGTTGGAGTGTGGGAGGAATCCGAGATCCCAGAGAAAACCCACGCAGGTCACGGGGAGAACGTACAAACTCCGTACAGACAGCGTCTGTTAAGGGCAACACGGTGGCGCAGCGGTAGAGTTGCTGCCTTACAGCGCTTGCAGTGTCTGTAAGGAGGTTGTACGTTCTCCCCGTTGCTGTTTTGGGTTTTTCTCCGAGATCTTCAATTTCCTCCCACACTCCAGAGTCGCACAGGTTTGTGGGTTAATTGGCTTGGTGCATGTGTAAAATTGTCCCGAGTGTGTGTAGGATGGTGTTAATGTGCGAGGATCGCTGGTCGGTGCGGACTAGGTGGGCCGAAGGGCCTGTTTCTGCACTGAATCTGTAAACTAAACTCGACAGCACCCGTGGTCAGGATCGAACCCGGGTCTCTGGCGCTGTGAGGCAGCAACTCTACCTCCGCGCCACTGTGCTGCCCGTGAAGGTTGGTGGGTTACAGACTTTGGCCCACAAAGCTTGTGCTGAACATGATGCCGAGATAAACTGATCTCATTTGCCTGTACATGATCCATATCCCTCTATCCCCTGCACTTCCATCTGCCTGTCTAAAAGCCTCTTAGCACCACTGCTATGCCGATGACACTCAAATCTATGTAGCGCTATCACCAAATGACTATCGCCCCATAGATCTGCTGTGCCAGTGCATTGAGCAAGTCAAAGACTGGATGTGCCAAAATTTTCTCCAACTAAATAAGGACAAACGGAGATAATTGTTTTTGGTGCTAAAAAAGAAAGGCTTAAAGTAACCCAACACCTTCACTCTCTGTCCCTGAAAACTTCAAACAAAGCCAGAAATCTTGGGGTCATTATGGATTCAGATTTAAATTTCGACAGTCACATCAAATCAGTAACAAAATCGGCCTACTATCACCTCATAAACGTAGCAAGATTAAGAGGACTCATGTCAGCTCAAGACTTAGAAAAACTTGTACATGCCTTTATTACTAGTAGGCTAGATTATTGTAACGGTCTCCTTGCAGGTCTTCCGAAAAAAACTGTCAGGCAGCTACAGCTTGTTCAGAACGCTGTTGCTAGAGTTCTAACAAAGACCAAAAAATTTGAACACATTACACCAATTCTTAAATCCTTACATTGGCTCCCTGTATGTCAGAGAATTGATTTTAAAATCCTGCTGCTCACCTATAAATCACTACATGGTTTAGGGCCAAAGTATATCACTGACATGCTTCCACTATATAAGCCTTCTAGACCGCTAAGATCTTCTGAAACCAATCTGCTAGTGATTCCCAGAGTAAATACAAAACATGGGAAAGCAGGATTTAGTTACTATGCAACAAATAGCTGGAATAAACTTCCTGAAGATTTAAGACTTGCCTCAACTTTGACCACTTTTAAAACAAGACTGAAAACTTTTATGTTTACTTTAGCTTTCAGCTAAATCTTAACTACATTGCACTTTTAACTTTTGCACTTTTTATAATGCATTTTTAATTTTGCTTTTCTTTTCTTTTAGTTCTTCTATTTTATTTCATTTTATTATTTCATTTTATTGTATGACATGTTTTTATGTGAAGCACTTTGAGTCTGCCTCGTGTATGAAATGTGCTATATAAATAAAGTTGCCTTGCCTTGCCTCTTAAACACCACTATCGTATCTGCCTCCACCACCACCCCTGGCAGCGCGTCCAAGGCACCCTCCGCTCTCTCTGTGGCATTTGAAGAGATACAGCCCTTGTTCCAAAGGTCTTCATCAAAGGAAATAATCTCTTTACCCAGCTGTTTTATTCTTTTCAAATTACTAAGGAGCAATCAAAACTTCCCAGAAGCATTCCCATGCCAGTAAATACAAGGCTCTTTTATATATTCTCATAATAAAACCAGTGCGCTCTTGGTGACATCCTGTTGAAACATGCCCGGAACCCATTTCTTGGCTTTCTAAGGAGCAGTGCCCAGATTTACTGTATATACTGCGAGGCAGATACAATCTCGCTAGGGATTTGTATAACTACAGCAAAACGTTCACCTCTTCATGCTCTTGCTGCCCTCGGGGTGGGAAGAAGAAAGGAAGAGGAGCCGGTGGGCTGAGGGAGAGCTGAGAAGGGGAGGAGAAAGTAGGGACTTTCAGAATAGATCGGCCAAGTGTACGTTTGAGAATGGTCATGTTTATCTGGCATTGGGGAATACAAGATCTTTATTGTATTGGTTTATTAAAGTTATTAATGTCAGCATATTACCTTTAACAGACGTAATTAGAGGCATTTACTGACCTTTACAGAGGTGCTCCCACAATCCAAGCTGACTTATTGAAAACCAATATAAAGTAAGATGATACAGACTTTGTTTGATTAAAAATTGTCAAACTAAATGGATGTATCCAAATGAACCTCGATGTAAAGAGACAACTGTAGCAACAAGTTGCATTTATGTTATCTGACACGAAAACATCCAAGACACTTCACAACAATGAGGCCGGCACGGTGGGGCAGTGGTTGGGCGATTGCCCTACAGCGCCAGAGACACTGGTTCAATCCTGATTACGGGTGCTGTCTGTACGGAGTCTGTACGTTGTTCTACCCGTGACCGCGGTTTGTACGTTTTCTCCGGGTGCTTCAGTTTCCACCCACATTTCAAAAACGTACAGGTTTGTAGGTTAATTGGCTTTGGTAAAGATTGCAAATTGTCCCGAGTGTGTCGGTTAGTGCCAGTGCACTAACGGTGATGTTCGGCAGGGACTAGGTCTGGGCCAAAGGACCTGTTTCCGCACTGTATCACTGAACTAAAAACGTTCTCCCGTGACCCTGTGGGTTTTCTCCGGGTGCTCCACTTTCCTCCCACATCTCAAATACACGCGGGTTCGTAGGTTAATTGGCCCTCTGTAAATTGCCCAGAGTGTGTAGGACATAGAACTAGTGTACGGGTGATTGATGGTCGGTGTGGGGATGGTGGATTGAAGGACCACATTCCACACTGCATCTCGTGGCTACAGTTAAATTAAATCTCTAAACTAAAAATATCATCAAGTATTTTTTCAAAACATAGTTCACTTCTGTTTCTTTTCAACCCCACATCTGAAGTTAATTATTCAATTTGTATCTGGGTTTCATAGATTGTAGCAGATCTAGTTACGCTTTGTAAATCACAGTAGAATTTTGCCTTAGGGCAATATTAATATTTCAAGTAGGCAGGCATGTGTTGCTACTGGTAATACAATTATAATATAATATCACACAGTAGACAAATGCTGGAGAAACTCAGAGTGTGAGGCTGCGTCTATGGAGCCAAGGAATAGGTGACGTTTCCAGTCTCAATCTGAAACGTCACCTATTCCTTTTCTTCAGAGATGCTGCCTGACCCGCTGAGTTACTCCAGCTTTTTGTGGCTATTTGCGGAAAAGCAAGCCCTTTCTTTTATTAGGCAGGGAGCATAATTTGCAAACACAGGAAACTTCTCTTTTAAGTCGACAGGAATTGCTCAGAACAGCTGGGCGCTCAACAGGAAACCAAATCATGATATCTGACTATCTGATTCTGCCTTCGTGTGGTGTCTGTTTTGGCATATTCCTGGTCTGTTAACAAGCACGTGAGAACCAATTGAGGCTGGGGCATTCAACACTGCTGTCAGCCTTGCCACCGGTCCTATCCAATCTGATAACGACTGCAATTCTCCGCAATTGTGTTCGCTTGCGACAAGTCTGACATTTAATTTCTTTGGGGAAAACTGACGCATGTTGAAGCAGTTTATCGACCCCTTCAAAACCATGGGGTGACAGGGTGGCGCAGTGGTAGCGTGGCTGCCTTACAGAGACCCAGGTTCGATCCCGACTATGGGTGCTGTCTGTACACAGTTTGTATGTTCTCCCCGTGAGCTGCGTGGGTTTTCTCCAACTTCTCTAGTTTCCTCCCACACTCCAAAGACGCACAGGTTTGTAGGTTAATTGGCTTGGGTAATATTGTCAATTGTCGTGTGTGTATGTTCGTGTGTGTGTGTGTGTTCGTGTGTGTGTGTGTGTGTGTGTGTGTGTGTGTGTGTGTGTGTGTGTGTGTGTGTGTGTACGGGGTGATCGCTGGTCGGCGCAGATTTGGAGGTCTGACAGGCTTGTTTCCGCGCTGCATCTCTAATCTAAACTAAACTAAACTACACACCAGGCTGCATGATTTCATTCACAACAAACGTCATTCAAGCAGTAGCCAGCTGGGTGGATCACCAGCCTCAGACACCAGGGAGAACTCTGCCTTTATTCAGATAATGTGTAGGAAGGCACTGCAGACGCTGGTTTACACCGAAGATAGACACATGAATAAACAACCCCTCAGTCTCTCCACCTCTGCTGTACAATAATATAATAATAATAATAATAATAATATATCTTTTATTGTCATTGCACGTCAGTGCAACGAGATTTAGTGTGCAGCTCCACTGATGTACAAGAAAGGTAAATAAATACAATACATAAATAAGCAAGCTGAATTGATTGACGTGACCATCTGAGGGAGACTGTCCAAAGGGAGTGGGTGGGGGGGCACTCATTAGGGCCGGTTCAGAGCCGCTATAGCTCTTGGGATAAAAAGATGCACTGAGAAAGGTGAATGAGCACAAAGCTGCCAGCCCCGATGGCATCCCTGGCCGGGTGCTTAGGGCATGTGCTGGACAACTATCCCCAGTCTTCACCGACATTTTCAATCTGTCACTGGCCCAGGGTGTTGTCCCCACTTGCCTCAAGACATCAACCATCGTGCCAGTGCCCAAACAGTCAGCCACAGGGAGTCTCAACGATTTCCGCCCAGTGGCACTCACCCCTGTCATTGCTAAGTGCTTTGAGCGGCTGATCTTGGCTCACCTCAAAGCCAGCCTCCCCCCCACACTGGACCCCCATCAGTTTGCCTACCGGGCCAACAGGTCTACAGAGGACGCCATATCAGCGGCTCTACACTCTGCCCTGACCCACCTGGACAACAACAACTCCTACATCAGGTTGCTGTTCATTGATTTCAGCTCTGCCTTTAACACTGTCATCCCCACCAGCTTGATCACCAAACTCAGCGGACTTGGCATCTCCACCTCCCTCTGCAACTGGACACTGGATTTCCTCACCAACAGACCACAGTCTGTTAGGGTCAACAACCTCACCTCCTCCACTATAACACTGAACACCGGCGTGCCACAGGGCTGTGTGCTCAGCCCTCTCCTCTACTCCCTCTTCACCCATGACTGCATCCCTAAGTACGGATCCAACGCCATCATTAGGTTTGCTGACGACACCACGGTGGTAGGACTGATCAGTGACAACGATGAGTCAGCCTACAGAGAGGAGGTCCTGACAACCTGGTGTGCCAACAATAACCTCGTCCTCAACTCCAAGAAGACGAAGGAAATTATTGTCGACTTCAGGAAGGTCAGAGGAGACAGACATACCCCCATCCATATAAACGGGACTGAGGTGGAGCGCGTCTCCAGCTACAAATTCCTCGGGGTACATATCTCGGAGGATTTGTCCTGGTCCCTCAACACCTCCAAGCTGATCAAAAAGGCACAGCAGCGCCTTTACTTCCTGAGGAGGCTCAAGAAAGCTCACCTGAAGCTCACCTGTCCCCCCAGATACTGACCAACTTCTACCGCTGTACCATCGAGAGCATCCTGATCACCTGCTTCACGGTATGGTACAGCAGCTGCACTGTTGCGGACAGGAAGGCACTACAACGGGTGGTGAAAACCGCGCAGCACATCATCGGTGCCCCGCTCCCTGCCATGGATGCCCTCCACCGAAAAAGGTGTCTGAGACGGGCTGGGAAGATCATTAAAGACCCCTCCCACCCCAACCATGGACTGTTTGCCCTCCTCCCATCAGGGAGACGGTACAGGAGCCTCAGGTCTCGTACCAGCAGGATGAGGAACAGCTTCTACAATTATACCATCACATTGCTGAACTCGGAGTCCCGCCGATAGATTCCTCCGGTCCCTCCGTCCCCATTGTTTAATTATTATGTATTTTTGATTATTCTGTATCTTCTTTTTTTTTAAATTTCTATATGTACTACTACTACGGACTGACGCTAAACTGCATTTCATTGTACCCATACTCAGTATTTGTGCAATGACATTAAAGTTGAATTGAATTGAATTGAATTGAATAACGCTGGAGTAACTCAGCGGGCCAGGCGGCATCTCTGGAGAGAAGGAATGGGTGACGAGGGGGTCTGAAGAAGGATCTCGACCCAAAACATCACCCGTTCCTTCTCTCCAGAGATGCTGCCTGTCCCGCTGAGTTACTCCAGCATTTTGTGTCTGTCTTATTCAGATAATGTTCTCCTAGCCTTGGATTTATTAACTCATTTGCAAAGTGATCCATACAGTATTACTTGAAGTGCTCCTTCAATGCTGCATCGAAAACTCGGTCTTGGTTCTGGCTCCTGGTTGTGTCCGTGGCCTGATTTCTACTCGAGGTGACAAAACTCCTCTCGTTGGGTTTAGTTGCAGTACAGTTGTGTTTTTTTGGGTGAATTAGGTCACAACGCTGGAATGTGGACAATGAGTGCCTGAGTAATCGAATCACCAGATGATTTAAATCAAGTAACTGATATCATAATGTGCAGAGCCAGATAAAACAACACTTGCGGAAAACAAGTTCACATGAGGGGAACTCTGTCGCCAAGCTTATCTACGAGGATTGTTGATTGCTTGGTAACTCGACATGATAGAGATCCATTCACAGCGTACCAGAGACCCAATGTTAATAATATGATGCCAAGAAACTCGTCTCATGTTTATTAATGATAGGAGCACAATGAGACCATTCGGCCCATCAAGCCTTATCCACCATTCAATCATGGCTGATCTATCTTTCGCAGTCAACCCCATTCTCCTGCCTTCTCCCCGTAACCCCTGACACCCGTACTAATCAGGAATCTGTCAATCTCCGCCTCAAAAATACCCATTGACTTCCAATGAACCACCGATTCATCACCTTCTGACTTAAGATGTTCCTCCTCGTCTCCTTTCTAAAGGTGCATCCTTTTATACTGAGGCTATGTCCTCTGGTCCTAGATTCTCCCACTAGTGGAAACATCCTCTCCACATCCTGGGGGGCACAGCGATAGAGTTGTGTCCTTACAGCGGCAGAGACCCGGGTTCGATCCTGACTACAGGTGCTGCCTGAACGGAGTTTGCATGTTCTCCCCGTGACCGCGTGGGTTTTCGCCGGTTGCTCTTCAAAAAGACAGCTCATCACCCACCTATCATCACTAATTAAGGCAGGCAATAAATGCTGATCTTGTTTAACATTTAAATAAACAGTAAAATACAGCTCCTTTGGTTTTGTCCTTAAGAAATTTCTTTCAAACTCAGGAAAAAAGTCAAATTCAGGATAACGTTTACAGATAAGCCTCCATAGCTGAAAGCCCTGCCTGATGTATCAGTGAGGAAGTCCCCCCTCATTTCACTCCTGAGTTACCTAATCTCAGGTGAGATTACTATGCGTCCCTCAGCAGGAGTAAGGAACGGCAGGTCTTGTTCAGTCACTGTCCAGTGATTAGTTGAGATACAGCGCGGAAACAGGCCCTTCGGCCCACCAAGTCCGCACCGACCACCGATCCCCGCACATTAACATTATCTACACACACCAGGGACATTTTACATTTATACTAAGCCAATTAACCTCCAAACCTGTACCTCTTTGGAGTGTGGATGGAAACCGGAGATCCAGAGAAAACCCATGGGGTCACAGTACAAACTCCGTACAGACAGCACCCGTAGTCAGGATGTAACCCGGGTCCCTGGCGCTGTGAGGCAACAACTCTGCCACCGTGCCACCCATTTCTCCCATCATCTCTTCTCACAAACATGTCAGCATTCTAACTCGGCATGGTTGAAATTGGCCATGATGAGCCATTAGTCAAATAGCTTGTTGGCATCTCACCTCCATCTCACCAGTAGAGGTTGGTCATGCCTGACAAAGCTTCAGAGCTCTGCAGATCCATTGAAAGCAAAAGCCAGCTCAAGGCATCTCTTCAAAGGCTGGAACATTATCCTTGGTCGGTGTATAGAACAACAATGTTGGCATCTCCCAAACACTTTTGGCAGCCTGCCCCTTGAGGATTACGTTCTCCACTCTTCACAGAACCTCAAACAACAATTAAACCAGTGAAACATACTTTATACAAATACCCACTCCTCTGTCAGAGGCAAGGAATGTGAACAAACACTCTGAAGAGGAGATTTCTGAAGTAGTACACAAGAGGCAGACCACTATTGACTTACAATGAACTTACTGTGACCCGTGATATTGTTATCAGTGGGTGGACACGCTCCCTCACACACACCCTCATGCACAGGCACTCACACACACACACACACACACACACACACTCATACACTGGTATACACACTCAAACACACTCACACTGACACACACATACTGGTGTGTGCGCACACACACAGACACACAAAACTCTCTCACACACACACAAGCTCACACACATACATGCACACTCACTCTCCCGCACACACGCACATTCACACACACTCACACACACACATTTATACACACACACATTCATTCACACACACAGAATGGGACCAATATTTTCAATGAAATCTCACATGCCCAAACTAATTTTCCTTCACGCACGACACTAATACGCTTGGTCTCACCGATGTAAATCAGCTGACATCTAGAGCAGCGGATGCAGTAGATGAGGTTGGAGGAGATACAGGTGAACCTTTGTCGCACCTGGAACGACTGCTTGAGACCTTGAATGGAGTCGAGGGGGGAGGTGAAGGGACAGGTGTTGCATTTCTTGCGGTTGCAACGGAAAGTGCCCGGGGAGGGGGTGGTGCGGGAGGGAAGGGAAGAATTGACTTCAATTGAATTCAAGAATTGAATTCAATTCTTCCCTTCCCTCCCGCACCACCCCCTCCCCGGGCACTTTCCGTTGCAACCGCAAGAAATGCAACACCTGTCCCTTCACCTCCCCCCTCGACTCCATTCAAGGTCCCAAGCAGTCGTTCCAGGTGCGACAAAGGTTCACCTGTATCTCCTCCAACCTCATCTACTGCATCCGCTGCTCTAGATGTCAGCTGATTTACATCGGTGAGACCAAGCGTAGGTTGGGCGATCGTTTCGCCGAACATCTCCGCTCAGTCCGCAATAACCTACCTGACCTCCCGGTGGCTCAGCACTTCAACTCCCCCTCCCATTCCCAATCCGACCTCTCTGTCCTGGGTCTCCTCCATTGCCAGAGTGAGCAACAGTGGAAATTGGAGGAACAGCACCTCATATTCCGTCTGGGGTCCTTGTGTCCTTATGGCATTAACATTGAATTCTCCCAATTTGGCTAGCCCGTGCTGTCTCCTCCCCTTCCTTAACCCTCTAGCTGTCTCCTCCCACCCTCCCATCCGCCCGCCCTCGGGCTCCTCCTCCTCCTCCCCTTTTCCTTCTTTCTTTCCCCACCCCCCATCAGTCTGAAGAAGGGTTTCGGCCCGAAACGTCGCCTATTTCCTTCGCTCCATAGATGCTGCTGCACCCGCTGAGTTTCCCCAGCAATTGTGTGTACCTTCCAGAGGAGGTAGTTGAGGCTGGGACTATCCCAACATTTAAGAAGCAGTTAGACAGGTACATGGATAGGACAGATTAGGAGGGATATGGAGGAGGAGAGGAACAACCCCATTTAAAATTAATGTGTAGTAATGAATGAATAGGTTTATTGGCCAAGTATTCACATACAAGGAATTTGCCTTGGTGCTCCGCCCGCAAGTGACAATATGACATACAGTGACAGTTAGGAATGACACATAAAACATTAAACATTGATAATAAAACATTATTGATTAAACATGTGAATTAAATAAAATACCAGAGCAAATGGAGGATTTTTGGTTATTGAGTAGAGCTGCTACTTGTGGAAAATAGCTGTTTTTATGTCTATGTAAGGAACTGCAGATGTTGGTTTAAACCGAAGATAGACACAAAATGCTGGAGTAACTCAGTGGGACAGGCAGTGTCTCTGGAGAGAAGGAATGGGTGACGTTTCGGGTCAAGACCCTTCTTCAGATACTTAGTCAGGTACATAAATAGGAAAGGATTAGAGGGAAGATTAACACAAAATGCTGGAGTAACTCAGCTGGTCAGGTAGCATCTCTGGGAGAAAAAGAATAGGTGATGTTTCGGGTTGAGACCTTTCTTTAGACTGAGTGTCGGGGGAGAGGGAAACTAGAATAATGAAAAAATACAAAGAACAAATGAATGAAAGGGATGAAAAGAACATCAAAAGCAAAAAGGGGGGGGGATTGGAGGATGCTGGAATAAAGTAGTTAATTGTCTAGTTCTACAAGACACTGGTGAGGCCGCATTCTGTTTCGGACACCTTGCTATTACAGGAAGGAAATCTTAAAGCTGAAGAGAGTGCAGAGAAGATTTATTTTGTTCAAGGTGTGGGATAAATACCAGCCACTGCTGACTCCACCACTCAGCCCTTTGACAGGAGACTGCCTGTTTTCTGCACAAAACAGGACTACCGAGTGAAGCATAATCTCCACTGAAGGCTGTGGAGGCCAACTCAATGGGTATTTTTAAGGCAGAGATAGATAGATTCTTGGGTGTCAGAGGTTATGGGGAGAAGGCAGGAGAATGGGGATGTGAGGGATAGATTAGCCATGATTGAATGGTGGAGTAGACTTGGCTTAATTCGGTCCCTATCACTGCAGGAGTCGGCCATTCGGCCCTTCAAGCCAGCACCGCCATTCAATATGATCATGGCTGATCATCCAAAATCAGAACCTTGTTCCTGCTTTTTCCCCATATCCCTTGATTCCTTTAGCCCTAAGAGTTAAATCAAACTCTCTCTTGATTATTACTGTTTCTCTTTGGCTTTAGGGCTCCTGATATCCCTCCAGATGCAACCGTGATATACGAGATCCAGCTGCTCAACGTCAGAGACGCTGCAGATCCAACACAGCTGACACCATCGGACTGCATACGCATCTGTAAGCACAAGCGAGAGCGGGGTAACTACTACTTCCAGAGGGGAGACTACCGCAGTGCCGTGAAGTCATACAACCTCGCGCTGGATATCCTCAACGTTTCTTCAGAACGTAAGACACGTGCCCTTTAGGCTATTTCGTGATAGGATGTTGTGGGAAGGAACTGCAGATGCTGTTTTCATCCAAAGATGAACACAAAATGCTGGAGTAACTCAGCGGGCTCTGGAGGGAAGGAGTGGGTGACGTTTCGGGTCAAGACCCTTCTACAGACTGAAGAAGGGTCTCGACCTAAAACGTCACCCGTCCTTCTATCCAGAGATGCTGCCTGTCCTGCTGAGTTACTCCAGTATTTTGTGTCAATATTCGGGATATTTTGTGACTCTATTTTGTTCCCATTCTCCTTTCCATTTGGGAGGTCACATTGCAGTTGTACAAGATATTGGTGAGGCTGCATTTAGAGTAACGTTAACATGGGCAGAACCTACTTAGTGAACAGTGGGGCTCTGGGGAGTGTTGTAGAACAGAGGGATCTAGGAGTGCATCATTGAAAGTGGCATCACAGGTAGATCGGGTGGTCAAACAGGCTTTTGGCACATTGGCCTTCATCAGTCAGAGTATTGAGTATAGAAGTTGGGAGGTCATGTTGCAGTTGTGTAAGACATTAGTGAGGCCATGTTTAGAGTATTGTGTTCGGTTTTGGGCACCATGTTATAGGAAATATATTGTCAAGCTGGAAAGGGTGCAGAGAAGATTTACAAGGATGTTGCATGGACTCCGAGGGCCTGAGCTATCGGGAGAGGTTGAGCAGGTTAGGATTTTATTCTTGGGTGCGCAGAAGGATGATGGGTGATCTTATAGGGGTGTACGAAATCATGAGAGGAATAGATCGGGGAGTCTCTTGCCCAAAATAGTGCAATTGAGGACCAGAGGACATAGGTTTAAGGTGAGGGGGGGGAAAAGATTTAATAGGAAACTGAGGGGTAACTTTTTTACACAAAGGGTGGTGGGTGTGTGGAATGAGCTGCTGGAAGAGGTTGTTGAAGCAGGTTGGGGGAGTCCAGAACCAGGGGCCACAGTTTAAGAATAAGGAGTAAGCCATTTAGAACGGAGACGAGGAAACACTTTTTCTCACAGAGAGTGGTGAGTCTGTGGAATTCTCTGCCTCAGAGGGCGGTGGAGGCCGGTTCTCTGGATGCTTTCAAGAGAGAGCTAGGTAGGGCTCTTAAAAATAGCAGAGTCAGGGGATATGGGGAGAAGGCAGGAACGGGGTACTGATTGGGGATGATCGGCCATGATCACATTGAATGGCTCGAAGGGCCAAATGGCCTACTCCTGCACCTATTGTCTATTGTCTATTTTCGCAGTGTTTAAGAAACATTCCGACATACATGGATGGAACGGGTTTCGAGGGATAGAGGCCAAACGCAGGCAGGTGGGACTAGTGTAGATGGGACATGTAAGCCGGTGTGGGAAAGTTGGGCTGAAGGGCTTGATTCAACGCTGCATGACTCTAACTTTCTCTGCTGGCCCTAATGCCCACCGCATTGCTGACAGGTGTTTGCTTTCAGTGTTGATCAACTGACCTAAGTGGGACATTTGAATCATGGAAGCCACAAGTTGAGAAGGTCACAAGCTCAGACCCTTGGGCTAGGGATCTTGGTCCCTGAAATAGGGTGAATGAAAAGAACGTTGCAAAGGCGTAGGCATCTGCATGTGGGACAGAAAGTTAATCTTGGCCACTTATACGGGACTGCAGAACAAAAGGTCATTGGCATGAACTAGTAGTAGGCAAATCAGGGCATCAGATACACAGAGTCCTTTGTGTCCTAACAATGTCTGAAACCACTTCACGGACGATGAATAGGTCATCGTGTGTATTTGTGTAGTTGTGTAGGAAAGTATGACAGAAATCTGCACACAATTATGAGACAAATGAATAGCTAATCTATTTCTGGTGATGCTGACAAAATAACAATCATTTTTCTGAGCGCTGTGTGAACTCTATGCCTCTAAATAGTGCCTGCAATCTTTAACATTTTCTGAACAGGGGCATTGATTTAGCAGCTTAGATAATACGACACTCATTCAGTACCACAGCGAAACATCAGCCACAAGTATTTGCTTAAGATACACATAAAAGGCTGGAGGCAAAGTCGGGTCAGGTGGCATCTCTGGAGAAAAGGAATCGCTGATGTTTCAGGTCCAGGCCTAATTAGTGCAAGATAAAGTCCAGTGAAGTCCGATTAAAGATAGTCCGAGGGACTTCAATGAGGTAGATAGTTGCAGGGGGCCGCTCTCTAGTTGTTGATAGGAAGGTTCTGTTGCCTAATAACAGCGGGGAAGAAACTGTCCCCGAACCTGGAGGTCAGGCAGCATCTCTGTAAAACATGGATATGCGAGTTTCACTTTGAGACCTTTCTTCAGACTTGTCCTGACCCGAAACATCACCTATCCATGCTCTCCAGAGATGCTGCCTGACCCGCTGAGTTACTCCAGCACTTTGTGTCCATTTGTGTAAGACAGATGTTTCATAGAGACTATTGAAGGGTCTTGACCTGAAACATCACCTATTCCTGTTCTCCAGAGATGCTGCCTGACCCACTGAGTTATTCCAGCACTTTGTATCTATCTTCAGTGTAAACCAGCATCTGCAGTTCTTTCTTACTCTATTTGCTGAAGTCCTACCTTGCTGCAAGAGACAACAGTCAACTAAGTGAGGAGAGGATGCTGAGTAGGTTCTAGTTTGCAGACAGAATCTCAGCGGGATCAATGCGCAGGGTGGCCAAAGGCGTGAGCTAGGAGTGACATATTCAGGAGACAATGACACTGTGCATGGCTCATACATTTCACTAGGTGTCAACAAAATAGGCTGAATGACTCAAGAAGAAGCAGGCAGCATCATCAAAGACCCACACCACCCTTTCACACTTTCATTTCACCCGTGTCATCGAGAAAAGGTATCCGAAAAAGGTTGCCCAGGAAAAGGGAGAAGGATTGGGGAATTTTATCATGTATCATGTCCATTGTATATCAATACGATATGATAGAACTTTCTTTATCCCAAGAGGGAAATTGGTGTGCCAACAGTCATAAAACACAACGAGATAAACAAAATTAAAGTGATGAGTGGAAAGTCCAGGATTTGGGATGTGCAAAGATTGGGGAGGGGTTGGGGAGGGACGGGGTGGGGGAAAGGGAGTTAGTCTACTCCAGGACAGAAGGGGGTGGATATATCTATATCTATTTATACACTGTAAATGGCTCGATTGTAATGACGTATTGTCTTTCTGCTGTCTGGTGAGCATGCAACAAAAGCTTTTCACTGTACCTCGGTACACGTGACAATAAACTAAACTGAAATGTACTTACAATTGGAGAATTCAATGTTCATACCATTAGGTTGTAAGCCTCCCGTGTGGAATATGAGGTGCTATTCCTTTGGGAAATACAGCTGGTTCCCTAGTAAATTAATAAAGATCAAAGTAAGTTGAAACGTTACACGATTTCTAACTAAAAGGTTTGTTCTAATGTTTGATGTGTTTGATGATAATTCCAGTTAAACCCACTGCCCAGGAAGCGGCAGAGCTGCAGGAAGATGGGCTGAAGTGTCTGAATAATTTAGCTGCTGCCCAGCTGAAGCTGAACCTCCCTGAAGAGGTGATTGCTGCCAGTGATGCTGTCTTGCTCCTGGATCCCAACAACGTGAAAGCTTTGTTCAGGAAAGGAAAGGTTCAGTATTTCCCCCCAAACCCTTTTGAGAGAAATTATTTGGTCCCTTAATTTAGTGAAAACGTTAACCTCGACCCGAAACGGCACCCATCCCTTCTATCCAAAGACGCTGCCTGTCCCGCTGAGTTACTCCAGCATTTTTGAATTGAATTGAATTGAATCCTTTATTTGTCATTGTGTCTATCTTCGGTGTAAACCAGTAATCTGCAGTGCCTTCCAACACATTCTAACCCATTAATTTTAGATAAACACAAGTTGGATTAACTCAGCGGGTCAGACAGCATCTCTGGAGAAAAGGAACATTCCTTTCTTCCAGAGATGCTGTCAGATCCGTTGAGTTCCTCCAACTTTTTGTGTTGATCTTTGGTTTAAACCAGCACCTGCAGTTCCTTCCTACCCATTAATTTTCAATGTGTTTATTCCCTTCCTCGAGAGCAGAAAAAGATATCAAACCTATTGCATGGGGAATATTCCCATTACTTTCTCAGGAGCAGGAAAGATGAAAGATTTTTTTTTTTTTTTAAATAGGTGTGTCCTTTCTGAAAGGCAAGCAGACTGATTAGACAACTTCTTAACTGAGGTGGTGCTTTAGTTTAGTATAGTGATACAGCACGGAAACAAGCCTTACGGCCCACCAAATCCACGCTGACCAGCAATCCCACACACTAACACTATCCTAAACCTATCCCAGGGTCATTTATATAATTTTACCAAGCCAATTAACATGCAAACCGGCACGAATTTGGAGGTGGGGGGTGAAATCTGGAGCACTCGGAGAACGTACAAACTCCATACAGACAGCACCCATAGTCAGGATCAAACCCAGGTCTCTGGCGCTGTGAGGTAGCAACTCAACTGCTGCGCCACCTATATTTTGAGATAAGATATCAGACGTATTACTTGGGGAATGGCCACTACCATTCTCGGGAGCAGGCAAAATGAAAGATTTTTTTAAAATGTTGACCTTGCTGAAAGGCAGCAGACTGGCTAGTCAACTTCTTAACTAAGGTAGTGCTGATATTAAAAAAAATGTTGCAGACCCATCAATGTACAGGTGTCAGGGGTTATGGGGAGAAGGCAGGAGAATGGGGTTAGGAGGGGGAGATAGATCAGCCATGATTGAGTGGCGGAGTAGAATTGATGGGCCAAATGTCCCAATTCTACTCCTAATACCTGCAGTATGACTTACTTAATGGAGAAGGACTAACCAATGGGCCAGTAGGTGGTGAATGTTGGAAATATCTAATGGATCTGATCATCCTAAAGTGGAACAACTGCTGAGGTCCCCGTATATTAACACTATTCTACACACTGGGGACAATTTAATCAAAGCCAATTAACCTACAAACCTTTATGTCTCTGGAATGTGGGAGGAAACCAAAGCACCTGATGAAAACCCACACAGTCACAGGGAGAAGGTAAAACTCCGTACAGACAGCACCTGTGATCAGGATCAGACCCGGGTCCCTGGCACTGTGAGGCAGTAACTCTATCGCTGCGCCACTGTGCTGCCCTGAAGGTGCATTCAAGTACCACAAAGTACAACAAACATTGGCTTCAACCACGAAGTCTGATGAAGGGTCTTGACCACCATGCCGCACCTATACAAAAAGATGTGTCTGAACTCCTTGCACGACACAACTGGGTCATTGTAATAAGCCCCGTGTACAAACGTAAATGAGACAGGACAGATGCTCAAGCTCCATAAAGTGCACATTAGCCTACATATTAACCGTTGATAATTCTCCGTTGCTTGGAGCCAGTTGCCGTGAGGATTTCCAGCCACTGAACATCAGTTTAAAATGACATATGGCTGTGAGGCAAATTGCCGTTTATTGAACTGCTTTATCCCTCATTCCCGATTCCTTATCTCCGACTTCTGTGAGCACTCTGGCAAATTGATTAGTATTTGATGGGTACCTTTATTCAATGCTAATCAGAAACAGATGCCCACCTCAAGCCCAGCTAACTGAATCGACAGTCTTTAATAATTTACAGATCTGCAGTCATTACTGTCTGATACCAAAAGCGCTCCATAGATGCGGTATTACTCTTAATTTAGTTTAGAGATACAGCACGGAAACAGGCCCTTCGGCCCACCGAGACCGCACCGACCAGCGATCCCCACACATTAACACTATCCTACACACGATAGCGACAATTTTACATTTACACCAAGCCAATTAACCTATAAGACCTGTGTTTTTGAAATATGGGCGGAAACTGAAGATCTGGGAGAAAACCCACATGGTCAAGGGGAGAATGTACAAACTCTGTACAGGCAGCACCTGTAGCCAGGATTCAACCCAGGTCTTAAACCCAACTCTGCCACTGAGCCACCGTGTCACCCTGAAGGTGTGCATTCAAGTACATAGGAAACATAGACAATAGGTGCAGGAGTAGGCCATTCGGCCCTTCGAGCCAGCATCGCTATTCAATATGATCATGGCTGATCATCTAAAATCAGTGCCCCGTTTCTGCTTTCTCCTCATATCCCTTGATTCCTTCAGATCTAACGCTCTCTTGAAAGCATCCAGTGAATTGGCCTCCACTGCCTTCTGTGGCAGAGAATTCCAGATTCACAACTCTTTGGCTGAAAAAGTTTTTCCTCATCTCAGTCCCAAATGGCCTACCCCTTATTCTTAAACTTAAATTATTAAAGGGAGGGTTATTTACCTAAAATTCAATGTTCATACTGTTGTGTTGTTAGCTACCCAAGCTGAATATGAGGTGCTGATCCTCCAGCTTGTGAGAGCTTGAATATGTCCTGGCTCTTTAAGCAGATTCTGTAGTAATCATAAATAATCATAAGAACTTCGAGCTGCAGGGCGCTGGATGATGGGAAAAGAGGATTGTCGTGGATTTACTTTACAATTTGAACAGGCAATGAACCAGAGAGAAACACAGACTAACTGGAGCTGCCGCTGACCTTTAGCTAACCCTGGATTATAGTCAGTGTTGAATGATACATCATTGTGCTTCAAGATGTCCTGTGAAGCTTTTAAAAATGATTTCATTTGAATTAAATTTCCACACCTGCTTAACCAGACAAACTGCTAGTCCTCCCGTCATGAAAGAATAGTAAAAGCTGTTCTATTTATTTTTTGTCTCCATCCTTGTGATTTATTCTGTTTTTGATTGTACTGCAGTTGTTATCAGAACAGGGCGACTATGAAGCAGCAGCAGAGACACTCAAGCGAGCGCTGAAACTAGAACCAAGCACAAAGGTAAAGAAATGCTTTAATCTCATTTTTAATCTTCACACAGATGCACAAGGAAATCAGTGTGTACCTTTTAAAGAGGATTAAAGGTGGCATTTGCCAGTGTGCAATAATATTATTGCCTGAAATCAGGGTGTACTAATAGTACAGGATATATTAGCGGTAGAGTTTCTGCTGCAGTGTCAGAGACCCGGGTTCGATCCTGACTACAGGTGCAGTCTGAACAGAGTTTGTACGTTCTCCCTGTGACCGCGTGGCTTTTCTCCGGGTGCTCCGGTTTCCTCCCACACTCCAAAGACCTACAGGTTTGTAGGTTAATTGGCTTTGGTATAAAAATCGTGAATTGTCCCTGGTATGTATGGGGGTGATCGCTGGTCAGCCGAAGGACCTTTATCCGCGCTGTATCTCTAAAGTCTAAAGGAAGTGCCAGAGCAGCGATACAAAAGGGATATTTGCAGTGAGGTTTAATTATATAAATGCTCTCATTACTCTGGGTAATCAGGCTTTGTTGTGTTCCACTGACCCAAATCCTCCAGTGTCTACAGTAAGAAACAAACATCATTTAACGATCTGAGCTTAAATAACTAATCCGTACCATAACATTACTCTATGAAGTATACTCTCTCCTCCCTTTGTGGCCTTTCGAGTACCAAAGGTTCTTTGCAGCTTGCAAAAGATATCTTACCTTCCCACACAGGAACTACAAATACACAATGCTGCAATATAAAGCAATCTGTGAACAAACTAAATACACTGATGTGCTTCTGAATTACATAACAGCCTGGCACTCTTAAATAGCGAGGCCAGCATGGTGGCGCAGCGGTAGAGTTGCTGCCTTACAGCACCGGAGACCCGGGTTCGATCTTGTCTTCGGGTGCTGTCTGTACGGAGTTTGCACGTTCTCCCTGTGATCTCGTGGTTTCTGATCTGTGAACTTCGGTTTCCTCCAACATTCCAAAGACGTAGTTTGTAGATCAATTGACTTGGTATAAATGTAAAGTGCCCCGAGTGTGTGTGTGTGTGTGTAGGATATTGTTAGTGTGTGGGGATTGCTGGTCGGTACAGACCCGGTGGGCCAAAGAAGGGTCTGGACCCGAAACGTCACCCATTCCTTCTCATCCAGAGATGCTGTCTGCCCCGCTGAGTTACTCCAGCATTTTGTGTCTATCTTCAGTGAGCCGAAGGGCATGTTTCCGTGCTGTATCTCTGAACTAAACGAGAGCATTCCTAGACCAGGTTGTGCTTATACAGGCAGCCATCTGTGAATGTGAATCAAGATAATCCAAGCTTGTTGCCACAAATACACCTCACTGAAGCAGACTGATGAAAACAGAACGTGTAACAGGAACTCATTACTCCACATTCATACTGGATATGGTGGGGTGGGAGATTGCAACCTTCACGTGGTCCGCCCTGTTTCGACGAATGCAATCAACCTGGCGTGCACAATCAAGTAAATTCAAATAGAACAAGTTGTCCTACAGCTTTAGGCTGTGCACGCCATACGCAAGAAGAAGATACTGGATATGGTTGAAGATTTTGCAGTGTGTGGAGCAGTTTATTGCCGGACAATATTTAGAGTGGCACGGTGGCACAGCGGTAGAGTTGCTGCCTCTCAGTGCCTGAGACCTGGGTTCGATCCCGACTACGGGTGCTGTCTGTATGGAGTTTGTTCATTCTCCAGGAGACCGCATGGGTTTCACCTGTACACTAGTTCTGTCCTACACACACACACACACATACACGAGGGTCAATTAACCTACAAACCTGTACATCACTTAAGCGTGGTTGGAAACCGGAGCACCTGGAGGATACCCACGCAGTCAAAACGTATAGTACCCATAGTTAGGATGGTGTAGGTTTACATCAAGAGAATTAACAGCAAATGTCAAGATCATGAAGCATCGCTGTGAAATGTATTGATGTAAACAGATGCCTAATGAATGATTCACCTCGTTGTCAGAGTGTTTTCATGCATGAGTCGAGCAGTTGAATACAGAGAATGAACTTTCTTTTATAATATTCATTTTTCATGTCAGGACCTGTCAATGCATTGTATAAATAATGAACCGTAGTCACTTTTAAGATTGGAAATGCAGCAGCTGAATTACACATAGCAAGATCTCTCAAACCCACAATAAAGACCAAATAATCTGCTTTTATTGATGTGACAAAGGATGAAATATTAGTCACAATGTTGCCCAAACCTACAGTGAATATTCATATGTAAAGGAAGACAAACTCTCTGTTTAATGACTTGTTGGAATGAAGGTACCTCTTTTGAGCAGCACAGTGGCGCAGCGGTAGAGTTGCTGCCTTACCGCGCCAGAGACCCGGGTTCGATCCTAACTAAGGATGCTGTCTGTATGGAGTTTGTACGTGCTCCGGTTTCCTCCCACACTCCAAAGATGTGCAGGTTGATTAATATACAACCTACAAAATTGTAAATTGTCCCGAGTGTGTAGGATAGTGCTAGTGTACGGGGTGATCGCTAGTCAGCGAGGACTCGGTAGTCCAAAGGGCCTGTTTCCACGCGGTATCATTGACTTGGTCTCCACAGCTTTCTGTGGCAATGAATTCCACAGATTCACCATCCTCTAACTAAATAAGGGTGCCACATAAAAACATTCTTGTAAAACATTCTTCACATTCACTTTAACATCAGTGATTGGGATATGTGTCAAAAATTATAGGTCAAGACTGACCCCTGGTGGGGGTTTTAAAAATTCAATTTCTGCACATGGGTCAGGAAATTAAGTGTAGGAAGGTACTAAGATGTTGGTTTATACTGAAGATAGACACAAAGTGCTGGAGTAACTCAGCGGGTCAATGAATGCCTGAAACACACTGCTGGGATTGGTGATACGATAGTGGCATTTAAGAGACAATTGGACAGGTACATGGAGATGCAGAGACTGGAGGAATAAGGATTATGTGTAGATAGATAAGAGATGGTTTAGTTTAGTTTGGAGATACAGCATGGAAACAGGCCCGTCGGCCCATTGAGCCTGTGCCGACCTGCGATCCCCGCACATTAACACTATCCTACACACACTAGGGACAATTTACAATTTTACCAAGCCAATTAACCTACAAACCTATACGTCTTTGAAGTGTGGGAGGAAACCGAAGCACCCGGAGAAAACCCACGCAGGTCGCTGGCAATCCGGGTCACTAGTGCTGTTAGGCAGCAACTCTACCCGCTGTGCCACTGAACCGCCAAGATGGTCTTGGCATCATGTACGGCACAGACATTGTGGGTTGCAGGGGCTTTTCTTGTACTGTTCTGTTCCACATTCTAAGTTCTATGATCTAGGTTTTATGCCTAATACTCAACCGGTGATAATAGATATCTTTTTTTTTTTTTTTAAACCAGGCCATTCATGCAGAGCTTTCCAAACTGGTTAAGAAGCGGGCTGGCCATACGCACGCCCTGAAGGAAAACGTCAGTAGGTGGCAGAAAGGTTCAGCACAGCCCTTGACACATCCTCCAGCTGCACAAGAATCTGCTTCGGTAGACAGTCTGTCTTTTTAACCCAAAATAAGCAGAGCATTCTGAAATAAGCTTGCTTCCTGCCACTAAACTCCACATTGTGTTTCAGGCGGTCCCGTGGAAGTGGCTGTTCGGGTCAGCGATGGTGGTTATTGGATGCATGGTGACCACAGTTGTGTTGGCAGCAAAGGACTAAACAAACAGCAGACTGGCGCAGACACACAATGACCCGAGGAGAAGATGGGTCTCATTTGGATGAGTTTGCTCTGGGATACACCAACATGTACAATTTTCCAATCTTGATATATATTACAATAAGAGGTAGAGGTGGGGTAAGGAGAGAATTGAAACTACATTATTAAATAGCTTTTTGCTCAATTAGAGTATAGAATTTTTTTTTAAGCAGCACCTAAAATCAATACAGAGGTGAATTTGTGTGTTTTGCTTTCCAAACGGAACTAATGTTGAATCAGAGCTGCAACGAAGCAATTCACTATAAAATAATCAATGCTGTTAAACAGAGCTTGTTCATTAGAATGCTGTACACCACAGAGAAGTCATAGTTATAGAATCATAGAGCATGGATTCAGGCCCTTCGGCTCAACTTGCCCATGCCGACCAAATGTCCCATCTACATTAATCCTTCCTCATAAGTTCATGTTATAGGAGCAGAATTAGGCCATTCAGCCCAGTCAAGTCTACTTTGCATTCAATCATGGCTGATCTATCCTTCTTTCTCAATCCCATTCTCCTGCCTTCTCACCATAACCCGATACCTGTACTAATGAAGAATCTCCGACCTGCATTGACCCATATCCCTCCAAACCGTTACTGTTTATGTATTTGTCCAAATGTATTTTAAATGGTGTTATAGTCCCTGCCTCGACTACCTCCTTCCATATACCCACCAACCTCTGTGTGAAAAGGTTCCTATTAAATCTTTCCCCTCTCAATTTAAACCCATGTCCGCAGGTTCTGGATTCCCCTACTCTGAGTAAGAGACTGTGCATTTACCCTTTCTATTCCCCTCATGATCTTATACACCTCTGTAAGATCACCTCTCAGCCTCCTGTGCTCCATGGAATAAAGTCCTATTCTGCCCAACCTTTCCCAATCGTTCAGGTCCTCAAGTCCTGGCAACATCCTTGTAAATCTTCTCTGCATTCTTCCCAGCATAATAACATCCTAGAGTGCAGAAAGCACACATGGGATATCTAACATCGCACAGTAGCAAATATGACAAATCAAATTGTACAAATGCTTAAAAAATATATAGCTGGTCATTGAGCAGTGACTTCCACTAGATACATGCCAATTTAAATAGACATTATTAGATGCCAGGCCAGCACGGTCGTGCAGCAATAGAGTTGCTGCCTCACAGCGCCAGAGATCCGGGTTCGGTCCTGACTACGGGTGCTGTCTGTACAGAGTTTGTACGTTCTCCCCGTGACCACGTGGGTTTTCTCCAAGATCTTCGGTTTCCTCCCACACTCCAAAGACGTACAGGTTTGTAGGTTAATTGACTTGGTATAATTGTAAAATTGTCCCAAGTGTGTGTAGGGTAGTGTTAATGTGCGGGCATCACTGGTCAGCGCAGACTCGGTGGGCCGAATGGCCTGTTTCTGTTCTGTATCGCTAAACTGAACTAAAATTTAATTTTATGCTTTTGGGAATATATTTTCAAGCACATTTCATTGCTTTGAATGTTTTCAATTATTCTACAATTAATAAGACTCCTGGTTAAGATACTTCAGAGAGTTCTCTTCTGCTGATGTACAGTAGACTGGATATCTTTTTTCAGGGTGTAAGAATCGATGAACAAATTTCATGAGTTGGTGTCAGTGTGTTGCTCGACACAAACAATTCTCATGTCAATTAATTTGGGCAATTGCAGCACAGTATTTTATTTTGGAGTCAGTGGGGAGTTGTGGAGGAAGCGAATGAAGGAAGCATACATGAATTTCATGCTTGTTCTCTCCGGCTATTTCGCATGCTTTCAGCTACAGGAGATCGAATCGATTCAATAATTGGCACTCTGCAAATATAGTTATAGTAATATATGTGGATAATCAGTTACCCTGTGGACCTTTCTTCCACTGGACATTTTTAACACATAATTGATGGATTCATTAAAAAAGTGGAAAATAAATGCGCTCTTATCTAATTTGTGTGTTTGCATTCAGTATTAGTGTCGAAGACCTATTTCATTTGTGTAAATGCGCACTGTACATTTTCATTACAAGCATAATTATATGGGTGGCGCAGTGGTAGAGTTGCTGCCTCACAGCACCAGAGACGCCGGTTCAATCCTGACTAAGGGTGATATTTGTGCGGAGTTGCACGTTCTCCCTGTGACCACGTGGGTTTCCTCTGGGTGCTCCGGTTTCCTCCCACATCGTGCAGGTTTTGTAGGTTAATTAGCTTCTGTGATAATTGTCCCTGCAAGATCTACTTTTTTTTTTTAAAGTCTTAGATTTTAGAGATACAGTTCAGAACAGGCCATTCAGCACATCCTTCCTCAGATATGGTGCCCAAAATTGCTCACAATATTCCAAATGCAGCCTTACCAGCGCCTTCTAGAGCCTCTGCATTACATACCTGTTTTTGTATACAAGCCCTTTTGAAATAAATGCTAGCATTGAGTTTGCTTTCTTTACTACCGATTTGACTTGCAGATTAACATTTGGGAATCCTGCACCAGCACACCCAAGTCCCTTTGCACCTCCGATTTCTGGATTCTTTCCCCATTTAGAAAATAATCTAAGCCTTTATTCCTACTACCAAAATGCATGACTCCACACTTTGCTACACTATATTCCATCTGCCATTTCTCTGCCCACTCTCCCAACCTGTCCAAGTCATTCTCCAGAGTCCCTGTTTTCTCTACACTACCTGCTCTTATACCTATTTTCGTATCATCCACAAACTTGGCTACAAAGCCTCGTCCAAATCATCAATATACAATGTGAAGAGTTGTGGGCCAATGTTTTTGTCTTTGCACTATATTGTATGTTTGTTTTTATAGTTTGAACTGTGTAGAATAGAACTAGTATATGGGTGATTGCTGGTCAGCACAAACTCGGTGGGCCGAAGGGCCTTTTTTATGCTGTGCCTCGTTGAAGATGAGACACAAACTATTGCATCCATTGGCACTTTAAATAAAGTTCTATCACAACGTTTAAGAGATATTTGGACAAGTACTTGGATACGATGGATTTAGAGGGATATGGGCCAAGTGCGAGCAGGTGGTTATCTTTAATCGGCCTTTGCTGGACTTCACCTTGCATTAAACATTATTCCGTTTACACAAAAATGCTGGAGAAACTCAGCTGGTGCAGCAGCATCTATGGAGCGAAGGAAATAGGTAACGTTTCGGGCCGAAACCCTTCTTCAGACTGATAGGGGGTGGCGGGGAGAAGGAAGGAAAAAGGAGGAGGAGGAGCCCGAGGGCTGGGGGATGGGAGGAGACAGCCCGAGGGCTGAGGAAGGGGAGGAGACAGCAAGGGCTAACAAAATTGGGAGAATTCAATGTTCATGCCCGCAGGATGCAGGCTCCCCAAGCGGAATATGGAATTATCCTTTATCTGCACACTGTAGACGACTCGATTGTAATAATGTACAGTATTTATGCTGATTGGATAGCACGCAACAACAACAAAAAGCTTTTCACTGTACCTCAATACACGTGACCTTGAATTAAGCTAAACTAAAATTTAAACCAGCCAATAATCCTGAGGAGTGGATGTGAAAGTTCCAAAGGTATTGGATTATCAGACTTGTAGAGTCTGTACTTTATGTAATTAAAGGAGAATTGCAGATGCTGGTTTATACCAAATAGAGACACAACATGCTGTAGTAATTCACCAACAAAAAAGCTTTTCACTGTACCTCAGCACACATGACAATCATAAATAGCACACAACAACTGAACGAAACAATTAAACTAAACCAAACCAAACTAAACAACTAAACTCGACACAAAATGCATGGTGGAGCAGATTTCTGAACTAACACAAACTGAACTAACAGCAGAGGCGAGGGGACGAAGGGCCCGTTTGCACACAATCTCCAAAGCTTGTCATGTGTGCTGAGGTACAGTGAAAATAATAAACTAAACTAATTTAAATTACTAAACAAAAAATAAAATAAACATCAAACTAAAGAACCAAAATAAATTAAACTAAACATCTAAACTAAACATTGAAACTAAACATCTAAACTAAACATTGAAACTAAACATTGAAACTAAACATCGAAACTAAACAACAAAACTAAACATTGAAACTAAACATCTAAACTAAACATCTAAACTAAACATCTAAACTAAACATTGAAACTAAACATCGAAACTAAACAACAAAACTAAACTTTTAAACGAAACTAAATATAAAATGCGTGTTGGGGGCAGATTCCTGAACTAGCATAAACTGAGCTAGCAACAGAGGCGAGGGGCCGAGTGGCGGCGCCATTCCGTCAGGGCCCACGTGATGTGCAGTGATTGACAGGGGAAAGAGCCAATGGACGGCGTGAGGGGCTGGCGGGGGCGGGCGCTGTGGTGAAGGCGGGTCAACGGCACCAGGGGGCGGGATTCCTGAACTAGCACAAACTGAGCTAGCACCAGAGGTGAAGGGCCGAATGGCGGCGCCATTCCGTCAGGGCCCAGCAGCGGCATCCACGGTAGGGGGCAGCATCGTCGGCGGCCGCGGTGGGCGCTAGGGGGCAGCATCGGCGGCGGGTGGGTGGTTGGTCCGTGAGGCGACGGCAGGGGTGGACGGCGGCGGCGGCGGCGGCGGGGAACGACAACAACAACAACAACAACAGCGGCAGCGGAGGCGGAGGGAAGAGCGGGCGGACGGTCGGTCCGTGAGGCGGCGGCGGCGGCGGGGGCGGGAGGAGGAGCAGCGACGCAGCTAAACCATGACCCGTGAGTCTCCGCCTGAGAGGGGGTGGGGGGTGGGGTGGGTTAGACGTGAGGCCGGCCCCACGGTCCACACACACACCGATGCGGGCCCCGATCCCCCGCCAACACCGGTCAGCGAGGCCCTGGCTCCAGACCACCGGACGAGGGAGGCCCGACAGGGTTCGGTTTGGAGGCGGCCGAGATGGGACGGGCCTCACCCAGAGCCGCCGGGTTGACGGCGACCACCGCCATGGCGCCTGCTCCTGCCACGTAAACACCGCGGGATAAAAGTCGGCCCAAACCAGGCGCCCTTAAAGGGGAGGGGTCTTAAAGGGGTCGGGGGAGATTAAAGGGGTAGAGGCAGATTAATGGGGTAGGGGGAGATTAAAGGGGTAGAGGCAGATTAATGGGGTAGAGGCAGATTAATGGGGTAGGGAGAGATTAATGGGGTAGGGGGAGATTAAAGGGGTAGAGGCAGATTAATGGGGTAGGGAGAGATTAAAGGGGTAGGGGGAGATTAATGGGGTAGGGGGAGATTAATGGGGTAGGGGGAGATTAAAGGGGTAGAGGCAGATTAATGGGGTAGGGGGAGATTAAAGGGGTAGGGGGAGATTAATGGGGTAGGGGGAGATTAATGGGGTAGGGGGAGATTAATGGGGTAGGGGGAGATTAATGGGGTGGAGGCAGATTAATGGGGTAGGGGGAGATTAATGGGGTAGGGGGAGATTAATGGGGTAGGGGGAGATTAATGGGGTAGGGGAGATTAAAGGGGTAGGGGGAGATTAATGGGGTGGGGGGAGATTAATGGGGTAGGGAGATTAATGGGGTGGAGGCAGATTAATGGGGTAGAGATTAATGGGGTAGGGGAGATTAATGGGGTGGAGGCAGATTATTGGGGTTGGGCGAGATTATTGGGGTGGAGGCAGATTAATGGGGTAGGGAGAGATTAATGGGGTGGAGGCAGATTAATGGGGTAGAGGCAGATTAATGGGGTAGGGGGAGATTAATGGGGTAGGGGGAGATTAATGGGGTAGGGGGAGATTAAAGGGGTAGGGGAGATTAATGGGGTGGAGGCAGATTAATGGGGTAGGGAGAGATTAATGGGGTGGAGGCAGATTAATGGGGTAGAGGCAGATTAATGGGGTAGGGGATATTAATGGGGTAGGGGGAGATTAAAGGGGTAGGGGGAGATTAATGGGGTGGAGGCAGATTAATGGGGTAGGGAGAGATTAATGGGGTGGAGGCAGATTAATGGGGTAGAGGCAGATTAATGGGGTAGGGGGAGATTAATGGGGTAGGGGGAGATTAATGGGGTAGGGGGAGATTAATGGGGTAGGGGGAGATTAATGGGGTAGGGAGAGATTAAAGGGGTAGGGAGAGATTAAAGGGGTAGGGGGAGATTAATGGGGTAGGGGGAGATTAATGGGGGCAGGGGAGATTAAAGGGGTAGGGGCAGATTAAAGGGGTAGGGGCAGATTAATGGGGTAGAGGCAGATTAATGGGGTAGGGGGAGATTAAAGGGGTATGGGGAGATTAAAGGGGGCAGGGGAGATTAAAGGGGTAGAGGCAGATTAATGGGGTAGGGGCAGATTAGAGAAGTAGGGTGAGATTAAAGAAGTGGTCCTAGTCAATAGTATTTTATTGTCATATGTCCCAGATAGAACAATGATGGACAACGGTGAATCTTTAGTCAGAGGGTGGTGAATCTGTAAAATTATTTGCCAGAGAAGGCTGTGGAGGCCAAGTTAGTAGATATTTTTACTGCAGAGGTGGATAGAATCTAGATTAGTATGGGTGTCAGGAGAATATGGGGTGAAGGCAGGAGAATGGGGTTAGGAGGGTGAGATAGATCAGTCATGATTGAATAGCAGAGTAGACTTAATGGGCTGAATGGCCTAATTCTACTCCTATCACATGAAATTCTTACTTGCAGTAACACGAGTCAAGATAACAATTACCTGTTTCCTTTATCATCCTTACTTTTTTGCATATCTTTCATTCATTTGTTCTATCTTTTTACTTCATCTTATATATCTCCTGACTTCTAGTCTGAAGGAGGGTCTCGACCTGAAACGTCATCCATAAATTCTCTGCAGAGATGCTGCCTGTCCCGCTGAGTTACTCCAGCATTTTGTGTCTATCTTCGGTTTAAACCAGCATCTGCAGTTCCTTCCGATACTAGAGTCAAGAGTTTAGCAGCAGGTAGACGCCATCTTCACTTCATGGTGCCTCGGCCAGGCCAGCAGCACAATCAAGGACCAGTCTCACCCCCATTCACTCCCTCTTCTCTCCTCTCCCATCGGGCAAGAGGTACAGAAGTGTAAACATGCACATTGTTGATAGGAGTAGAATTAGGTTATTCAGCCCATCAAGTTACTCCGCCATTCAATCATCGCTGATCTATCGCTCCCTCAAAACCCCATTCCCCTGCATTCTCCCCATAACCCCTGACACTCGTACTAATCAAGAATCTGTCTATCTCTGCCTTAAAAATATCCATTCACTTGGCCTCCACAGCCTTCTGTGGCAAAGAATTCCACAGATTCACCACCCTCAGGCCATTGTAAGCTGTTTGTAGGGTGAAAATGAGAAGCTAGTTCGACTTGGGTAGGGGAGGAATAGAGTGAGGGGGAATGCCGGGGCTATGTGAAGTGAGAGAAATCAATATTCGTACCACTGGGCTGTAAGCTGCCCAAGTGAAATATGAGACACTGTTCCTCCAATTTGTGTTTAGCCTCACTCTGACAATGGAGGAGACCGAGGACAGAAAGGTCTGTGTGGGAATGGGAAGGAGAATTAAAGTGTCCAGGAACCGGGAGATCAGGTTGGTTCACGCCGGAGCGAAGGTGTTCAGCGAAAAGATCGCCCTGCGGTTGAAGGGGAAGATACCTGGGGAGGTGGTGGGAAGGGATGAGTTAACCAGGGAGTTGCGGAGGGAGCAGTCTCTGCAGAAGGCGGAAAGGGGTGGCGATGGGAAAATGTGGCCAGTGGTGGGATCCCATTGGAAGTGGCGGAAATTTCAGAAGATTTTGTGTTGTATCCGACAGCTGATGGGATGGAAAGTAAGGACTAGGGGGGCTCTGTCTCTGTTGCGACTAGGGGGAGGGAGAGCAAGGGTGGAGCTGCGGGATACCGAGGAGACACGAGTGAGGGCCTCATTTATGATGGGAGAGGGCAACCCCCGTTCCCTAAAGAATGAGGACATCTCGAATGTTCTAGTATGGAACACTTCATCTTGGGCGCAGTTGCGTCGTAGACAAAGGAATTGGGAGTAGGGGATAGAGTCTTTGCAGGAACCAGGATGGGTAGAAGTGTAGTCAAGATAGTTGTGGGAGTCAGTGAGTTTGTAATAGATGTCAGTCACTAGTCTATTTCTTGTGATGGAGACAGTGAGATCAAGAAAGGGAGGATGGTGTCGGAGATGGTCCAGGTAAATTTGAGTGCAGGATGAAAATTGGTGGTGAAGTTGATGAAGTCCATGAGTTCTGCACGGGGGCAGGAGGTAGCACCGATACAGTCATTAATGTAACAGAGATAGAGTTCGGGAAAAGGGCCAGTGTACGCCTGGAACAGGGATTATTCAACGTACCCTACAAAGAGGCAGGCATAGATGGTGTCCATGCAAGTGCCCATAACTACGCTTTGGACTTGGAGGAAGTGGGAGGAGTCAAAGCAGAAGTTGTTGAGGGTGATGTGGAGTAGAGTGTTAGTAGAGGGAAATTGTATGATTCCGCAGTCAAGGAAGAAACTGAGGGCTTTAAGGCCTTCCTGGTAGGGTTTGGAGGTGTAGAGTGACTGAATGTCTATAGTAAAGATGAGGGAGTGGGAACTCGGAAAATGGAAGCCATTAAAGCGACGAAGGGCATGTGAGGTATCTTGGACATAGGTCGGGAGAGATTGGACCAGGGGGGGGATAGGATAGTCGAGGTATATGGAAAACATTTCCGTGGGACAGGAGCAGGCAGAAAAAATGGGTCTGCCAGGGCAATTGTGTTTGTAGATTTTGGGGAGAAGGCAAGAACAGGCTGTGCGGGGTTGGGAAACGATCAGGTTGGAGGCTGTGGAAGGCAGGCAGTGCAGCCAGAAGTGATGAAATCAGTAATGGTGTTTGAGATTAACGCCTGGTGCTCATCTGTGGGATCATCATATTCCTGGGATCATCTCCAGATTCAGAGACCGTTTCTTCCCAGCTGTTATCAGGCAACTGAACCATCATATCACTGGAGAACGGTCCTGACCTCCCATCTACATCGTTGGAGACCCTCAGTCTATCTTTAATCTAACTTTGTCATGCACTAAACGTTATTCCCTTAATCCTGTATCTGTGCAATGTGGATAGCTCGATTGTAATCAAATATAGTCTTTTTGCTGACTGGTTAACACTCAATAAAAGTTTTTCACTGTACCTCAGTACTCAAGCCAATAACTAAACTAGACCTGCCTGCATTTAGCCCTTATCCCTCTAATCCTATCCATGTACCTGTCTAAATATTTGTTTTAATCTGAACTTTTTTGTTTACGTTGTTTACAGCGTACTATGCTCTCATTATCTGTTGAGCTACTGCAAGTAAGAATTTCATTGTTCTGTTTTGGGTCATAAGGCATTGACTTATGAGAAGGAGTTAATCTCCCTATTCCCCTTCAGTTGCTTTACCAGATGTCTGACAAACCTATCGAGCTCCATTGTGCAAGCTACAATTACCTCAATCTTCATAGCTCTCTGGAGGAGGCAATTACTGACTCTTTTCCCCCACCCCACCTCAATCACGTTGAAATTGCTCTATCTCTTGAGGTTGTTGATAAAGAAATATTGAAACCCTTATCATTGTAATCCCTCTGATTAGTTACTCAGATATAGTAGAATATAAATCTGGCTAAAAATTATTCTCAATCTATTACGTGACTGTACATCTAAATGTTGTCTTCAATTTACATTTGAAACGTGGACTTTGTTTGGCCAGTTTATTTAGTCAATGCTTGAGCCCTTATGTCCAAGGATAAATTGGAGCATGACATAATTTTTAGCCACTGGCATCTGTCATTTTTTTATGATCTGTTAGTAATTGGATTATTTGTTGCTGTAATTATTATATGTAATGATCTACAAATGTCAGACCCGTCCTTTACTGCAGTTACAAGATTTGAATTTTGCGTCACTCAAGATTTGATGAATCACTCAATGCAGTTGTACACTTCATATTTGTTAATTTTCTTTATATTGTTAATGGTGTTTGCAATAACACTCAATTACAGTTAGATTGTTGGTACTGAATAAGATTGTCCTAAGCCTTCCTTCTATAGAAATGTTATAAAAATGCAAATTAATGATCTAGTGCCAAAGAGCATCTTTCGCATCTCCAGCATGTAACAGTTACTAGTGTAGGAATTACTTTAGCAATTGTGGTATTGTGCCCTGCTAATCGTAAGGCAATCAGTACTGGGATACAGTGTATTTATGTATAATTAGATTTAAAAGTAGTGAAATCACACCAAATGGACAGTACTCTTGTGAAAATATGAATAGCAGAATGTTAATTACTGTAGGACAACACTTTTTAGCTAGTTAATTTTGTTCATGAATGTGAATCTGCACCTCTGCCAAATTCTTGAATAAGCTACTGTTGTTGATGGAGGTGGTGCTATGCAGTAGCTGACATTCCACTTTATCTCTCAGCTACTACCTGATGATCCAGTCTTGTGCTGAGATATTATTTTATTTGCTATTTGATAACAGGACTTGCAGTTCGAAACAGCTGGATCAACGCATATTAATGTCTTTTGGCAAGTCAGTTTTAGTCTGTGTTTTATTTGAAGCCCCCCGGACTGTGGAAAATAACTTAATAACATAATTGAACCTCGTTTTGAAAGGATTCTGAGCCCCTCTGTTCTTGGATATAAATGAGTTTCATTTTCAATTATTAACAATCAAATTAATTTAGGAATAGGCTTGTTTATATTTGCAACCAGAAAATATGACTAAATTGGTTTCAGTGTGACA
This sequence comes from Amblyraja radiata, assembly GCF_010909765.2. Classification (NCBI taxonomy): domain Eukaryota; kingdom Metazoa; phylum Chordata; class Chondrichthyes; order Rajiformes; family Rajidae; genus Amblyraja; species Amblyraja radiata. The sequence continues at coordinate 24,542,299 of NC_045989.1, forward strand.
CATGACAGTTGATTTAATACTGGGCCATTATTTATTTGAAACTAAATGTACACTAGGTTTCCAAATTCATAAGTGAATTGTTGACCTTTTGGGGTGCTTGGAAGCACTGAAAGTGATGTATTATGTTCTATAAAATGTCTATAGTTCATACAAAGCTTTCACTGCTAGCTATTTCACTTCCAGCCATTTTTCAGTTCTATAATTGCCTTTTCGACTATGATTGCATGCAGCTTATCTCAATTACAAATGCCACATTAATGCCACACTGTCAATGCAAGGAGCACTTAAATAGGCCTAAAAGGGGAAGAGGGTATTTTAGATGCATATAGAATCATAGATTGATACAGTGTGGAAACAGGCCCCTCTGCCCAACTTGCCTATAACGGCCAACATGTCCCAGCTACACTAGTCCCACCTGCCTGTGTTTGGTCCATATCCCTCCAACCTGTCCTATCCATGTAGCAGTCTAACTTTTTTTTTTAAGTTGGAATGGTCCCAGCCTCAACTTCCTACTCTGGAAGTTTGTTCCATACACCCACCACCCTTTGTGTGAAAAAGTTACCCCTCAGATTCTTATTAAATCTTTTTCTCTTAAACCTATGTCCTCTGGCTCTCGATTCACCTACACTGTGCATCTACCCCATCTATTCCTCTCATGATTTTATACACCTCTATAAGATTACCCCTCGTCCTCCTGCGCACTAAGGGATAGTGTCCCAGCCTACTCAACCTCTCCCTATAGCTCACACCCTCTAGTCCTGGCAACATTCTAACAAGGGTTATCTGTATTAAACCATGTTTTTTTATATATACAGAGAGGTTGAAATATTTTGATCAGATAGAGATTCAGATGTTTTTGATATAAAGAGGGGCTGCATATACTGAGAGATTGAGAGGCTCTGAGAGGGATCTGGGTGTCCTTGTACACAAATGCAGATGTAATTAGGAAAGTAAATAAAACGTGCAACATTGCACATTCTCTCTGTGATTATGTGGGGGTTCCCCCCCAAAAGCTCCAGCTCCCTCCCACATCCCAGAGACAGGCTGAAACATTAATCAGCTATTGTAAGTTGCTGAGTGCGGGCTGTAATTTGTGTACAAGGACATCCCGATCCCTCTCAGAGCCTCTCAATCTCTGTATAGGCAACATCTCTTTATATCAAAAACCTCTTAATTTCTATCTCATCAAAATATCTTTATATCAAAACCTCTTAATCTCTATCTCATCAAACCTCTCTGTATATGAAAAACATGGTTTAATACGGATAACCCATGTTATAATAGACCATAAGGGGGGGGGGGGGGGTATGGTGTCTGTTGTAGCCAATTGCCCGTATAACCGAGTAAGGTGAGGTAAATATGTAGAGTACTGGAAAATCAACCAATAAACATACATGAAACAAGACACACAGTGTAGAATCTATACTGAACATTAATGAAAATGCATTTGCTCCAACCACCTAATGGTCCCTCCGTGATACAACAAATCCAGTCCTTTGTCCCCGATATGAACAGTCGCATTGGTTACAACCGATTTTGTCAGCTATAACCAAAAACCATTATAAATAGATTCATAATAATGAGGGTAGACTGTACTTCTAAAATGGATTAGAGTTACTATTGCAATGTTTTGAATTGCATGAAAAAAAAATATCGTTATGGGGATAAGATCAACGTATAATGTGGGATTTTTGTCCACATAGCCTATGTATTAATTTCTGTGCACAATTAATAAGATTTAAGTTTTAAATATATGTATTAGATAATAACAGCTGGGGAAGCAATGTTTCAATGTTTTCTTCCTTCCCTTTGCAGAAGCTTTTTAAAATGCGCAACCACTGTTTTTGATGAAATGCTGTTGTGATACCAAAGGTCATCAAACTAAGACAGTCACCAAGGGCGTTTTTTCCCCCCCTTTCAGGTGGTAATCAACGAGAACTTGCTCGTCAGAAAAATGCTAAAAAATCAAATGATGGTAAGAAGAAACGAAAGGACGATGGTTTATCTGCTGCAGCCAGAAAAGAGAGGTAAACCGTACAATATTAGCTGAATTAAGGGACTAAAGATGGAAATTAGCTACTGGCTATAATCTTGCATATTTACACGTAAATGTTTATCAATATGCACTGTCCCTGGTTAAAAAAAAACAAAAAACAATTTGATAAATATTTCAGTCAAGCTTCTGATGGATATAGAGGGAAGAATGGAGTTTCTGGCTCCGTTAGTGAGTTGGCTGTCCATTAGAGAATAAAGCAATTAATACTGGAAATACATAGCAGGTTTGCTGGTTTCTGCCTGCTTAATACTTAGTACAGGTGACAATAAACTGACCTTGAAGTCTTTAAGTATGAATCCAAAGCATTATATTAAATAACTTTATATTAAATAAGTTATATTAAATAACATTACAGGAAATTACAAAGTTTGTATTGGACATCACAAGGAGCATGTTGAAGTGGCAACTGAAACGTGCATAATCACTGAATAGTATCTACAGCTTTCTTTATCAAATATCTTATGCTTTTAATAATGGTTTATCTAAAATGACTTGATTGGGGTAAATCAAAATTCTGTACCTCCAGAACGAGCCTACTCTCGACATTGGACTATTTTGTTGAGAAATTGTTTATATTTACTGCCTTGATCTGTAAAGTTGCAGTTGCTCTAAAAGATTGCCATAACATATTCTCAATGTATTTGAAGAATATTGTGATTGTGGTTGCTTACAATTTGTATTCTTGCAGGGATGCCCAAATAATGCAGCAAAAGCAAAAAGGAAATGGAGATGGAGATGATGGAAATGCTGATGGAGCTCAAGCGGGTACTTCGAACTAACCCGCGCGCTCCTCTGATTCCCTGCCCAACTGTCCTGGATGGGTGCGTCTAACAAGCAACGCGACTTTGTCTTTGAATACTGAACATCGTTAATACATTGGGTTCCGGTACTTCAGAAAATTGCATTGTTGTATCTTTCCTATTGGATTATGCCATGTTTAATGATGAAGGGAGACGTCTGGATTGGAGGGTTGTTACTGATGCAGTGTTAGACTGTATGCTAAAGAGGAGCTTTTTCTTCATGAGCATAATTCACTAGGGCTATTCCAATATAAACAGAAAAGGTGCTTGCATTTGGATTTATGTGACCAGCCTTGTATTTTTGTATCAATGCTACCCCTCTAAATTCTGTTTCAATAAAGACAGCATTTAAGTTGACAAAGCTGGGTTTAGCTGCTTGACTTTAAGTTGTCTTTAAAGCTTTGCCACTCTTGAAGCATCTTTATCCTCCCTTCAGTGAGTGAGCCAAAAACAGAAGGAAACCAGTTCTCAACATTCATCAAGTTTCAGGTTTTCTAGTGGTGGGTATTATGAAAAATCCATTTATGTTTTTTTAAGGATTTGCCACTGACCTGGTATAAACATGAGGGCTGCATGCTCATCTGTTAGCTGGTGCAAAGAGTGAAATGTTCTATGCCTTGCTCAGAATTCCAATCTTTTTTCGGCAGAGTAGAACTATCTTGAAGTGTCAGTGAGTGGAATTGGAGATGGGAAAGTGGGTAAAAGTGTTGGAAATGAGAGATTTGCCTTCCATCTAAATCTCCCTTTGCATTGGGTATTTAATGTGGGCTCTTGCCACATTTTGCAATTCATTTCTTCAGTAGGAACGTGCACATGTTGTCATTATTTGGAGTGATCTGCCCGATTTATTATCTGGTGTAATGTGACATTTAAGACGTGAGAAGACCTCTCGAAGCCTGGAAGACCTCTCGAAGCGTCACCCAGTCAGATGACATCTCACTGATCTGAACTATGGTTAGGATAAGTACTTTGGAAATGGCTTATTGATCAATTTGGACCCATTGCACTTAAAAAAAAAACATTGATTAAAGCAGAATAAATATCTTAATGGACAAACTTGGGTGGATTGACTAATTTTTATAAAGTAATAACTATCACGCTTCAATTTTTGCCTGCTGTTGTGATGCACGTGATCTATGATAGTCAAAGCTTGGCAGTAAGTTGAATTTAATTAGATTTCTACCACATGTTGTGGATTTTAGGTTCAACTGCAGCCAAGTTTGCCGATTTAACCGCAAGCCCCTTTCCTCAACATCAGCACAAAATCTGTTTGATTTATTCAGTTGATTATCATTAGTATCTCTGCTATAATGCCCTGTATATATTACTATAAAAGATAATCTTGAAGGACATGACCAATTATTTTTTTTTTCTTCTGTGCATTTGTTCCATCGGTTCAATAAGGTCCATGAAAGGTAACACAAAAAAAATATATAGCTTCCTGGGTCAGGAAAGTGATGTGGGTTGTTATTTTCTTCAATCTCCTTGGACTAATTGTCTAAAATGTGTTCCTATGTAGTTATTGACAAAATTAATGAGTGAGGTTAATGCTCGTAATTCTTGCTATAGAACGAGCAAATATGTTTGGGCTGAAGAATGAAGCACATCTTAAGACAGAATGTAAATATTGCATTTTAATCAAGCGTTCATCTTTTGACCAGGTTGAAAAAAAGCTTGTGGTCAACTGTCAGGACACTCGCTGAATTTTGGGGGGATGGAACGAGCGAGCCAGAATATCTGGGTTTTCAGTTAGTAATTTCCTTGCTGCACTGATCTTTTGTCACCTGACTAACGTTGCTCATTTATAAGTGTATATTAAAATCTTTTTTGTATACTGTATGCATTTTCTGACTTTAATTGAAGATATTTGTGCCAGAACCTTACATGTTCAGACTAACAGCCTGCTAGAATTGGCTAGTGGTCTTGTTAACTGTCTAAAACTCTTTGTTGTGTACAGCATCCTATTCACACCTTTGAAATGCAGAGAATTTGGCGAGTATTGTATGTTTGGTGACCGTTAATGAACAGCTAGACAAATGATCTTCAACGCATTACTAGACATGGCTCATAGAATGGCATGGTAAGACATTTAATTCTGTAACAGGAAGAGCTGATACTGGCAGTCTGTCGCAGAGCTGCAAACATGGAGCTGAAGCACGGGCGACGTAAAGATCAAGAAGCCACGACTGTTCTCTGGTTAAAATGAACCACACATCTGGATTGGCAAAATCTTCAGCAGGTTCCAGAGACTCATGTCAACACCACAGAAGAAAAGCTGGAAACATTTGTTAGGTGACTACTTGCCAACTCCCTTGGCCAGTTATTTGCTGGTGAATACTAATTATTTGGCAAATATCCCAAGTCGTGATGGAACACAGAATACTCTTAACGTTTTTCATTTCTGAGGACTTGAATCCTGACAGTTAGCGACTGGCAAAGATTAATGGAAGGGCAATTGTTTACAAGAAAGCAATTAATTAAAATGAAGTTTAAAATTTGAGCCCAAGGTTGATCTTTAAACTGCTGTGTTGTCCATCTACAAGTGTCCACCGCAGGAACATACTTTCTAGATTTCAATTATGTAAAGTCTAAAAAGTGAACGGCTGCATTACTGCCTGGCATCTTTGACTTTGACTAAATACTGTTCAACCAGCACTCATTTGTTTGTTGACCCACAATGGATCATAATTAAGCTATACGTTTTGTTTTTAAATTCTTAAACTTGCTTTAAAATGCACTCATTATCTTGCTCTTTCCTGTTCTCCATTTGCCATAGAGCTTAGAGATACAGTGTGGAAACAGGCCCACCGAGGCCCACCGAGGCCACGCCAACCATCAATCACCTGTTCACATTAGTTATATTTCCTATACAGGAGAGGCACTTTACAGATGCCAAGTAACCTACAAACCTGCACAACCTTGGAATGTGCGAGGAAACTGGAGCACCTGGAGAAAACGCATACGGTCACGGGGAGAACATTCAACTTCCATACAGACAGCACCCGTAGTCAGGATCATACTGGGTCTCTGGTGTTGTGAGGCAGCAACTCTACCGCTGCACCACAATGCTGCCATAGTGAACTCTGATATTGGGAGCGATCTTGTACTCTCTCAAGCTCAATCAACCCCGTGCCCTCAGATGCATAAGACCAACCTTGGGATTCCCTTAAACACTTCTCTTAAGACTCTACTTAAAAATCCCAAAAGTCGAGCTTTGGTCATCTGGTCATCATGCATCTGACCTGATTTGCTTTCAGTATGTCATTTACCGCAATATTTTGAAACTCCTTTAAGGTGATGGGGGAAAGAGTCAATAGGAACCTTTTCACATAAAGAGTGGTGGGTATATGGAACAAGCTGCCAGAGTAGGTAGTTGAGGCAGGCACTATAACAACAGGTAAAATACCCATTTGGACAGCTACATGTGTAGGAACGGTTTAGAAGTTAAACGTGCGGGTAGAATAGAAGCTGCCTGTACTGCTTATTTACTCCAGCATTTTGTGTCGGTCAGGCTTAGAAGGATATGGGCCAAACGCGGGAAAGTGGGACTGCTGTAAATGGGGCATGTTGGGTGGTGTGGGCAAGTTGGGCCGAAGGGCCTGTTTCCGTGGTGTATGACAAACCTTGCGATACTTGGTAAATTAAAGCTGCTTTATAGGTGGAAGTTTTTGGATTAGTTTTCATTACATTGACCTATTTCCATCATGTTACATTCAATGGCCCCTTTGTTCATGTTCTGCTAGGTTTAGTTGCTCATTGACAGAATGGATGGGCCTCACTTCATTATTACAAGGGTTTGCACATTATCAACACTAGCCAGGTTTTGCTTTCACATCCTTTTAACTCAGGGAGAGATAAAGAAAAATCACAATCTTGCCCATTAACTGACATAATTAATGGTACTTCTCAATGTCGGAAAAATGATTTGTATTAGTGTCATACTGGCTTATGTATTACATATTCAAAAGTGGTCTAAGTTCTTGTTATCTGCCATATCTAGTGTTACAGCTATGTTGGGATGTGTTACTATTTTTCATTCCATACTTGTACCTTTTTATTAAATCTATACTTTCAGTGATTCGAGGTTTTGTTTGAATAATGGTATTTTGATTTTCTTATTCAATCTCTGCTCTCAACTAATTGGCATCTCACTCTTAATTCACAATCACACAGGGTGTAAGCACAAAGACAAACCTTTCTACCTGACTGACGTCTGAAGAAAAGCCCTGTCCCAAAATGTCACCTATCCACGTTCTCCAGGGATCTGCCTGACCTGCTGAGTTACTCCAGCATTTTGTCTTTCTTTGGTAAACCAGCTTTTTCAATTCCTTCTTAATACTACCTAATAGGAGCCTTCCACCCCAGTTAATTCTGTTAATGGGACTTTCTATTCTTTTCCCCCAGTGCTCTCAAATAAAACTAGATAATGCTGGAAATCACACATGCACCCTAACCAGTTGCACACTTTCTATCTTGGAAGCATGCCATATTTCCACCATTTTGTCTTAGATTAATAATCTACTTTCCTTCTGTAAGCATGGTTACACTGCCTTTACACACTGGTAAAGATGATTCACCTGGGTTCAGTCCACAGTTAACAGTCTAAACCAACACATGAATATATTGGGAATGGTGGGATATAAATCACGTGCAGGCAGAGGAGATTAGGCTGCGGAACAAGCCTTTAAATGAGGTGCCACTGACACAGGAATGCCCCAAAGGCTCGGATGGCCAAACCCGCCCGGAGCTCGTTTGACACAGAACCGCCGGAGTCTCCGTCGGACGGCTGAACACACATGGAGACTTTGTCCGTCATCCGAAACCGGCCGAAAGCTCGTCGGATGTGGAATACCTGGATGGAGTCGCTGCAGACATTGGCCGTGGAGAGCAGGGGCTGGTAGGAGGGTGGACCGGAGCAATGCTTCCAGCGCAGGTGGTCACCCCCGGGACACAAGATGGCCAATCAGAAGAGAGATTGACAAAGGTTGGCAGGCCAAGGGGATCGGGAGCTGCCCTGGTATAACTAACACGTGGGAATCCAGACTTTGAACAATGAAATGGCACCAAACATGGCAGCGCCAGCATTATATGTAAAATGAATTTCACCGTCATGTTTAATTGCCTACATGACAATAAATATCCATTGAACCTGGCCTCATGTTTGCTGTGGGCATTGTGGGCCTGTTCCTGTGCTGTACTGTTTTATAATAAGTAAGCTAATCTCTGTGTTCAAAAGGGAACTGCAGATGCTGGAATATCGAAGGTACACAAAATTGCTGGTGCAGCAGCATCTATGCAGCGAAGGAAATAGGCGACGTTTCGGGCCGAAACCCTTCTTCAGACAGCTAATCTCTGTACTGCTGCATGCACTGCAGCAGACCATGTGTGCCACTAGATGGAAGCAAATCAGCAAAAGTCTTTTGGCATTGTTCATGATCTGGGTGCTGGTTATTATCTGATTTATTGTCCATTTAAAATTGAGACGATGGTGGCCAAAAACAAACCTTCATGAACTGCTTCAGTCCTCAAAGTGCAGTTGGCTAGTGCAAAGTTTAAACCCAAAGCCAATGGAATGACAATATATTTCCAAATTAGGATTGTGCCAACCTGGAGGGAGGGGTACACCTGTAAGTGGTGGCGATCCTCTGCACCTGCTGTCTGTGCTTTTTATTTAGTGGTAGTGGTCGGTGGATTGGGAGAAGCTATTGAAGACGCCTGGGTGAATAACTACAGTGCATATTGTCAACAGTACACATTATAACTGCTGTGTGATGGAGGCAAGGAAGGTTTCAGGTAGTTTTGGAAATGCCATTCAAGTGGGCTGCTTTACCCTGGACCAGAGAATGTGCTGACATTTGTTGGAGATGTACTCATCCAGACAAGTGGAGAGTAGTCATCGTACTCCTGATTAATGCTTTGCAGATGGTGGAAAGGCAGGAGGTGTTACCCACTTGCTTTGATACTTGTAGTTGATCTGGATTATGGTCAAAGAGTCAAGGATGACCACGCCAAACACTCGGTTTTGATAATGTGCATAAATGTCAACGTTAGGTGGTTAAGACTCCTTTGTTGGAAATGGACGTTGTCATGTGGCAGGTAATTATGTGCTACTTAAAAGCTTATGCTCCAATATGGTTCTGTGCATGATACATGCACACATGAGCTATTAGAATTGCTGAATTGAACATAAAATCAGACATTGGGCAATTGTGATCAAACATCGCCAGTTTGGCACCTATTCTTCTCCCCCTTCCCTGCTGTTATTTCATCTGGCTTCACAATTTGTAACTCTTCAATCCTTTTGTCTTTTTATAAATACTGGCCTCTGTTCAATATCTCCCAATCAACCCATCAGCATCTGCAGTCTCAAAACAACTTCAAAATAGAAGATATGCGAGAGGAGAGGAGAGAATAATGACAATTACACTAATAACATGACAATTAAAATTAGTGTAAAGGTAAATCCTGGACTGAGCATTATATTTAACACTAGATTAAGTGGGACCCGTTGGGTCCCAGGTTCACACAGGAGGGCTGGTTCCCCAATGCAATATTCCACCTCTCCACCTATTCCAATATTGGTGGCCAGTGGGGGGAGGGGGTTCTGGAGTGCTAGCATGGGTGTCGTGGGTCAAGTCAAGTCAAGCACAGTGAGTGCAGGGCCAACAATCCATTTCAAGTCAATCCGTGTCAAGTCAATCCATTTCAAGTCAGCAAGTCAAGTCAATCCGTTTCAAGTCAAGTCAAGCACAGGGCAGGTGGGGCCAGCCAACAATATACAATCCACTTGCTTTCATTTCAGGTGAGGTCAAGCAAAGGCAAAGCAAAAGCACAGGACAGGCCAAACAACTCATTGCATTTTCATTTAGGGCTAACAAATCATTTATTGCAAGTACATTGCAGACTCACTGTTCAGTTGACTCACGGCTTAGATTCACAGTTGTGGCCTCTCACTCGCAATCTTCCAGGGTGACTGGTTCACGTCCAAGCATCCGGGGTTTATCTCCATCATGGTGATTGGCAGGACCAATCAGCTGATTTCAACAATTTTTAAACATTCATAACTTTTTTATTTTTCAGCGATCGGAAAAATCCTTGGGGCTGCTGCAGCAGAGGAGGACTGTGAGTAAGATGGCCAAAAATCATAGCGATGTACGGTAGCGTTTTTTCTAAAATCAATTAACAGCATAGACAGGAAGTGGTCAAGATGAGACTTTTAGTTATATAGATTTCAGATTAAAAGATATTGTTTGCCGAGAGATGCTGCCACTCTTGGAGCTATTTTTTGTAATCTCTCTGCTGCCACTCGAGTAACTCAAACCCACTTCAACACTCGCTGCCAGAAGTGAATGTGCAGGTGGAAACAGTTGGCGGCGATAAACATTAAATTCATATATTGTAATCAGTTTTATTTCAGATTAAAATCAGACAGCTTGCTTTGAACAGTTCATGCCCTTTCAAACATTCCTTCATTTTACAAAACTAGTTTACTTTTTACATTTAGAGTGTCAGATTTTATATTCATACAATGCCATCACAAAATAGAAAATAAGTGTGCTTCTGCTTAAATATGTACATTTATAAACCTGCTACCCACAAATATACATTATTCGCCAAACATATTGGCCATAAAATCAAGATGCTCTCAAATGAGAGTAAAGGTTTGCAAAAAAAATTTTTTTTTGCATTACAAATCCCAAGGATAGCCCAAGGTTAGTGAAAGACTGCAATTCACCAAGGCTTAGCTCTACATTTTACAGCAATTATTCATCATTTTTTTCCCATCAGTTGGTAGTAGTTTCATCTCCGGTTCACTTTTCCTGAGGCTTGCATTCTTTTTCGCTTCTCTGCGATGGGAAAGAAATGGTATTATGTAACAGATTGTGCAGATATATCCAACCAACCTCACTGGAGACCAGATTTCTAGAATTGAAATGGTTTGGTGTGGACTGACACTTTAGTTGGAGGGAGGGAACAAAATGAACAAGATTAGTTGATGGATCTTCTATTCCAAGGCATGCTGAAGTCCATTTCCCTTTGGCCCGAAGGAAGGTCCTTCAACTAAGTCCATCTGGCTTGTCACAAGGGCTGGATTATAATTGGACATTCTACTGCTTGGATAGAAAACATAGAAAATGGGTGCAGGAGGAGGCCATTCGGCCCTTCGAGCCAGCACCATTGTTTAATAACTCCATCCCTCCCCCTTCCTAGTTCTGTGACACGCCTGACTGTCCCCGATCAAATGTTATCTCTATTTGCTTCGTTGTCATCTTTTCCCAGCTAACTTTTTTTCAATTCAATTCATTGTCAATAACAATGATCTATTCTACATTTTCCTTGATCTGCATCTCTTTTGGTGTCTCGTTTTCACACCTTACCCTTCCTTATCTGTGTCTCCCTCTCCCCTGACTCAGTCTGAAGAAGAGCCTCGATCCGAAACGTCACCTATTCCTTCTATCCAGAGATGCTGCTTCTCCCACTGAGTTACTCTAGCATTGTGTGTCTACCTTACCATTTTTCCTGTTGTTTCCCCCCCAGAAAGTGTCCATTTTTATTTTTTATCTTGCAATAAAAAAGGTTACCTGGGTCTCAGGAAAGACATATGCAAAATATATTTTTTTAGGAAATTGGGAGCAACTTCTAACTCCAAATTAATCTAATTGCATTAATTTCTTCCACATCTCAGCTATTGGTTACATGTTAAACTATCCAGGATTCCCATTCCGCTCTAGAGAATAGGAGTATCACAAAACTCTCTAATATCGAACCCCTTCCATTTCATTTAAGGTTGGTATCATTAATCAACATGGCTCATTCTTGAATAATGGCTTGTTGAGCAGGCATCAAGACTTTCCCCAGTGAAACTGCACAACATTGCTCAGTGCACATGTCCACGGCGTAATGTGTAGCTTTGGCTATTTCTTCAGGGTTTTCAAATCTCTTTTGGCAAAGCAACAATGAATACACGGGATCGCATTATCCCAGTGCAGGAACACACACATAAATACAGCACAAAATAAGACAAATAAACTTCTATACCTAGATCAACATTTCTCTCTCATTCAACACAGTTACTCAACGGTGACTCTTTCTCCAATAGTCAATGTATATGATTTGGTTTAAAGATACAACTTGGAAACAAGCCCTTTGGCTCACTGATCACCTATTCACACCCGTTCTGTGTTATCGTACTTTCTCATCCCTACACACCAGTGGCATAATTAATCTATAAACCCGCACGTCTTTGGGATGTGAGAGGAAACTAGAGCAAAATCCACATGGTTGCAGGGAGAACGTGCAAGCTCCACACAGACAGCGACTGAGGATTGAACCCGAGTCTCTGGCAGTATAAAGCAGCAGCTGTACCAGCTGTGCAACAGTGCTGCCGTAATGCATTAGGTGGAGCCTCATGCCACTGATCAAATGCCAAATAAAGAATTTTCCAAAATGAAAAATAATGGATTCACTGTGCACAAATTTGCAGCAGTTATACTGTATATTGCTGCTAAAGTGTACACTGCAGATATGTGCCAAGTTGAAAACGACCTTACCTGGCGAGGTGCAGAACTGCTTCTACCACATTGGTCCCGTCCTTTGCACTTGTTTCACAAAACAGAGCATTATATGTCTAGAGAAAAGTGAGGCACAGAATTAACTCTGTATTGTTCTACACAGTGCATCATCCTAATATAGGGAGTCACAGAGATTAATACAGCGTGGAAACAGCCCCTCTGTCCAACTTGCCCACACCGACCTACACTAGTCCTACCTGCCCACATTTTCCCTATATCCCTTTAAACCCATCCATGTACCATCTGTAATGAATTAAACCAGAATATGCAAATCCAGAACAAAATGATAGAACATTCAATCATCATGAAAGCATTAAAAATATATAACATCTGCTCTTTAGAAAGATATTTTGCTTAGGAATAGAGTGGTTATATCTACCTAATCTGCATTAAAGAGAAATTGTACTATTTAATTTTGCATAATTATTAAAAAGAATAATGAGAAATTAAATGCATGTAAAAAGTGTAGGACAATTCATACCATAGCTAGCTTCTCTCCATGGGCAGTCAATACAGCACCTCGCTGTGCTTGAGACCTCTCGTTTCTTAAATCAAGTTTATTCCCAATTAAAATGATTGGTATCGGACCATCAGTCGAATTCTGAAAAGGATAGTATTTTGTTATTGTTCTACTTAGCAAAAGTTGATTTAGCAATATTGTACAGCAAAATGCAAATGACAGACACCTGGGGAACGGGCATCTACTGTCTTTACTTTAGAGAAACAGGCCCTTCAGCCCATCACGTCCTTGTCACCCATCAAGTCTTAACCATACTAATCCATGCATCACTAACAGGTTCACAGCCTTCTTTGGCTTCACAATTCAATGCTCGTAGAAATATTAGTTAACTGCTGTCAGAGAAGCTGACTCCTCTGCCTACTTCAAACACAGGGCCTTTTGTTTTGGACACCTCTGTAGTGGAGAAATGATTGCTATTTACCCTATCTGCCCCTCAATAGTTCTGCATATAAGACCACAAGACATAGGAGCAGAATTAGGCCATTCAGCCAATCGAGTCTACTCCGCCATTCCATATTAGCTGATCTATTTTTCAGCAAAAGTGAATTAATTTGGGTCAATGATAGGGCTAATATCCAATATTTCAGAAAAACTGCCAGACTGGCACTAAAGTCCCGAATGTGCCAGATATATTAACAAAGTTTACTGTTTTGGAGAGACAAAGAACTGCAGATGCTGGTTAATCCACAAAAGGGCACAAAATGCTGGAGTGCATCAACTGGTCAGGCAGCACCTCTGGAGAACATGGAAAGGCAATGTTTCGGGTTGAAACCCTTCTTCAGTCCCCATTCTCCAGAGATGCTGCCTGATCCACTGAGATACTCCAGCACTTTGTGCCCTTTACTGTTTAGGATCTGGTAATGCTGAAGTAAGGCTTTGCAGTGCCACAGAAGTTGCAGAAAGACAGAGATTGACATACAATTGAGTCTGAACACCCTATAGAGGTCGATCAAACAACCCCAGAAGATGTCAATGAGAGGTGAGTGTTGACCAGGACACCAACGATACTGTTATCCACTTGGCAAGAGATTTGTCCTCACACGATGTGAATGGGGTACAACAAATACAGCATGGTAAAAATGTGAAGACGTTTCAAGCAGAATGAAAAGCACAGACAAGCAGTTTGAATTGTACCTTAATTTCATCGATCCATTCCCGGACATTCAAGAAACTGATCTCTGAAGTCACATCATACAGCAATAACACACCGTGAGCTTTTCGGAAATAAGACTTTGCAATGCTGCGAAACCTAGTGGTGGAGGTGAGAAGGAGGAACGTGCATCATTGATAAGGGTGTGAACAGGAACACAATACAGATCAAAACAAACAACGAGGTTTGAGGAGTTGAGTAAAAATTGATTACAAAGATGCGGCTTGACTTTACATCCATTTAGAAAATGTTCTACAGCAAGGTGGTCCAATCCCAGGTCGACATTCAGAGCCTTTTACGCAATGAAGGCGAGTTTAACTAGGCATAATGCTATGCTGAAATGTGGATGTGAAAATTGTCCCACGTGTGCCTTCAAATCCACTCATTTCTTTGTCCCAGGTGTGCCTTCAAATCCACTCATTAATTCAGAGGGTGGTTAATCTGTGGAATTCTTTGCCATTGAAACAGTTGATGGATATTCTTAAGGCAGAGATAAATTCTTGATTAGTATGGGTGCCAGGCGTTATGGGGTTAGGAGGGAGAGATAGATCAGCCATGATTGAATGGGGGAGGAGACTTGATGGGCCGAATGGCTTAATTCTGCTCCTAGCACGTATGACCCATCTCCTCAGCCCAATTAAATGAACGGTTCTACAGTGGGAGGGCCATCATTCGTACTGCACCAGGATATTGTACAGAGTGAAATATGAATCACACCCTCATTATCCCTCATGTTAGACAGAGGTACCAGCCAACAATATTTAGAACAATCAGGCATCTGTTGGACAGGTTTTGTTTACAATAGGGTATGGATTACAAATTTATCAAATTCATCTTTACCAGTCTGGGCTTTAAATCATTGCTCCCTCGAAATCACAAGGGCCAAGTTAAATCTTGGGACGGTATATATTCGAATACATTAATATTGTGTAATAAGGAACTGCAGATGCTGGTCTAAAACAAGTAATGGTTGACGTTTCGGGACGAGACTGGAGAAGGGTCTCGACCTGAAACGTCACCCATTACTTCTATCCAGAGATGCTGCCCGTCCCGCTGAGTTACTGCAGATTTTTGTGTCTAATACATTAATATTATTGGGCAGATTTCACCTTCAAAGTATTATTTTCTGTATGTCTGCACAAAAATGTGAAACTTCCGTATCTCAATTTTTTTTCCTGCATTAACCCTTCAACATCTTCACTTTTCACATGGCCAAAAAATAAATTATATCGTTTAAGATTTTAGTATTATTAATTTCTATTATATTAATTTAAAGTTTTTATATTTAACTATATAGTTAAAGCTTATAATAAAGCGGGTAAGGTAGCACGGTGGTGCAGCGGTAGTGTTGCTGCCTCACGGTGTCAGAGACTCGAGTTCGATCCTGACCATGGGTGCTGTCAGTGCAGTGCTTACAGAGGAAAGCATATTCTTTGTTCAATCCTGACTACGGGTGCTGTCTGTACAGAGTTTGCACGTTCTCCCTGTGACCACGAGGGTTTTCTCCGGGTGCTCTGGATTCCTCCTACATCCAGAAGTCCAGAACAAGGGGCCACAGTTTAAGGATAAGAGGGAAGCCTTTTAGGACCGAGATGAGAAAATCATTTTTTTTACACAGAGAGTGGTGAATCTGTGAAATTCTCTGCCACAGAAGGTAGTTGAGGCCAGTTAATTGGCTATATTTAAGAGGGAGTTAGATGTGGCCCTTGTGGCTAAAGTTATCAGGGGGTATGGAGAGAAGGCAGGTATGGGATATTGATTCGGATGATCAGCCATGATCATATTGAATGGCGGTGCAGGCTCGAAGGGCCGAATGGCCTACTCCTGCACCTATTTTCTATGTTTCTATCCCATAGCTGTGTGGAATTGTAGGTTAATTGGCTTCTGTAAATTGCCCCCTAGTGTGCAGGGAGTGAATGAGAAAGTGGGATAACATAGAACTAGTGTGAACGGGCGATCAATGATCAGCGTCGGTTCGCTGGGCTCAAAGACCTGTACCAATGTTGTATCTCTAAACTAAACATTAGCCTTTTAACTGGTTACATCCTCATTTTTCACATAGCTAATATTATGACACTGATATTTCAAAACCTTGTCAGAATAAAGTACAAGGCCAGGTACAATCCATCTACACTTCACACTGCCTCAGCTAGGCTACCAGCATCATCGAGGACCAGTCTCACCCCGGTCACTCCCACTTCTCCCATCAGGGAAAAGGTACAGAAGTGTGAAAATGCACACCTCCAGATTCAGAGACAGTTTCTTCCCAGCTGTTATTATCAAGCATCTGAACCATCCTATCAACAACTAGAGCGAGGCGCTGAGCTACCATCTACCTTATTGGAGACCCTCTGACCATTTTAATCAGACTTTATCTTGCACTAAATGTTATTCCCTTTATACTGTATCTCTACACTGTGGATGGCTTGATTGTAATCACGTATAGCCTTTCCGTTGACTGGATAACAAAAAGCTTATCACTGTACCTCGGTACTCTTGATGATAAAATAAATCCTAAACTAAAAGTGATTTTCAGTGGCGCATTGTTTTGGAGTCTGACCTAAACAAAGGCTTCAAATAGAGAAACAAATATATCCTCATTTCACACAGTCTGCCGTACCTCTCCTGACCGGCAGTATCCCAGATCTGTAACGTGGCACTTTCTCCATCAACCAGTAGCTTCTTCATTTGGAAGTCAACTCCTAGAAACAGATGACAAGTTTCACTTGGATCGGATCTTTTGAAAGAATAACCATGGTTAAATAAATCTACACTCATTAACATGACCCAGCATACAGGGGAAAGCATATTCTTTGTTCAATCCTGACTACGGGTGCTGTCTGTACAGAGTTTGCACGTTCTCTCTGTGACCCCGTGGGTTTTCTCCGGGTGCTCCGGTTTCCTCCCACATCCCAAAGAAATGGAGGTTTACAGATTTATTGGCTTCTGTATAGTGCCCCTAGGGTGTAGGGAGTGGATGAGAGAGTGGGATAATACAGATCTAGTATGAACGGGTGATCAATGGCCGGCCCATAAAAAACAGTCAATCTCCACTTTAAAAATACCCAATGACTTGGCCTCCACAGCTGGCTGAAGCAATGCAGCACTGAAGATGCTGAAGTCTTCAGTAAACACAAAGTGCTGGGGAATGGAATGGATCGACCAGCGATCCCCGCACATTAACACTATCCTAGCGACAAGTTTTACATTTACACCAAGCCAATTAACCTACATACCTGTACGTCCTTGGCGTGTGGAAGGAAACCGAAGATCTCGGAGAAAACCCTCGTGGTCACAGGGTGAACGTACAAACTCCCTACAGACCGCACCCGTATTCAGGATCAAACCCCGATCTTTGGCGCTGTGAGGCAGTAGCTCTACCGCTGCACCAAATGTCCTTCCCGGTTAACAGGTTGAAAATAATCAAACTTCCCAAGAGATCTAATTTTCATCGAACGAACAGCTAACAATGACGTTTCCTTTATCATCATTACTTTTTGCATAT
This sequence comes from Amblyraja radiata, assembly GCF_010909765.2. Classification (NCBI taxonomy): domain Eukaryota; kingdom Metazoa; phylum Chordata; class Chondrichthyes; order Rajiformes; family Rajidae; genus Amblyraja; species Amblyraja radiata. Next base: position 24,559,902 of record NC_045989.1, read on the forward strand.
CTTTCATTCATTGTTCTTTATGTCTCTACATCATCTACTACAGTATATCTCTCGTTTCCCTTTCCCTTGACTCCCCTGACTGAAGAAGGGTCTCGACCAGAAACAGCACCCATTCCTTCTCTCCAGAGATGCTGTCTGTCCCGCTGAGTTACTCCAGCTTCCCATGAGATCACATTCATTAAAGATACAGGGCCGGGCAGCAAGGGGCAGTCAGCTCACCCAACGTGGTCTGAATGTGTGCTTTAAATTCGTTCATACACAAACGCAGCAGGAAGCTGGATTTGCCCGACCCCGCATCTCCTGCAAGGACAAGTCTGTAGAGTGGTCCATCTCCTCGGAAGTCATCGCCCACAAAGCCTGCCGTCTGAAAACATTAAAAACATGATTAAGAATGTACATAATGTAATGAAAAAACTGCAGATGCTGGTTTATACCATAGATATACACAGGATGCTGGAGTAACTCAGTAGGTCAGGCAGCATCACTGGAGAACATGGATAGGTGATGTCTTGGGTTGGGACCCTTACTCAGACTGATTTCGGGGGGGGGGGGGGGGGGGGGAGTTTTTTTCCTTTCTTGGTTTCTTGGTCCTCCAAAATATTCCAAATGGAATTTCTCCCACAATATGTAATATGTAAAAGAATATGTGATTCTGTTCCATTCTGTTTGAAGTTTGTAGTTTGTTGTTTGTTTGTACAAAGTCCGCGAGCATTGTCACTTTTCATTTCACTGCGCATCTCGTGTGTGTATGTGACGAATAAACTTGACTTGACTTATTGCCAACTGTGTAACTGTTTAACCAACTTCAGAAATGGTTAAAAATGCGCATATCGTTTCAGTTTAAAAAAAACTTATAACAATGCAAACAACCTCACGCCAGAAATGGAGACCTTAGACATTCACCAGCTAAAATTTGCTGTGTAGTGGTCCAGAGATGAACTAATGGTCAGTGGATTGTGGTGATCCACCTATTTTGTGACCCTGTGGAAAGCCTGGCCATTCCTGCAAAGATGGCATTCTGTTTATAGAAAATATCATAGTCGCCATCTCAGTGAACTACCCCAAACAGCTCTGTTATTCAACCATAGCCAGATCTGTGCCTAGGGTGGTGCAGCGGTAGAGTTGCTGCCTCACAGCGCCAGAGACCTGGCTTCAATCCTGACCACGGGTGCTGTCTGTATGGAGTTTGTACGTTCTCCCTGTGACCACGTGGGTTTTCTCCGGGTGCTCCCATTCCATTGGGAGAATTGTTCATTGTTATCAGTTGCCTAACATTTTGGAGAAACAGCAAAATCTACTTGTTTAAGAAGGAACTGCAGATGCTGGAAAATCGAAGGTAGACAAAAGTGCTGGAGAAACTCTGCGGGTGTAGCAGCATCTATGGAGCAAAGGAAATAGGCAACGTTTCGGGCCGAAACCCGGAAGGGTTTCGGCCCGAAACGTTGCCTATTTCCTTTGCTCCATAGATGCTGCTACACCCGCAGAGTTTCTCCAGCACTTTTGTCTACTTGTTGCGTATTCAAGGGCATCAGGTTTAATTAAAACATCCACAATTTTTCACATTTGCCAGTTCAGCAATTAACCACACAATTTAGCAAATGGCTCTGCATAATTTTTTTTAAATCATCTAGTAATTCCAGAAAAAGTTAATCAGAAGTGGCAGTCTAAGCACTAAAACTGCTGCGTTGCATTAGTGCATCTCAATTGTATTAATCAAATTACAGATGGCTTGAGGATATCAAAATTTAAAGGCAATTTAATTGCACTATCCCATTGAGAGTCTGAAGAAGGATCCCGACCTGAAACGTCACCTATCCACGTTCTCCAGAGATATTGCTTGACCCGCTGAGCTACTCCAGCACTTTGTTTTTTTATGTAGAGCTAAACAGTCTATAAAACTTGCACTTTAAATTCCATGTAAGTAATCCCATATGTTTTCAGCTTTAAATGTTGCTTTATAAGAAACAGTGTGTAAAAACATTTCCTTTGCAGTATATGATAGTATAGACAGAGCATAGTAACTAAAACCAAAGAAACAAACATGCCTGCCTTCGCAAAGGAGACTCTGGGCGAGCAATGAGATGCCTTTGCAAGACCTACGTCAATCTAAGGAGCTGAAACCATGGAGGATAATAGTGTAGTCAACTCTTATCATCCTTCTCTCATCTCACTCCCTCTTCAACTCCCACCCAGTGAGAGGGCTTGAGGTGGCGCAGCGGTAGAGTTGCTGCCTTACAGTGCATGCAGCACCGGAGACCCGGGTTCGATCCTGACTACTGGTGCTGTCTGTACAGAGTTTGTACATGATCGCGTGGGTTTTCTCCGAAATCTTCGGTTTCCTCCCACACTCCAAAGACGTACAAGTATGTAGGCAAATTGACTTGGTATAAATGTAAAAACAAAAAAATTGTTCCTTGTGTGTGTAGGATAGTGTTAATGTGCGGACCCGTTTGGCCTGTTTTAGTGCTGTCTCTCCAAACTAAACATAAACAGTGAAGCACTGTGCGTGTTCTTATCGGAGAGAGACAGGGCAGAGAGCATGTTGCTGGTGGTCACTGTCGTGACGTTACCTTGGGTGTGAATGCAGGAAGGCGTCTCCGGGAAGATGCGGTGGAACTGCAGCGACTGACGGGTCTCGAGGGTTTCCAGCTTCCAGCTACTCCCTCCACCTCCGTCTTCACCTCTGGCGTCTGAAAGAAACACAGCCAGACAATAAATTCACTGCTATTCACCAACACAAACCATGAGAGGTGAATCGTCCATTAATGTACACTGCGTGTAAATGAAAAACTTAAAATTCCCCAATAATTTCTGACATTTTAAAATTTTCACCAATTTAGTTTAGTTTATTAATGTCACATCTACCAAGGTACACACACACTCACACACATTCCAGATAAGACTACTCTCCGCATGAAAGTTACTCCCAAGGTTTATCTTAAATCTCTCCCTCCTCATCTTAAGCCTATGTCCTTTAGTTTTAGAATCCTCTCTGCTGGAAAAAAGACAAAGTATTCACTTAACACAAAGTACAGCAAGTAAACCAATGGTCAGATTAGGCCGTGGAGTTTGAATCAGGAAACCAAACACAACAATACCTTCAAAATTTCAACATTTCATTGTGAACCACAACACAATACAGATTAATGATTGGACTCTGAGTGGATTATCTTTTTAATTGGGGTTGTACATGTTATACATTCCTGTCTCTCACCATTCATTCAGTCTATGTGGAAATGTACATTCTCGAGCACTCTCTCATTGTGGGTTATTCTGCAATCAAACACAAGCTGATTGTGACTGCACCTCACGTTGCTGACTGCATTACAGAACCAGTGCACCTACCGGGAAGCACACTATTCATTTTCTGGTTTGGAGTTGCTAGGGTCGGTTGTCAGATTTCTATGGCAGTTTATAGAAAGGAATGTGGACTAGCAGGATTACACCAGCAGGAGTCCTTAGCGGAGGAGGTGGAAGGAGACGAATGATGGTCAAAACTGCGTTTTGGGAATCTCCCGGTGTGCCGTGGCAATACCAGGATTGCAGGCCTGTACTGCCCACCCGCCATGGAGATATCCCACGTGGTCACGGAGAGAAAATAAAAACTCCATACCCATGGTCAGGATCGAACCCTGGACTCTAGCGCTGTAAGCTAGCAGTTCTACCGCTGCGCCACCGTGTTGCCATTCTGGTACGGGACATCTTCACAGTCGTCTGAAGAATTGTCCTAATTTATCGTAGCGATTGTTGTGTAAGAAGGAACTGCATATGCTGGTTTTAAATCGAAGACAGACACAACACAAAATGCTGGAGTAACTCAGCGTGACAGGCAGCACCTTTGGAGAGAAGGAATGGGTGACGTTTCGGGTCTGAAGAAGGGTCTCGACCCCAAACGTCACCCATTCCATCTCTCCCACACCGTTGAGTTACTCCAGCATTTTGTGTCAAAACTATGATCTTACTGGATTTTGTGTAAAACAAAGAATTTCACTGTCCATACAGTGGGTACAAGTGACAATAGAGTATCATCAGCATCATTCCATCAACCATTGTCAGTCACTTGCGGTCTAGAAGTTAAAGCCTCAGACCAGGTCCACTCACCTCTGCATCGGAGGCCACGTACGAGTAACTGTAGTGCATCGTTTCAAGGGAATCATCACTGCACTCGCTGTCATATTCATCTGAGGAATAATTGGCCACATCCTGGGTCGTAGACACACCACTATCCAGGTATCGGTGGGCCCAGCTTGCTACTGCCGAGATTCTGCGCCTGGATACATCGTTATTCAAAATCATGGGGTCAGCATCACCATTGGCCACGCTACAAGGAATTACACAGAATACACAGCACAGAAACAGGTTATTCAGTCCAATTAACCCGGACTTTTACTTTAGAGATACAGTGTGGCAAACAGGCCCTTCGGCCCACCGAGTCCACGCTGACCTGCCATCACCCCGTACACTAGAGCTATCCTACACACATTGGGGACATTTTGCTAATTTTACCGAAGCCAAAACAACCTACAAACCTGTGTCTTGGGGTGTGGGAGCACCCGCAGAAAGTCGACGCGGTCACAGTGAGAACGTACAAACTCCGCACACACAGCACCCGTGGGCAGGATTGAACCTGGGTCTCTGGCGCTGTAAGGCAGCAACTCTACCGCTGCATCACTGTGCCGCCACCAATCTTATAATGCTACATATTCCAAATATTTACCTCCTGTAGCAATAGGCTGCTAAACCAACCAGTGAGCAATATCTCCTCACAACCTAGATGGATCTCTCCACACCTGCCTTGTTTAAATCATTTACAACACTTTATACAGGGTTCTGTTTAGTTTTTTTGTCACGTTTACTGAGGTACAGTGAAAAGCTTTTTGGTGCGTGCTATCCAGTTAGCAGAAACACAATACATGATTACAATCGATCAATTTACAGTATATAGAGACATGGGTCATCAAAGAGGTAGATAGTAGTTCAGCACTGCTCTCTGGTTGTGGTAGGATGCTTCAGTTGCCTGACAACAGCTGGGAAGAAACTGTCCCTGAATCTGGTGGTGTGCGTTTTCACACTTCTATACCATTTGGGAGAGGGGTGAAGAGGGAGTGGCCAGGGTGCGACTCGTCCTTGATGATGCTGCTGGCCTTGCCGAGGAAGCGTGAGGTATAAATGGAGTCAATGGAAGGGAGGGTTGGTTTCTGTGGTCTGGGCGGAGCTGTTCCCAAACCAAGCTGTGATGCATCCTGATAAAAATGCTTTCTATGGTGCATCTGTAGAAGTTGGTGAGAGTTGTAGGGGACATGCCAACCCTCCTAAGCCTTCTAAGGAAGCAGAGAGGATGGTGTGCTTTCTTGGTCGTTGCTTCAATAGGTGTGGTCCAGAACTTGTTGGTGATATCGACTCCTAGGTATTTGAATTCCTAGAAATTTGAGAACTTTGTATTCACTTTTTCCAGTGGTTTTCATCGCCTTTTACAGACCAAACGTGTACAAGATGAGAGGAATAGATGGGATAAATGTACAAGGTCTTTTACCCAGAGTATGGGAAATTAAGAACCAGAGGCCATCGTTTTTCTTGGTGGGGGGGGGGGGGGGGAAGGGGAGGAAAAATAGGAACCTGAGGTACAACCATTTCGCACAGAGGCTGATGGGTGTATGGAATGAGCTGCCAGAAGAGGTAGTTAATACAGGTTCTATCATAACATTTAAGAATCATTTAGACATGTACATGGAGAGGGTAGGTTCAGAGGGATATGGGCCCAATGCAGGGAGATGGGACTAGTGTAGATTTGGCATGTTGGTCCGACTATGACTAACTCTATTGTGATTGTGAAACCAGGCAAATACCAAGATCATTAAGCATTTGAACTAGTATTGCCGACAGACCCCATGCTGGTTGAAGCATTTTATTTCTATTGTCCACATGTCCAATGTTTTATTTTGCATACCTGTTGTAATTCATTGTGTCCAATCCATTTGATTCTTTCACCTCTGGTTCAACTATGGAATGCTGGAGACAAGAGAAACAGTCCATTAGTAAACACTGCAAATATCACTTTCCAAAACTCGGGCAATGACAATAATTCTTTAATTCCAGGCTGCACAGACCCTTTTTCATCAATATTCTAATGACTGAACAGCTTAACATCTGCCAACAAAATCAGTGGTTCAGGCCAATGATAACACTCAAAATACACAATCCAGGCTTTGCATTGCCCCTGTCTAATAGAAACATAGAAAATAGGTGCAGGAGTAGGCCATTCAGCCTTTCGAGCCTGCACCGCCATTCAATATGATCATGGCTGATCATCCAACTCAATCATATGCTCTGTGTTTTTACACCATTTTAGCTGTCTCAGCGGGTGAGGCAGCTATTTCCTTCGCTCCATAGATGCTGCCTCACCCGCTGAGTTCCTCCAGCATTTTTGTCTACCTTCGATTTTCCAGCGTCTGCAGTTCCTTCTTAAACAACTAGTGTACGGGGTGATCGTTGGTCTGCAGAGAACCTCAAGAACAAAATCCTGAAACTCCCAACAGCCAAGGACTAAGATTATCTGTGTAGGGAGGAACTGCAGATGCTGGTTTAAACCGAAGACAGACACAAAAGGCTGGAGTAACTCGGCAGGACAGGCAGCATCTCTGGAGAGAAGGAATGGGTGACATTTCGGGTCGAGACCCTTTTTCAGACTAGTTAGGGATAAGGGTAACGAGAGATATAGGCGATGATATAGAGAGATAAAGAACAATGAATGACAGATATGCAAAAAAGTAACACTGATAAAGGAAATGGGCCATTGTTAGCTGTTTGTTGGGTGAAAACGAGAAGCTGGTGTGACTTGGGTGAGGGAGGGATAGAGAGAGAGGGAATGCCGGGGCTACTTGAAGTTAGAGTGATCTATTGGCCCTATATTATCTGAAGATACCTTATCATGTAAATGGCACACAACGGAAGCTTTTCACTGTACCTCGGTACACGTGACAATAAACTAAGCTGCAGTGTCCAATGTACCATCTCACCACTTCCTTTGCCAGGGTAGGTCGGGAAAGGCAAATTAATTATTTCTCGCTAGTGACGGCCACATCACAAGAAAATGAACATATTAATGGATAAACTTAAGGTTCTCTGCAGACCAAAAAAAACCACCACAGGGATTCTGAAATACTCTTGTATTTAATTACAAGATATTTAATGTAGTTAAATTATATTTAAAGATTATAAAAGCATTTAATCTTCCAGGGATGTCACGGTGGCGCAGAGGTAGAGTTGCTCGGTCACAGCGCCAGAGACCCCGGTTCGATCCTGACTACGGGTGCTGTCTGTGCGGAGTTTGTACGTTCTCCCTGTGACCTGCGTGGGTTTTCTCCGGGATCTCCGGTTCCCTCCCACACTCCAAAGACGTACATGTTTGTAGGTTAATTGGCTTGGTATCAATGTAAATCATCCCTAGTGTGTGTAGGGTAGTGTTAATGTGCGGGGATTGCTGGTCGGTGCAGACACGGTGGGCCAAAGGGTTCCTCCACTTTTTCGCTGATAAAATCAGCACCATCTATCAATCTTTATCCCCTGTACCCGACTCCCCAGCATCTACTCCACCACCTACCACGGCCCCTCCTTTCAACATCTCCACTGACCTCCTTACCCCTCCTCCACACTGCTTCCTCTCCCAGTTTGACCTGGTCACCCCTATTGAAATCTCCAAACTCATCAGCTCTTCCAAACCCACCACCTGCTCCCTCGACCCTCTCCCCACTCCCCTGTTGAAGTCCTGCCTCCCCGTTCTCTGCCCCTACCTCACTAATCTCTTCAACTCCTCATTGTCCCAAGGAATTGTCCCCTCCGCTTTCAAAACTGCTGCCGTTACACCAATCCTAAAGAAACCTGGTCTTGATCCCTCCTCTCTCATTAACTACCGCCCAATCTCAAACCTCCCCTTCCTTTCAAAAACCCTGGAGCGTATCGTTGCGTCGCAACTTCATTCCCACCTCCTTGCGTATAACCTACTTGAACCCCTCCAATCTGGCTTTCGCCCCCTCCATAGCACAGAAACTGCTCTCCTCAAAGTCCTCAACGACCTCCTCACCTCTGCTGACACTGGTTCCCTCAACATCCTCATCCTCCTCGACCTGAGCGCAGCCTTCGATACAGTGAACCATAACATCCTGCTCACCAGACTCAAGGACCTCGGCATTGAAGGCTCTGCACTCAGCTGGCTCCGTTCCTACCTTTCCAACAGATCCCACTTCATCTCTCTCCACAACCACACCTCTGCTACAGCCGCAGTCACTCAAGGCGTTCCCCAAGGCTCCGTACTCGGCCCCCTCCTCTTCATCATCTACATCCTCCCCCTTGGTCAGATACTCCGCCACTTCAATCTGGACTTCCACTGTTACGCTGATGACACCCAGATTTACCTTGGCACCAAATCCCCCCACAACCCCCCCCTCTCCCATATCAACTCCTGTTTGTCAGCTATAAAAACCTGGATGCAACATAATTTCCTCAAACTCAACAGCGATAAGACAGAATTCCTCCTCATAGGCTCCAAAGCCACACTCAGCAAAATCAATAACCCCACTCTCACCATCGACGGCACCACTGTCTCCCCATCTCCCCAGGCCCGCAACCTTGGCGTGATCTTTGATTCCACCCTCTCCCTTGAGCCTCACATCCGCCATGTCATTAAAACCTCCTTCTTTCATCTCCGCAACATCGCCAAACTCAGACCCTCTCTCACTCCGCCTGCTGCTGAAAGACTCATCCATGCCTTCATCTCCTCCCGACTGGACTATTGCAACTCACTTCTCCTTGGCATCAGCTCCACCTACATCAACCGACTCCAACTGGTCCAGAACGCAGCCGCCCGACTCATCACCCACACCAAATCCTGGCATCACATCACTCCAGTCCTCAAAAAACTTCACTGGCTTCCCATCTCCCACCGGATCACCTACAAAATCCTGGTCCTCACCTACAAAGCCCTCCACCATCTGGCCCCCACATATCTCATTGACCTCCTCTCCCCCTACCAACCCTCACGGTCCCTCAGATCCACATCAGCCGGTCTCCTCTCCACCCACAAGTCCAACCTCCGCAGCTTTGGGGACAGAGCCTTCTCCAGGGCAGCTCCCAGGCTCTGGAACTCCCTCCCCCAACTGATCCGCAATTCCGTGTCCCTCCCCATCTTCCAGTCCCGCCTCAAGACCCATCTCTTCACCTCTGCCTATCCTTAGCCCCACGTCCTCGTCCCTTTTCATCTGTGCATTAATTGCCTCATGCTGTGTTTTGTATTGAATTCTGTCTTTACTTTGTGTACTAGTCATGTCTCTACTATTTATTTCATTCCCCTTACATGTTTTTCCTATACATGCTCAATTTTTGTAAGGTGTCCTTGAGACTCTTGAAAGGCGCCCTTAAATAAAATGTATTATTATTATTATTTCCGTGCAGTACCTCTAAACTAAACTGGTTACAACAGAAGTAATATTAATGTTCAGTTTCTGAACTGACACTACCAGGCAGGTGGAAATTTGGCTTCATCATATTTCTGACTTGCCTTGTTGGAAGGGCTCTGCGATATCAGAAAGAGAATCATTCGTTACAGTAGTGACCTTTACTACCTAGAAACAGTCAATTTCCCCAAAGGATTTTACTTTAGAAACGTACCTTTTTATTTGTGCTGTGATTCTTTTCCAAAGTACTTCTTAATCCATTATTGCTATCGTAAAGGCCCTTATTAGCTTCTCTAAGAAAATAGAAGGGACGGTGAATAAAGGAACAACAACCTAACGGAGTCTAAAAACCCTTTGGGGAAGAAAGCCAATAACAGCAACTAACATTTATGTCAAATCTAAATGTCACCAAATCAAAACAACCTTCATATTCTTCCCAGTTTTTACAGCATTTTCCTTTTTTTGAAACATGGAAAATAGGTGCAGTAGTAAGCCATTCGGCCCTTTGAGCCAGCACTACCATTCAATATGATCATGGCTGATCATCCGCAAATCAGTACCCCGTTCCTGCTTTCTCCCCATATACCTTGATTCCGTTAGCCCGAAGAGCTATATCTAACTCCCTCTTGAAACATCCAGTGAATTGGCCTCCACTGCCTTCTGTGGCAGAGAATGCCACAGATTCACAACTCTCTGGGTGAAAATGTTTTTCCTCATCTCTGTCCTAAATGGCCCACCCCTTATTCTTAAACTGTGACCCCTGGTTCTGGACTCCCCCAACATGGGTAACATTTTTCCAGCTTCTAGCTTGTCCAATCACTTAAGAATTTTATATGTTTCTATAAGATCCCCTCTATATCCGAGACGTGAATTTATATCACATGCACTTTTCTAAGTTGAAATTAGATTTGAAGAAAGAGTAAAAACTCACTGAAGCATCCGTATCTGATTTGTGGAGACGTCGTTCTCTTCAGCTAGTTTCTTTATAACTTCTTTTGTCCTGGTTTGGGAAGATAGAAATATTAAAGGAAAAAAAATAGTTTAGAGATACAGCGCGGAAACAGGCCCTTCTGCCCACCGAGTCCTCACCGACCAGCGATCCCTGCTCATTAACACGATCCTGCACACGCTAGGGACAATTTACACACACACCAAGTCAATTAACCTACATATCTGTACGTCTTTGGAGTGCGGGAGGAAACCGAAAATCTCGGAGAAAACCCACGCTGTCATGGGGAGAACGTACAAACTCTGTACAGACTGCACCCATAGTCGGGGCTGAAGCAGCAACTCTAACGCAGCCCACAATTATACTCAAATTACAGAAACAAGAGCTTTCTCCAAGGATATTGCCAGTAGTTCACGAGAAATCATTTGTTTTGGCATCGCGCACTTATCCTTTCTCCAAAAGCAAGTACAAACGGAAACTCTGTACAACAATATACACGATGTCTTTGATACTGCAAGATGCCTCGAGCAGCTCAATAGGCTCTGACAAGGGATGGCATTTAAACAGGTGACTGATAGCACGGTGTGAAGGGATAGACTGCAAGCATGGAGAGGGATTTGACAACAATACAATACAATAGAACGTTTATTTATCCCTGGAGGGAAATTGATCTGCCAATAGTCATAAAACACAAGTGATGAGTGGAAAGTACACAAAATTGCTGGGGAAACTCAGCGGGTGCAGCAGCAACTATGAGGGAGGAGTTGTACAGTTTGATAGCCACAGGGAAGAAGCATCTCCTGTGGTGTTCTGTGCTGCAAATTGGTGGAACCAAGTCTGTTGCTGAAGGTGCTCCTCAGGTTGACCGGTGTGTCATGGAGGGGGTGAGCTGAAGGCAGATGTGGTCTTGGAGGACATATCACGGAAACAGGCACCTCAAGTGAGCACGCATCAATCAACTCGAAGATAGAGTGTATATGGAAAGGATGTTTCCAGCCTTAGAATTAAAGGGCGCTCCTTTAGAAAGGAGGTATGGAGGAACTTCTTTAGTCAGAGGGTAGTTCATCTGTGGAGCTCATTGCCACAGGGGGCTGTGGAGGCCAAGTCTGTGGATATTTTTAATGCAGAGAGTGAAATTTCTGATTAGAAAGGGTGTCAAGGGTCATGGGAGAAGGCAGGAGAATGGGATTAGGGGGCATAGATCAGTCATGATAGAATAGACTCGATGGGCCAAATGGCCTAATTTTACTACTAGAACTTGTGAACATTCCAGAATGAATATAATGGACAGATGCAACAAAAAAAAAAAACAACAAAAGTTGCAGAATGGATTTAATGTCTGAATTATTTATTTACCGACTCCGCTCAAGGTGATGATCAGAAAGTTCATTTTTGACTTTGTCCAATGAGGCTTCGAGAATGGAAACGCCCGTCTGGCTCTTCAGAAAGGAACTCCGCAAGTGCTCGTTTTCCTACCGCAGAACAAATACACAGTTATAGAACAAAGCGCCGCTAACTGTCCACTTCTGCTCAGTCACATGGTCTCCTTATCAAACACCTCCATCTTCAACATTTAAAAACAAAAATCAAAATAGACTTTATTCAAGTAAATAAATATATACAATACAGGGTAGACACAAGATGCTGGAGTAACTCAGCGGGACAAGCAGCATCTCTGGAGAGAAGGAATGGGTGACGTTTCGGGTCGGGTCGTGAACCGTCTTTAGACTCAAAACCAGTCTGAAGAAGGGTTTCAACCCAAAACCTCACCCTTTCCCTCTCTCCAGAGATGCTGCCTGACCCGCTGAGTTACTCCAGCATCTTGTGTCTATCTTCTCTGCTTCCCTCCCTGTAGTATACAAAAGTTAACACAAATCTGGTGCAATCTGTTCGATCGGCTTTACTGCTAATTATGAATCTGTAGAAGCCAAGTTTATTTTGGATTTAATTATTTTGGTTTCCTGCCAAATACAAGCTCTACATATTTGTACTGCTAATCAAATAGTTTTTTAAAATTATTCTGCAGTATAAAACAGCTTCTTCAGGGACAGCAGCAATGGAGTGGAAACAAAGCAAAAGCACATTTGTGTGTCCTTTCACCACTTATCATTCATTATTCCATACAAGCGACATGTCACCCCGCAACATGTCACCTGTATGGTCGTGAGTAGTCGCCCAAAGAGTTGTACCTTTTTCTGGTCGCCTCTGGATTTTCAACATGTTGAAAATTTTCGGCGACCTGCTGCGACTATGACGGGCGCCGGCAAGTCGCTGAAAAAAAATCGCGCAGGTGGGACAGACCCTTAAGGAACTTTAGAAATCCACAGGTGTTTCCAAGACAACAGAATATTAACACTACCGCAATAGAACAGTCTCCAATTTAAATCGGGCAATGATTCAAACCCTGCAGAAGTGCAAGGAATTAGTTTAGATTTTCATTTGCATGCGTCCCAAAGTACAATTAAAATCTTTTTTGTTGTGTGCTGTCCAGTCAGCAAAAAGACTGGTCATGCTCACAATCAAGCCGTCCACAGTGGACAGATACAGGATAGTGGGAATAACATTTAGTGCAAGATAAAGTCCGATAAAATATAGTCCCAGGGTCTTCAACAAGGTAGATAATAGGTCAGGGACACTCTCTGATCATCTGGATTTTATCGATTGTAATAATTTTAGATGGCTCGATTGACATCATGTATTGTAATAATATTGTAATCATGTATTGCCTTTCCGCTGATTGGTTAGCACGCAATAAAAGCTTTGCACTAATTAACTAAATTAATTAATTGTTGAAAAAACCACACTTACCTGGGTCAATTCATCCAATTGTTCCTTCAATGCTGAGGCATCTCCTTTAGAATTGGAGTTCCACAGGTCTTCATTAAGCTAAAGGAACACAGCAACAAAAGTGTTTAAGGAAGAATTGCAGATGCTGGAACAATCGAGGGTAGACAAAAAGTGCTGGAGAAACTCAGCGGGTGAGGCAGCATCTATGGAGAGAAGGAATAGGCGACGCTTCGGACTCGACATGAAACGTCGCCATTCCTTCTCTGCATAGATGCTGCCTCACCCGCTGAGTTTCTCCAGCATTTTTTGTCACCAGCAACAAAAGGCTTTAGCGTCTAACAATCTATCAATGATTCATGGCAGATCAAACAAGCTGCATAACGTTACACTTTAAATTCGGTGCTTGCTTCCTGAATTTTAATTATTTTTATTTGAAGTGTTTTTGGGGGTGGGGAGAGAGGATGGGGGTGGGGAAATCTCTCCCGGATCACAAAGCCACGACTCAGCAAGAACACAATTGGAATCACCCCCTTCGCTCCTTCCCGACAACCCGCTAACTTTTTTCTTCTCCCACTTGGTGATTTTTTTCGGCGACTGCCGGCGTCATATCAGTGTCGCCAAAAGATTTTGAACATTTCACAATCCCGCGGCGACACTTGAAAAAACACCGCACGTGTCATACGTCATCACGCCGCGTATTTTTCGGTGACCTGATACATCAGTCGATGATGCCGGCAGTCGCCGAAAAAAATCTCAAAGTGGGACAGGCCCTTAAGTTACTGTTTGACCTGCTTTTACAGCCCTTTCAGGCAATGTATTCTAAATGATTAACAACTAAAATATTGGGGGCAAAACTCATCAATATCATATAGTTTTAACCTAGAAACAAAGAATTGCAGTAGCTAGTCGGGGCCAAGGATAGAGTGTTCACATCGTGGCCCTGTTTCCACCACCACACACAAGAAGCGACAAGACAAACACCATAGCATGCAGATGCCAAGAAGTGTGTTCAACTCTGGCTGAACAACTTCTAATCTTGTGGGCGGACTCGATAAGAAGTTGCTGGTTAATACACAAAAGTGACACAAAGTGCCGGAGTACCTCAGCAAGTCAGGCAGCAACTCTGGAGAACACGGATAGGGTGAAGTTTCGGGTCAAGACTGAAGAAGGATCTCAACCCGAAACATCAACTATCCATGTTCTCCAGAGTTGCTGCCTGATCTGCTGAGTTACTCCAGCACTTTGTGTCCTTCCGTGTAGTTTTACATTTGTTTTAAAACTAATTGATAGTTTAAATTTGTTTTAAATTAGCTGACCATGAAGGCTATCATTTAGTCAACAAGGCACCCATCAGATTAAACAAGACTGCTCATTACATTATCAAACATACACACAAGAATTGTAGTAATCTATTAGATTTCTCTGCACTACAGTTCAATTCCACCATCTCTAGTCTCTACATAATGAGTCTTTTGAGCTCAGTACCTTTCCAGCAGAAGTCCATTTCACTCTTTGCCAATCCTTTACTTTCCACTTAAAGTGTAAAATCCAGAGCAGAGTACGGATTACACCTGCTAATGCCCAAGCAACGATTGGTAAAGAAAGTTCTCTTCAGATGCAGAAATAACATCTGTGGAACGTAGTTAGTCAGGGTTGGATGATGACGAGGAATGTGATATTGCTCGTGGAGTTATTGGGTGTGGAGCGGTGAGTAAGGAACAAGGCAAAGTACAGGAGATAATGCTGGAAACTTGAGTCATCATTGTTCCACACCCTAAACTTATCCTGGATCTGTGGTTCCAATTAGTACAGACTTTCAGCAAAGATTGTCCGTGTGTTCATTTATTATTTCATCAGGGGTTCATCAATACCTGGAGTATCGTGTGCAGTTTTGGTCTCCTAATTTGAGGAAGGACATTCTTGCTATTGAGGGAGTGCAGCGCAGGTTTACAAGGTTAATTCCCGGGATGGCGGGACTGTCATATGTTGACAGAATACTGGGCTTGTATACACTGGAATTTAGAGGGGACTGTCATATTCTGAGAGAATGGAGCGGCTGGGCTTGTATACTCTGGAGTTTAGAAGGATGAGAGGGTATCTTATTGAAACATATAAGATTGTTAAGGGTTTGGACATGCTGGAGGCAGGAAACATGTTCCCGATGTTGGGGGAGTCCAGAACCAGGGCCCACAGTTTAAGAATAAGGGGTAAGCCATTTAGAACGGAGACGAAGAAACACTTTTTCTCACAGAGAGTGGCGAGTCTGTGGAATTCTCTGCCTCAGAGGGTGGTGGAGGCCGGTTCTCTGGATACTTTCAAGAGAGAGCTAGATAGGGCCCTGAAAGATAGCGGAGTCAGGGGATATGGGGTGAAGGCAGGAACAGGGTACTGATTGGGGATGATCAGCCATGATCACATTGAATGGCGATGCTGGCTCGAAGAGCCGAATGGCCTACTCCTGCACCTATTGTCTATTGTCTAATGTAGAATTTTACGGTGGAAAGAATCACAATCTTGGCTTTGTCATTTGAACGCGACTACAATCGATATGGGTCACGTGCAGGCAGAAGAGATTAGTTTAATTCGGCATCACATTCAGCACAGATATCGTGGGCCGAAGGGCCTGTTCCTGTGCTGTATTGTTCGATATACAATTGCAAAGCCCACTGTACTGTGAAAACCATTCGGTATATGTTACTCTACACCAAAACAAGACCTTAACGCAGATGCAATCAACAAACACAACTGCAAAATTGAAAAACAGAGCGGGATTTAATTTACACAACAACTATCGAAATTGTGAGATGCATTGTGAGAAATTGTGAGACCCTGGTTCTGGACTTCCCCCAACATCGGGAACATTTTTTACTGCATCTAACCTCGCTTAAGAAATGTACACGTTTCTATAGGATCTCCTCTCGTCCTAAATTCCAGTGAATACAAGCCCAGTCAACCCATTCTTTCATCATATGTCCGGGACTTAACCTGGTGAACCTACAATGCACTCCCTCAATAGCAAGAATGTCCTTCCTCAAATTAGGAGACCAATATGCCAGGTGTGGTCTCACCAGGGCCGTGTACAACTGCAGTAGGACCTCCTTTGCCCCCCTCACCCTAAACGTTGCCCCTCTCACCTTAAAGCTATGATGTCTGATATTGGATTCCTCCATCATGGGAAAAAATTCTCCACTGTCTACCCTATCAATGTCTCTCATCATTTTATATACTTCTATCAGGTCTGCCCTCAACCTATGGCATTCCAGAAAAAGTAATCCAAATCTGTCCAACCTCACCCTCTAGCTGAAGCCCCTAATCCAGGCATCGCTCTGGTACAATAATTCCATTTTGATATTTCCATTTTAATCCACTCTGAAAGAAGATTATTTTAGTCCACGCCTCTTCATTTAGTCCTGCCTTAACAGATAAAAATTCTAAAATCAAGAAGAGCAAGTTTAAAAAGGAATTAAATGTTGCTGGAAACATTGTTTGGTAAAGGAATATAAGACCAATTGGAGGTAGACAAAAATGCTGGACAAACTCAGCGGGTGCAGCAGCATCTATGAAGCGAAGGAAATAGGCAACGTTTCGGGCCGAAACGTTGCCTATTTCCTTCAAGGGTTTCATCCCGAAACGTTGCCTATTTCCCTCGCTCCATAGATGCTGCTGCACCCGCTGTGTTTCTCCAGCATTTTTGTCTACCTTCGATTTTCCAGCATCTGCGGTTCCTTCTTAAATACAAGACCAATTGACAGCTTAAGGCCATTCTTTGGATGGCGAAGGGTTGAAGCACCTTTTTCATCCGGTCAATCACCACCTGTAGATCCGCTCGCTCCGCCTCGTGACGCTTCTCCATTTCTGCTGCTTTGGCTTCGAGTCTCCGCTGCTCCTGTAAGTTGATCACATGCATACAGTGAGCTTTCGTGTCCAGGAACTGAACAAGCATTTTGTTGTTGGGCCACTTCACCGGAAAATGAGATTTTATTTTAAAAACACTATTAGGCATCAGGGTGGCGCGGCAGTACAGTCAATGCCTAAAGGGCCTGTCCCACTTACGCGATTTTTTCGGTGACTTGCTGGCACCCGTCATAGTTGCAGCAGGTCGCCGAAAATGTTCAACATGTTGAAAATCCAGCGGCGACCAGATAAAGGTAACTCTTTGGGCGACTACTCACGACCATACATGCGGCATGTCGCGGGGTGATGCCTGTTTGGTCGTGAATAGTCGCCCATAGAGTCGTACCTTTTTCTGGTCGCCGCTGGATTTTCAACATTTTGACTTTTTTCGGCGACCTGCTGCGACTATGACGGGTGCCGGCAGTCGCCGAAAAAATCGCGTAAGTGGGACAGGCCCTTTGCAGAGGCAGAGATGCAGGTTTAATCCCGATTGCGGGTGCTTGTCTGTACGTTCTCCCCTTGACCTGCGTGGGTTTTCTCCAAGATCGTGGGTTTTCTCCAAGATCTTCGGTTTCCTCCCACATTCCAAAGACATAGGTTAATTGGCTTGGTATCAATGTTAAATTGTCCGTAGTGTGTGTAGGGTAGTGTTAATGTGCGGCGATCGCTGGCCAGTGCGGTCTCGGTGGGCCAAAGGGACCGTTTCTGTGCTGTATCTCTAAACTACATGATTAGTCTAGTTTAGAGATACAGCGTGGAAACAGGCCCTTCGTCCCACCGAGTCCATGCCAACCAGCGATCATCCTGTACACTAGCTCTATCCTACACATGAGGGAGAATTTACAATTTTTACCAAAGCCAATTAACCATCAAACTTGTACGTCTTTGGAGTGAGGGTGGAAACCGATGCACCCGGTGAAAACCCACACGGTCACATGGAGAATGTGAAAACTCCGCACGTACAGCACCCATGGTCAGGGTGGAACCCGGGTCTCTAGCGCTGTGAGGCAGCAACTCTACCGCTGCGCCATTGTGCCGCCCTGTTGAACCAAGTGGTAGAGCTGCTGGTCACAGCACTTGAGACCCGGGTTCGATCTGGACCTCGGTGTGGAGTTTGCACGTTCCCCCTGCGACCTGCGTGGGTTTCTTCCAGGTGCTCCGGTTCCTCCCCACATCCCAAATACTTGCGCTTTTTGTCGGTTAATCGACCTCGGTAAATTGACTCTAATGTGTAGGGAGTGGATGAGAAAGTGGGATTACATAGAACTAATGTGATCGGGTGATCGATGGTCGGTGTGGACTCAATGGGCCGAAGGGCCTGTTTCCATGCTGTATTTCTAAACGACACAAGAGTGACGTGAAACTAGGTGGGTTGCAAAGCTAAGTTTCAGATAGAGAGTGATAAATATTTGCGTTCTGACTCACTCTCCTCTCCACTAAACGCTAATTGTTTCATTACAAAGGAAGTGTTTTTATCCAATATTTACATTGGCATTGATTTTGTTAATGCCAAATTGGCCCACCAACAACCAGAAATCAAAGTCACTTCATACTTGATCAGTTTTTGACATTCAGTCTAAATAAACAGCATATCTCCTCAGATGCTGCCCGACAGAATGAGTATTGCCAGTACTATTGCCAGTGTTGGGCCTGTACTCACTGGAGTTTAGAAAGTTGAGAGGGGGACCTCATTGAAACTTAAACCCCTGTCTCACGGTGCGAATTGATCCACGAGGTACCCCGAGTTTAAAACAAATTTAACTCGTGGTAACTACGTACAATTAACGTAGCGGGAACGTCGGAACTCGTGGACGCAACTTAGCGACTCGTGGCACTAACGGCAGGTACCCGTGAAACTTGTTAATGAAAGGCATAGATGAGGTAGATGGGAGGTGAGGGGATGGATGGTGAGAGGATGGCACATGGATGGTGATGTTTTGCGTTAAGATCTTTCTTCAGACTAATTGTAGTGTTGGTGGGGGGGGGGGGGGGTGAATAAAGCTGGGAAAGGGGAGATGCAGGTCAAATCATGGCAGGTATTAGGTGGACACGGGTGACGGGTGGTGTCATGAGCAGATGTTGGTACAAAGACCAGAGATAAGAGCAGAAGGTGTGTGAAGGGTTTGAAGAGTTACTGATTGTGAAGTAATACACAGCAATTTTGAGGAAAGTAGCAGGGTTTGGGGGAGGGGGGAGAAGCAAGAGGGAAGAAATAGATGGGAGTTGAAATGTGTAGGAAGGAACTGCAGGTTCTAGTTTAAACCGAAGATAGACACAATGTCTGAACTCATTCTCACTTAACAAACAGCTAACAATGACATGTTTCCTTCATCATTGTTAATTTTTTTGCATATCTTTCATTCATTTGTTCTACATCTCTCTACATCACCTCTCATTTCTCTTTCACCTGACTCCTAAGTCTGGAGGAGGGTCTCAACCCGAAACATCACCCATTCCTTCTCGCCAGACATGCTGCCTGTCCTGCTGTTACTCCAGCAATTTGTGTCTTAGATGGGAGTCGAGGTGGACACAGGGGAGAGAGAGGGTTATTTAAAGATTATCTAAAATTGGAGAATTCAATGACCAATATTTTTTAATTTAATCTATTTTTAATTCTTTTTTAAATTTAAATTTTTTAATTTTTACATTTTTTTATTTTATTGATTCAATGTTCGTGCTGCAATCCCCAACATTTGCACCTCACCTCGCCTCGGATTTTCTGCTCCAGTTTAATAGTCTGCTGTTGCAGGTCTTCTTCCATTTCGGACAGACGTACTTCAGCTGTTGCCTCTGTCCTACAATGAGATAATTGTTTGCCGTGTATTACTATTTACGGACAAGTTACAACAACCTGCGCCTCCAACCAACCCCGTCTTTGAATAATTGTTTGCATGGCGAAAATAGTTGTGATGTTATGCTCAATCAAAGTGTTGAATTATTGCCGGAAGAAGCTCAACAAACTATTACACAATGCATTCACCAGTTAGAGGAGTAGAATTAGGCCATTCGGCCCATCGAGTCTACTCCGCCATTCAATCTTGGCTGATCTCTGCCTCCTAAACCCATTTTCCTGCCTCTCCCCATAACCCTTGACATCCGTTCTAATCAAGAATTCGTCTATCTCTACCTTAAAAATATCCACTAACTTGGCCTCCCCAGCCCTCTGTGGCAATGAGTTCCACAGATTAACTACCCTCTGAATAAAGAAGTTCCTCCTCACCTCCTTTCTAAAAGAGCGCCCTTTAATTCTGAGGCTGTGACCTCTGGTCCTAGACTCTTTCACCAGTGGAAACATCCTTTCCACATCCACTCTATCATATTACCATTTATGTTGTCACTATGCGGGCGGCACGGTGGCTCAGCGGTAGAGTTGCTGGCTCACAGCACCGGAGACCCGATTCAAACCCGACTATGGGTGCTGTCTGTACAGACTTTGCACGTTCTCCCTGTGACCACGTGGGTTTTCTCCAGGGTGCTCCGGTTTCCTCCCACACTCCAAAGACGTGCAGGTTTGTAGGTTAATTGGCCACGGTAAAATTGTAAATTGTCCGTCGTACGTAGGGTGGAACTATTGTACAGGGTGATCGCTGGTCGGCATGGACTAGGTGGGCTGACAGGCCTGTTTCCGCGCTGCATCACTAATGGCAAGGGTCTCAAGTCTACAGCAGTGAAGGGTGACATAGCACCAACCCAACTTTATGGGAACTTTCCCCATCTTTACCAGAAACTTAATGCAGAGTTTGATGGAATGCAAGTGGCAGCTAAGGAACCTCCCACTCACTCCCTGTAAACACAGCTCATCCACATTGTCACTCTCAAGGTTAAATGCATGGATAACTACACCCACACAGACAGGGGTGTCTGCCAGCACGGTTGTACCTCCTTCTTACTACACCTCATTGTTCCAGACATGAAACACATACATGAGAAGCATGAAATCACGACCATTGCTAGTTACAAATCTCATCTCTGTTCGAGACAACCTCGTGGCTTCAGTCACTTGAAAGGTGATGCCGGGTTGTGTATTTAGAAGCTTACATTGAGTGCCCGGTGGGGTTATATAACAGCCTGGCACAGCGAGTTGTAACAAAATTCCCCTCCTTGTACAAAGTGTGTGTTGATTGTAAATCAACACACACTTTTCCCGTCTTTCGAGCAGATGGATTAAGACTGGAGTGAAATGAAACTAAAATTCAATCCACCAAGCGATTTTCGTCAATAAAGGAACCGAGTATCTCTTACAGTGGACTTCATACTCAACTCAATTGTTCTTCCTCCAAATAACAGGGGTAAATGACCAGCCCCACACACACACTGCCCAGTGTTAGCCTTGTAACTAAATCCTGTTGGCCCTCTCACCAGGCAAGGGCAACTGTTCCCTCCAGCAATTGATATCCCACCAATCTTGTTCACGCTCCTTTGTACCCCTTCACATCGGAGCTGGCGACACAACCTTCTCCCAATTAAATCAGCAACGCAACTAATTGAAACACTTGCTCTCCTTAGATGTGGAGCTCTTCCCGAATGTGCTTTTGGTTATCAAAACTGTGACAAATCATAGAGTCATGCAGCGTGGATACAGGCCCTTCGGCCCAACTTGCCCACTCCAACCAACATGCCCCGTCCACACTAGTCCCACCTGCCTGCGTTTGGCCCATATCCTTCTAAACCCATCCTATCCATGTCCAGCTAAAAGCCTCTTAAACACCACCATTGTATCTGCCTCCACCACTATCTCAGACATTCAACAACAAGAGTATTTTACACAACAGATTTTCTAATTCGTATTTTCTATGTTTCTATGGAGAAGGCAGGCACGGGTTATTGATTGGGGACGATCAGCCATGATCACAATGAATGGCGGTGCTGACTCGAATGGCCTCCTCCTGCACCTATTTCTATGTTTCTATTTGATAAACATTTTGGACATTTACAATATATCACTAACAGGATGCATCATCCAAATCTTTGTAGCGTTTGTTTTGATCCTGTTGATCTTTGACCAATTGATTGCGTCAAAAGTCACATATAAAAGTATCTTCCACACCACAACTGTAACATGTCTCGCGACTATTTACTCCTTTGGTTTCAGGGCACCTCTGACACAAGACCTTTGTAGATGGCCTTACCCAGGTCATTTGTAGCCAGATTTAAACTTACTTTGTCCCGGAAGGAACATTGAAAATTCAAACTGCTCCAAATAAACAAAGATATGGGAGAGGACATTATCATTCTTAATAGTTACTATAACTATCCTTCAAGGTTGATTTTTTAAATTAAAGGCTATCCATAAAATAAGTCCGTATGACAAAGCATCCAACTTAAAACAGTTATCATAACCAGTCCACTATACCATCTAGGATGGCGCAGTGGCAGAGTTGCTGCCTTACATCGCCAGAGATCCAGGTTTGATCCCGACTATGGGTGCTGTCTATATGGAGTTTGTACGTTCTCCCTGTGAGTTCTCCACGTGGGTTTTTTCCAGGTTCTCCAGTTTCCTCGCACAGCTCAGTTCAGTAAGTTTATTGGCCACTGTAAATTGCCCCAAGGGTGAGTGACAGAAACAGGGGATAATTGGATGTTCCTTTAGAAAGGACCCGGCATAGGAGGGGGGCCGCCGTGAGGAGGGGGAGAACCAAGGGAGACATGGTGCGGGGGTACTTTGTAAGCACCCTTTATGGGCTTGTTGGATGATCAGCCATGATCATATTGAATGGCGGTGCAGGCTTGAAGGGCCAAATGGCCTACTCCTGCACCTATTTTCTATGTTTCTTTGGGCGACTATTTGAATACCTTGGGTACACAAGCAAAGAATTTCACCGTGACTTCAATTCAATTCAAAGGGGATGAGGAAGAATTTCTTTAGCTAGGGGGTGGTGAATCTGTAGAATTCATTGCTGCAGTTAGCAGTAGAGGCCAAGTCATTGGGTATTTTAAAAGCACGGATTGATAGATTCTTGGTTAGCAAGAGAATCAAAGATTACAGGGAGAAAGAGAATTGGATTGAGAGGGAAAAATAGACGTACATGATCAAATGGCATGGCAGGCTCGATTAATTAGGCTACAAGCCTAATTCTGCTTCTATGTCTTATGATTACAATGTTCAGTTGAAAAGTGTAGCATGGAAACAGATCCTTCAGCCCAATAGGTCCACGCCAACCCTTGAACACCTGTTCACACTAGTTCTATGTTATCCCACATTCTCATCCACTCCCGACACACCAGGGGGGCAAATTACAGAAGCCAAGAATCCTTCCAACCTGCATGTCTTTGGAATGTGGGAATCTTGAGTCCAAATCCCAACATTGTTTCCACAAAGACTTTGTGTCGGATTAATGGTTGTCCAGCATGGTCAAGACATTCTGACCTTCTGCAATAATGTAACGTAGGCTCACTGACATCAGATTCCAGTAAACGTCAATGTGATCAGGAGCTAATGGTTTCCTTTTGTGAGCTTGATCACGAGTTATTTACTTAGTGCTGAAGGAATGCAGGAATGCTAGGTCCATCTGTAGAAATTAACGGGGCTTTCTAATGTAACATTCCTCTGGGCTTTCTCACTACAGGGCGGCACGGTGGCGCAGCGGTAGAGTTGCTGCCTCACAGCGCCAGAGACCCAGGTGCTGCCTGTACGGAGTTTGTACGTTCTCCCAGTGACCGCATGGGTTTTCCCCGGGTGCTCCAGTTTCCTCCCACACTCTAAAGATGTACAGGTTTGTAGATTAAATGACTTTGGTTAAAAACAATTGTAAATTGTCCCTAATAAGTAGGATAGTGTTAGTCTATGGGGTGACAGATGGCACAATGGGCTAAGTGTTCGGCTGGCAACCGGAAGGTAGCTGGTTCGAATCCCGCTTGGAGTGCATACTGTCGTTGTGTCCTTGGGCAAGACACTTCACCCACCTTTGCCTGTGTGTGTGAATGTAATTATGTGAAGCACTTTGGGGTCAATGCAAGTTGACTAAAAATGTGCTATATAAATAAAGAAATTTAATTTTAAATTTAATTTAATCACTGGTCGGCAAGCACTCGGTTTTTCGAAGGGCCTGTTTCAGCACTGTATCTCTAGAGCTGTATCTCTAGATTCTAAAGAATGTAGTGAGAATGAAGTGGGATTAGTGTAAAACAGGTGCTTGGTGGTCAGTACAGATTCTGGCTGAAACTGAAGGTTCCACAACTCAACTACACAACTCTTTGAGATACAAACATAGAATGGTAAAACCACATTGAAATTGATCACTGAACCTTGGAAGAAATTAATGACACGTCTAGTAAACAAAACACCTGCCCACCCTCTTGTGAAACTATTAATGCTTAGTTTGAGTTAAAATCTCTAACAGGATTAACCGACCATCTGAAGACGGGTCCCAAGCCGAAACATGACCTCTTGAGATGCTGCCCTGACCTGCTGAATTACTCCAGCACTTTGTGCCTTTTTGCGTATGAACCAGCATCTTAGTTCCTTTGACTACAGTCCCTTATTTCCTTGTGTAGGGGGGGTGGGGGGGGGACTGCAGATGCTGGTTTAAACCGAAGACCCTCACTCTTGCGAAGTTGTCAATAGTCAGTTTGAGTAAAACTTAAACATAATTAACCGACCCGTCTGAAGAAGGGTCTCCACCCGAAACGTCACCTATCCATGATCTCGAGATGCTGCCTGTCCCGCTCAGTTACTCCGGCACTTTGTGCCCTTTTGTGTATTAACCAGCATCTGCAGTTCTTTGGTTCCCACTCCTCTGACTCCCAGTCTGAAGAAGGGTCTCGACCCGAAACTGCCCGTCTCTCTGAGTTACTCCAGCATGTTGTTTGTCTGTCTATTTACATTATGTCTGCGCTCGGGTTTCTGTCCAGGAGTGGACCAGCCGGCCACTGTCGCTACTCCTTACCGCTTGAGAGCCAGCTCCAGGTTGTCGGTCTCCATAGTTTGGATCCTGCCGTCTTTAATCAGCCCGCGGATCAGTTCCTCGTATTGATGGCACAGCGCCTGGTCTGGCTCGGCTCGGATCAGCTGATGGAACTGCAGCAACTTCTCCCGGCTGCGGGACAGAGACACACAGGACAAGGCGTTAGCACTTTCTGGAGAGAGCGAGTGTGTGAGAGAGACATAGAGAGAGAGAGTGGGGGTGGGGAGAGAGCGAGAGACAGAGTGTGTGAGAGAGAATGGGAGAGACAGAGTGTGTGTGTGACAGAGTGAGTGGTGGGGGGGACAGAGAGAGAGAGAGAGGGAAGCAGGGTTGAGCAGCCCCCGGCCCAGTGCCGCCGGCAGTGCTGGTCGCTCCAGTCCCCGCTCCGTGTGAAGCCGCTACCGGCTCCCTCACTCCGCCCGCCCGCTGCCCCGGGCACTTTCTTCAACATTGGCGGTGTCGGGGCGGGCGGGTGGAGGCGGAGAGCGAACCCGGGGCGAGAGGTAGGGTTTGTTTTTACTCGGAGTGTACACAAGACACCCTGAAACATTGCATCAGGATTTCTAATCAACTCGACTTGCACAAACGGAAGATCAAATAGAACAAGTTGTCCTACAGCTTTAGGCTGTGCACGCCACACGAAAGAAGAAGGATTTCTAATTTACTAAAAATGCCAGGAAGGTCAGGGTTAAATACTGTCTAAACCAGACAGACACAGAGTGCTGGAGTAACTCAGCGGGTCCGGCAGGCAGCATCTCTGGAGAACAGGGATATATAGATAGATAGATGATGTTTCGGGTCCACACCTTTCTTCAGACTTCAGTCACTATGGACATTATTATATCAGACATTACTCCAATGCGTCTGAAGAAGGGTCTCATTCCTTCTCTCCAGAGACGCTGCCCGTCCCACTGAGTTACTCCAGCATTTTGTGTCTATCTTCGGTGTAAACCAGCATCTGCAGTTCCTTGTTTCTTCACAGTTATTAATGATGTTTCTTACATGTAAATGGCGAAAGTTATCCAAAGTCGAAGTTGTCTCGGTCGCTTCTCACCGGCAACACAAACCGTGCGTTCAGTCGATGTTAAACAAAGCAGCCAAGTCCACGCTGACACTAAATCACAGGAGCGATAATAAACAAGTCCCACAGTGTGAGTGAGTGTGTCCCATTGAACACTTGGCCGGCCACCAGAACCAGTTATTCAGCTCCTCTTCTGCCAAATCAGGGCTGATCTGTGTCTCCCGTGACTCCGGGATTGGCTGTGGCTCGGTGCAGCCAACGCCAGGGCTGTGTGGGGGAGGACCACACTCTGTCTGCGGTACCTCCTCAGCTGCAGCACATTGAGGGGCAGAATCCCCACACTGTGGCACTTGTTCATTATCGCCCCTGTGATTTATTGTCAGCGTGGGCTTCGCTGCTGTGTTTAACATCCATTGAACCGGTGTCATAAAACGGTGAGAAACAACCGAGCCAACTTTGACCAAGGTAGACAAAAATGCTGGAGATACTCAGCGGGTGAGGCAGCATCTATGGAGCGAAGGAATAGGCAACGTTTCTTCCTTCGCTCCATAGATGCTGCCTCACCCGCTGAGTTTCTCCAGCATTTTTGTCTACCTTCGATTGTTCCAGCAGCTGCAGTTCCTTCTTAAATAGCTTTGACGAGATAACTTTCACCATTTACACGTGAGAAACATCTTTGACTGTGTAGAGACAAGGAACTGCAGGTGCTGCTTTACACCGAGGGCGGACACAAAGTACTGGAGTAATGAGGGTGGACAAAAGTGCTGGAGAAACTCAGCGGGTGCAGCAGCATCTGTGGAGCGAAGGAAATAGGCAACGTTTCGTCCCGAAACGTTGCCTATTTCCTTCGCTCCATAGATGCTGCTGCACCCGCTGAGTTTCTCCAGCACTTTTGTCTACCTTCGATTTACCAGCATCTGAAGTTCCTTCTTAAGTACTGGAGTAATGTCTGATATAATCACCCCAGGGGGGCACATGAGTGGTAAGGGTACTTGATATAAAGTTAGTTTGTGAACACTACAGAACATGACACTAATTGATGTATAAACGCTGAGAATGTAAGAGGATTTTTTTTACACAGTTCGCGTTCTGTTTATATATTTTTTTACTCTGAATAGGTTTTTGGGGGGGGGGGGGGGGGAGCAATCTTGCTCAGTACCTTTGCCTTACATTAGGTAGCAACAATCTCTCAATTTGAACTAATTGATTGGACCAGCATCAGCTGTTTTTGTTGAGGTTCTGCACCCACCACTTTATAGGGCAACAAATGTGTTCCTAACTGGAATGGATCTCACAGAGTAACAGGGTGGAGATGGGTCCTCCGGCCCAACTTGCCCACACCAACCAATATGCTCCATCTACACTAGTCCCACCTGCCTGCATTTAGCCCATATCCGTCTGAACGTCCTAAGAATGTACCTGTCTAAAGCTTCGTAAATGTTGCGATAGTACCTGCCTCAACTACCTCCTCTGACAGCTCGTTCCAGACACCAAATGTAGATACAAAATGCTAGTGTAACTCAGCGGTTCATGCAACATCTCTAGAGAAAATGGATAGGTGATGTTTTGTGTAAAACAGGTATCCATCAGTTTCCTATTAAATCTCTCCCCCCCCACCCCCCCCACCCTCACCTTGAATCTGGTTCTCAATTCCCCTACTCAGGGCAAGAGACTCTGTGCGCCTACTCTCAATATTCCTCTCATGACTTTGTTCATCTTCAATATAAACGTACACAAAAGTGCTGGTGTACTCAATCAGGTATCTGTTTTGTGTTGCTCCCTCCAGAATCTATTGTCTACGTGTTGTTTTTCTCCTTCAAGTCCTTTCAAACAAGTATGGACAAGAAATGATTTCTGTCATTATGTTTTTTACCTTAGGTGTGGCGTTTGGACAACTCATCGCAAAGTTTACAATTAATTGCAAATATTCCCAGCTTGTTGCCTCAGTGCGCAAGTTGTGGGATTATGAAATATATTTTCCAGTCATGAGACTTTTGAAAGGCAAGAGCTGACAGATATAACCACTGCAATAGTGGGATTATTAAAAGTTGCAATAAATGTTACACAACATGCTATCCATGAGGGTTGTAATGGGAATCGGGCAATGGCAATTTATATAAAGGTATTCACTTGAATGTTTATCCCAGTCAATGAAGATTAAATGCTTATAATGGTGAATCAATCTCTACTGGAACAATAGAAGAATAAATTTATCCTTCACCTATACGCTGTGGACTGCTTGATTGTAATAGTGTAGGAAGAAACTGCAGAAGAAACTGCTGGTTTAAACCAAAGATAGACACAAAAAGATGAAATAACTCAGCGGGTCAGGCAACATCTCTGGAGGAAAGGATAGGTGATGTTTCAGGACAAGACCCTTCTTTAAACCCTTCTGATGGATTCAAAACTTTTTCACTGTAATATAAAAGAACTGCAGATGATGGCTTACACCAAAGATAGACACAAAGTGCTGGAGTGACTCGGCGGGTCAGACAACATTTCTGGAGAAAGTGGATAGGAAACGTCACCTATCCATTTTCTCCATAGGTGCTGCCTGACCTGCTGAGATACTTCAGCATTTTGTACCTATTTAATTTTTTTTTGTGGTTTAGTTTAGCTTATTGTCACATGTACCGAGGTACAGTGAAAAGCTTTTTGCTTTTTGCTATCCGGACAGTGAAAAGACTGTACATGATTACAATCGAGCTGTAAAGTGTACAGCTACAGGATAAAGGGAATAACGTTTACTGCAAGTCCAGGAAAGTCCATTTAAAGATAGTCTGAGGGTCTCCAATGAGATAGCTCAGGCCCGCTCTCTAGTTGGTGAGAGGACAGCTCAGTAATATAGTTCAGTTTAGTTTAGAGATACAGCGCGGAAGCAGACCCTTTGGCCCAGCCAGTCCGCACCGACCAGCGATCCCCGCACATTAACACTATCCTACACACACTAGGGATAATTTTACATTTGCACCAAGCCAATTAACTTGTACATCTTTGGAGTGTGGGAGGAAACCGAAGATCAAGATGCAGATGCAGGAAGATTGTTCCCGATGTTGGCTAGATGCAGGAAGATTGTTCCCGATGTTGGGGATGTCCAGAACAAGGGGTCACAGTTTAAGGATAAGGGGGAAATCTTTAAGGACCGAGATGAGGAAAACATTTTTCACACAGAGAGTGGTGAATCTGTGGAATACTCTGCCACAGAAGGTAGTCGAGGCCACAGTTCATTGGCTATATTTAAGAGGGAGTTAGATGTGGCCCTTGTGGCTAAAGGGATCAGGGGGTATGGAGAGAAGGCAGGTACAAGATACTGAGTTGGATGATCAGCCATGATCATATTAATTGGCGGTGCAGGCTCGAAGGGCCGAATGGCCTACTCCTGCACCTATTTTCTATGTTTCTATCTTGGAGAAAACCCACGCAGGTAATGGGGAGAATGTACAAACTCAGTACAGACAGCACCCGTAGTCAGGATCCAGCCCGGGTCTTTGGCACTGCAAGGCAGCAACTCTACCACTGCGCCACCGTGCCACCTAATGATGTAGTCATTTCCTTTCAAAGTTGGAAAACCTGCAAGTTAACAACGTTTTTCCAAAGCTGTGATGTTAGAGAGAATGGCCAACTGTGTCTGAATGGCTCATTCAAGCAACAAAGTGTAGCAGTTAAAAAGACTGCAGATGTTGGGAATCTGAAATGTAAACAGAAAATGCTGGAAACATTTGAATGCACAGAGTCTTTTATCCAGAGTAGGGCAGTCAAGAACCAGAAGGCATAGGCTTAAGATGAGGGGGGAAAAAGATTTACTGGGAACCTGAGGGACAGCCATTTTCACACACAGGGTGGTGGATGTATGGAACGAGCTGCCGGAGGAGGTAGTTGAGGCAGGTTCTCCATCAACATTTATAGGGAACACAGCACAAGTACAGGTTCTTTGGCCCACAATGTTTGTGCTGGCCACAATGCTAAATTAAACATTATTAAGGCAGCCAGCATCAGCAGGGACCCACAGAAGGTATAGGAGCCTGAAAACTATGACCACTTGGTCAAAGAATAGCTTCTTCCAAATAACCATCAGGCTCTTGAACACTACACAACACTAACCTCAGTCATGAGCTATGGACTGTCATTGGTTGCACTAAATGGCCTGTCCCACTTACGCGATTTTTTCGGCAACTTGCTGGCACCCGTCATAGTCGCAGCAGGTCTCCGAAAATGTTCAACATGTTGAAAATCCAGCGAAGACCAGAAAAAGGTACGACTCTTTGGGCGACTACTCACCACCATACAGGTGTCACATGTGACATGGGAGTGTTCTCAAGAGATATTTAAGTTATTGTGATAATTAATCTAAGCAGGAATGTCTGTCAGGAACAATGCTGCCCTCTGTCATTCACTGGATAATTAGACAACACTGCAAAAACATATTTCCAAAAGAGATTCAGTGTCTTAGTTTCAAGTGGACTTTATCTTGCACTAAATAATATACCCAGAACATTCGGATGAAATCCACGCAGTCAGAGGAAGAACGTGCAAACTCCACACAGGCAGCATCCGAGGTCAGTATTGAACCTGGCAACAGTACTACCTGCTGTTCCACCATTATAGATAAAGGGTGGTGGGTGCATGGAACAAGCTGCCAGTGGAGGTAGTTGAGGCTGGGACTATACCAGCGTTTAAGAAACAGTCAGACAGGTACATGGATAGGACAGGTTTTGAGGGATATGGACCAAGCGCAGGCAGGTGGGACTAGTGTAGCTGAGACATGTTGGCCGGTGTGGGCAAGTTGGGCCGAAGGGCCTGTTTCCACACTGGGTCATTCTATGACTCTATAAATGTGCAGTCCTCCTCTCTTCCAGCTTTCGTCTCCCCGAGAAGAATCAATCTGAAAAAGGGTCTCGACCTGAAACGTCACCAATCTATGTTGGATAGAGATACTGCCTGACCTGTTGAGTTACTTCAGCACTTTGTGCCGTTCTGTGTCTTAAAATAGAATTGGTTTATTTTTGTACTCGGGGAATAGGTACGTTCTAATCTGATGTGACTAGTACCTGATTCTTCACAGCTCTCAAACATCTAACCAGAAGCCCAACAATATCGAAACCAGTATCGAGGGATAGTCAATAAATTCTCAGAAATGAGCAAACTATAGGTTGCCGATCCATACCCTTGGTCTTACTCGTAATGGGTGATACGTTTGAACTATGAGGTGTAATATTGCAGTAATATTGCAAATGAGTTTGACATGACAAATGGTAACTAGGATACCTGAACTGTTTTAGTTCTGTTTTAGATCAAATATTGTGCGATGAGAAAGGGATCATTAATCTTGTGGTAGCCCCAGGGCCTTTAAGAAACAGGATTTTACATAAAGGTATTGAAATGATTTAATTTAATGTGGGCCCCACAGCAGAAGGGCTGGGAACTGGAAGTGTCCTGAGCTAATTCTGCTACCACCATCATCTATTGGAACAAGTGATGGCTCCCACTGATTGTCACCGGAAGCTTGTGTCCTTTTCAGGACGAACTATGACAGCGAGGTCAACGTTTGTAACATGGAAGATGGACACGAAAGAAGACGATTTAATGTGAAATCAGGGTTTTCGCTGAGAATAAAGAGGGGCCTGACTGGGGGGGGGGGGGGGGGGGGGGGGGGGGAGCGAGAATGAATGGGGATCCGGTGAAGGGCCACCAAGCCCAGTGGGGCCCCTTTCATTGTCAAGCTTTTCCTCGGTACATGTGACAATAAACTAAACTAGAGGGACCCAGTGGGGGGGCGTCGAGAAGGTAGAGGGACCCTGTGCGGGATCTCCTGCAGCCACGTGTAACAACATCCATGCTTCATCATTATGGGAAGATAAGACTGTACTAAGAATTTTTTTTTTTTTGTGTGTGACTCACGTCGCATCGGCCTCTGCAGTCCGTCTGTCTTTTTGTTATTTTATGTCCCGTTTTAATGTAGTTTTTATTTATTTTTTGATGGGGTATGTGTGTGTGTGTGTGTGTGTGTGTGTGTGTGTGTGTGTGTGTGTGTGTGTGTGTGTGTGTGTGTGTGTGTGTGTGTGTGTGTGTGTGTGTGTGTGTGTGTGTGTGTGTGTGTGTGTGTGTGTGTGGCGGGGGGCGGGGGGGAAACTTTTAAAATCTTTCCCCTGCACGACCTTTTCCCTGTCGGGTCTCCGTTGTCGTTGGGGCTGCACCGTGGAGCGGCCTCCAGCAGGAACGACCTAGGGCTCCAGTCGCGGAGCTGCGGAGCTACTTACCATCATGGAGCTGGCCGAGTTCGGAGCGGGAGGAGCTGTGGTAGTGAGCTGCTGTGGCCCGACCCCCGGGGATTCGGAGGCTCCGGCCGCGGGTCCGGTGGACGGTGACACCGGGAGCCCGCGGGTCCCTGCTGGGAGACCGCTTTTCGGGGCTTCCGCAATGGCGACTTCTCCCGCCCGAGTCGCGGGGTCGAGGAGTACCTGGAGCGGGGCCTTACATCACCGCCCGGCGCGGCTTGGAATGGCTGCGGGACTTTGCTAGCGCCCGCCGGGGGCTCCAACAACAAGACCCGGAGCGCGGCCTTGCATCGCCCGGCGCGGCGTTAATGGCTGCGGGACTTTGCTAGCGCCCGCCGGGGGCTTTGACTTTGACTCTGACATCGGGAGGGGAATGGGAAGTGCAGGGGAGAGATACGTTTTTTTACCTTCCATCACAGCGAGGAGGAGATGCGCTGTGATGGATGTCTGTGTAAATTGTGTTGTGTCTTGGGTCTTTTTTTCTTGTGTGTATGACTGCAGAAACAACATTTCATTTGAGCCTCTATGAGGTTCAAGTGACAAATAAATTGTATTGTATTGGAAACATGGCGACTCCCTTTGTACTGCCCAGGTGAAGTCTGCTGTATAATTTTACCGGATTGTATGCAAAAATAAAGAGTCTTACTGTACCTAGTTGCACGTAAAGTATCATCGATTCATCGTTGAATATTTGAATTAAAATCTAAAGGCTGGCAAAGTGGCTCGGTGTTTAATTTAGTTTAGTTGTAGTTTAGAGATACAGCGTGGAAACAGACCCTTCGGCCCACCGAGCCCATGCTGGCCAGCGATCATACACACACACACACGTTCTATCCTACACACTAGCGATCGCTTACAGAAGTCACTTAACCTACAAACCTGTACATCTTTGAGTGTGGGAGGAAACCAGAGCTCCCGGAGAAAACCCACGCGGTCTCAGGGAGAACATATAAACTCCGTGTAGACTACACCCGTAGTCAGGATTGAATCCAGGTCTCTGGTGCTGTAAGGCAGCAACTCTACAGCTGCGCCACCGTACCAACCGGAGGTGGTAGACCAAATATACCTCCGACGATCTACATTCAATCCTGACTACCAGTCCTGCCTTTGTGGAGTTTGCATGTTCACTCAGCGACTGTGC
The DNA here is from genome assembly GCF_010909765.2 of Amblyraja radiata. Taxonomy (NCBI): domain Eukaryota; kingdom Metazoa; phylum Chordata; class Chondrichthyes; order Rajiformes; family Rajidae; genus Amblyraja; species Amblyraja radiata. The sequence continues at coordinate 24,593,322 of NC_045989.1, forward strand.
GGGATTCCTCCAGGTGCTCTGGTTTTATCCTTCATCCCAACACTGTGAAAGGTTGGTTGATGAAATGTCAGGAAATAAAAGGAGCGGCATGGTGGTGCAGCGGTAGAGTATCTGCCTCACAGCGTCAGAGAACCAGGTTCGATCCTGACCAGGGGTGCTGTCTGTACAGAATTTGTACGTTCTCCCCGTGACCAAAACTAAACTAAACTAAACTAAAACTAAAACGGGATTGATCGTGGACAGTGCTTGATATTCCCAGTGACTAGTGGGATCCCAGCGGTATCCAATCAATGTAGATGATTTAGGAGAGTCTAGGACCAGAGGGCACAACCTCAGAATAAAAGGATGTACCTTTAAGAAGGAGGTGAGGAGGAATTTCTTTAGTTAGAGGGTGGTGAATCTGTGGAATTCATTGCCATACATTCATTCATTGCCAAGTCAGTGGGTGTTTTTGAGACTGAGATTGACAGATTTTTAATGAGCAAGGGTGTCAAAGGTTATGGGGAGAAAACAGGAGAATGGGTTGAGAGGGAAAGAAATATCACCTGCGATTGAATGGCAGAGTAGATTCGATGGGCTGAATGGCCTGGATTCTGCTCCTATAAGGCCTTAAGGAATAGGAGTAGAATTAGACCATTCGGCCCGTCAAGTCTACTCTGCCATTCAATCATGGCTGATTTATCTCTCCCTCCGAACCCCATTCTCCTGCCTTCTCCCCATAACCTCTGACACCCGTACGAATGAAGAAATGACTATGACATGAAGAGAGGCAAAGTGGTGGTGATGTACGTCAGTGTGGGATTGGCGGAGGATGCAGTGAGACTCCAGGCAAGATAGAGAGGCTAAATGAATAGGTGTGGACATTACAGTCGTCGTATGATGTGGAAATGTGTGAGATCACCCAGTGTGACCGACCTAGTGCGAAAGGCAACAACCTCTAAATGCTGAGGCTCTGCGAAGTATTGACGTTGAGGGATGTGGCTATCTCTGTGTATGAATCACTCAAACTTCACTGCAAGTACTTACAAAGCCAAGTGGGAAGTAGACCATGTTTTACAAGAGGGCTTGGGTACAAGAGCAATTATACGTAACCAAAATTGGTTACCCTCCCTCCCCCACCCTAGTTGTCCTAGTAGTTTCACTACCGTCCTGCTGGGTTTCACTGTTTGTATCCACTCATTATCACCTTTTACACAGCCAACAATGGACCATTGTGGGCTCCACCTTTCATTGATTATCATTGCTGGCTTAAGTTTGTTCTTTTCATATCTTTGTCCTTTGTACCTTTTCATACCTCAAGTTTCCCTCTCCCCTGACTCTCAGTGTGAAGAAGGGTCTCAACCCGAAACATAGATACATAGACACATAGAAAATAGGTGCAGGAGTAGGCCATTCGGCCCTTCGAGCCTGCACAGCCATTCAATCTGATCATGGCTGATCATCCAACTCAGTATCCCGTACCTGCCTTCTCTTCATACCCCCTGATCCCTTTAGCCACAAGGGCCACATCTAACTCCCTCTTAAATATAGCCAATGAACTGGCCTCAACTACCCTCTGTGGCAGAGAGTTCCAGAGATTCACCACTCTCTGTGTGAAAAATGTTTTTCTCATCTCGGTCTTAAAGGATTTCCCCCTTATCCTTAAGCTGTGAAACATCACCCATTCCTTCTCTCCAAAGATGCTGCTGAGTTACTCCAGCTTTTTGTGTTTACCCTCTATTAAACCCTTTCCATAGACTGACTGAATCAGGAAACCAGGTCCAATTCCCAATGCATGACCAACCTCCTAATCCTTGCACTGCATCACATTATAGACAATAGACAATAGGTGCAGGAGTAGGCCATTCGGCCCCTCAAGCCAGCACCGCCATTCAATGTGATCATGGCTGATCATCCACAATCAGTACCCCGTTCCTGCCTTCTCTCCATATCCCTTTACTCCCCTATCTTTAAGAGCTCTATCTAACTCTCTCTAGAAAGCATCCAGAGAACCGGCCTCCACCGCCCTCCGAGGCATAGAATTCCACAGACTAACAACTCTCTGTGAAAAAGTATTTCCTCATCTCAATTCTAAATGGCTTACCCCTTATTCTTAAACTGTGGCCCCTGTTTCTGGACTCCCCCCAACATCGGGAACATGTTTCCTGCCTCTAGCGTGTCCTATCCCTTAATAATTTTATATGTTTCAATAAGATGCCCTCTCATCCTTCTACAATCAGAAATGTGCCAGCGCACCTGATGTCAGAGTTAATGCCTGCTCTTGGCTCTCTGTTCATTCTCCCTCACGAAGGTTGAAGTCAAAGATCAACATAAAGGTAGCAGCCTCATAAATCTTGTGGTATATCGCCTTCAGGGTGTACGCAACACTTCAGTACACTTCTGCCAAGTACTTGCATAACTACTGAAGCTTCCATTCCCAACAGTGCAATAAATAGCAGTTTTTCAAGTCTCCAGAGATTCAAGTGGAGCTCGCCTATTCTCTTGGGTGACCTCATTCTATTGAACCAGAGGTTATAGGTTGAGGATTTATTTCTTCTAAGCTAACAAAGGAGAACAACCTCTTTCTTCCACAAGGGGGTGGCGAGTGTATGGAGCGATCTGCCACAGGAGGTAGTTGAGGCAGGGACTATCGCAACGTTTAAGAAACATTTTGACAGGTACATGGATAGGACGGGTTTAGAGGGATGTGAGCCGAACGCAGGCAGGTGGGACTAGTGTAGATGGGGCAGTCTGACGAAGGGTTTCGGTCTGAAACCCATTCCTTCTCTCCGGAGATGCTGCCTCTCCCATGGAGTTACTCCAGCATTTTGTGTCTATCTTCCAGCATCTGCAATTCCTTCCTACACATATATTGGTCAGCATGGGCAGGTTGGGCCGAAGGGCCTGTTTTTATGCTCTATGATTCTATCTATGACTCTGAAACTTATTTCTCGGTCACTGATGAAGTACTCAATGGAATAAACATAATGTTTCTCATCTCACTCCTCTCCGGAACATGATATTCATATAGACGGCACCATTAACTCTGTCGTCTATAAAACTGAAACGTGCTGATTCTGGCCCTGGACAGAGATTAGTTAGAACAAAGATGTCAACACTGCTATAGTCAGGGTGATGTTGTACACTACTTCTGATTCTTGAGAGGAAGAAATAACTCAACAGGGCGGCGGGGTTGGCAGAGCTGCTGCCTTTCAGCGCCAGAGACTCTGGTTCAATCCTGACCACGGCATCTGTCTGTGTGGAGTTTGCACGTTCTCCCTGTGACCGCGTGGATTCTCTAGGTACCTCCCACATCCCAAGACGTGTGGATTTGTAGGTTAATTGGCAGCTGTGAAATGCTACTAGTGTGTAGGCAGTGGATGAGGCAACACAGTACTCATGTGAACGGTTGGTGTGGACTTGGTGAACTGAAGGGGCCTGTTATCAATGCTGTATCACTACACTAATCTAAACTAAACTAAACTAAACTAAACTAGACTCAAACTAGACTAAACTAATCAGCCAGTATCCTTTTCGCCCCAGTCAGGCAGCATCTCTGGAGAACATGGATAAGTGACGTTTCAGGTTGAGACCCTTCTGACTCAGGGACTCTGACTCAGGGACTGAAGGAGGTTTTCGACCTGAAATGTCACCTGTCCATGTTCTCCAGAGATGCTGCCAGACCTGCAGGATGTGAGCAAATTGGAGAGGAATCTGTAGATAGTGATGTTCTACTCACCTAGAGCTTCAGACTTCAGAGATACAGCGTGGAAACAGGCCCTTCGACCCACCCAGACCGCGCCGACCAGCGATCACCCCGCACACTAGCACTATCCGGCACATTGCGGTCAATTTACAATTTTACCAAAGCAGATTAACCTGCATTGCATGTCCGTGGAGTGTGGGAGAATGTGGAGAAATCCCAGTCATTCACGGGGAGAACATACAAACTTTGTACAGACAGCACCCGTAGTCAGGATCGAACCCGGGACTCTGACGCTGTGAGGCAGCAACTCTACCGCTGCGCCACCGTGCTGCCCTTATTCATATTGGTGGTTGAGTTCACAGGTTTAGGAGGTCTTTTAAAGTAGCGCAGGCATACACTACATTTAGAAAAAAATAAGGCTTGGTTTTGTCTGATCAATTTTCCAAAATATGGTCTCCTTTCATTGAATTTCTTCAACAACATAATGGTTGAACATAAATTCAAAACCGACGCTAGGGTCGGGTGAGCGGGCTTAGGGAAGGGTAGTGGGATATATCTCCGCTTCTTTCACTTCTTCGTTAGTTCAGGGGTTTTTCTTTTTTCTCTTTAGTACCTTTTTCGAAATTCTTTCTTTTCTTTCTCCTTTCCCTTCTTTCCGATTTAGCTATTAGTTTATAAAATGTTAAAACTGAAGCTGTACGAAAATTGTATAATTGTCATGTCGATACTTTCTCCTTGTACAATTGCTTCTAATAAAATAAATATATATATTTTTTTAAAGTAGTGCAGTCTGGTGACTGTCCTGCATTTTGTAGATCAGCCACATTATGATGGTAGCTCACGGAGTAAAAGTTTAGGGTCTGAAGAAGGGTCTCAACCCGAAACGTCACCCATTCCTTCTCTCCAGAGATGCTGCCTGTTCCCTCTGAATTACTCCAGCTTTGTGTGTCTATTTTAGAGTAACGAGTAAGACATCAATCAGGTGGAATATCTGTAATCAGAATTTACTGGCCTTTATCTTGCACTAAACATTATTCCCTGTACCTGTACACTGTGGCCAGCTTGATTGTAATCATGTAATGTCCTTCCGCTGTCAGGATAGCACGCAACAAAAAAGCTTTACACTCTTTTTCACACAGAGAGTTGTGAGTCTGTGGAATTCTCTGCCCCAGAGGGCGGTGGACGATACAATACAATATTTATTGTTTAAGAAGGAACTGCAGATGCTGGAAAATCGAAGGTAGACAAAAATGCTGGAGAAACTCAGCGGGTGCAGCAGCATCTACGGAGCGAAGGAAGAAGGATTTCGGCCCGAAACGTTGCCTATTTCCTTGTTTCGTTTGAGCCTCACTGAGGTTCAAATGACAATAAATATTGTATTGTGGAGGCCGGTTCTCTTGGCACTTTCAAGAGAGAGCTAGATAGGGCTCTTAAAGATAGCAGAGTCAGGGGATATGGGGAGAAGGCAGGAACGGGGTACTGATTGTGGATGATCAGCCATGATCACATTGAATGGCGGTGCTGGCTCGAAGGGCCGAATGGCCTACTCCTGCACCTATTGTCTATTGTCTACCTCGGTACACATGGCAAATATAATAAACTAAACTAAACTAATGTGGTAAATTATAGTTAGAACTGTGCCGGAAACATCAAGGGAGATACAGCATAATCATGGTCTACCTCACCCACATAGAACCAAAGTGCCAATTAGTAACAATAGTTTTCAGATTACATCAATCTGTTCCTTCTTTACTCCTACCTTAGGCCAGGTGTACTGCAATGTACCAGCAATCAAATCATTTATATGAGAGTCAGATTTATTAAAAAGCTACAGTATTATCACCTGAGAAAAGCAGTATAAATTATTTAAGGCACGTTCAGTCTCAGTCTGAAGAAGGGTCTTGACCAGAAATGTCACCCATCCCTTCTCTCCAGAGATGCTGCCTGTCCCGCTGAGTTACTCCAGCTTATCTGTAGTGTAAACTGTAGTGTAGTGTTATCTGTCTATCTGTAGTGTAAACCAGCATCTGCAGTTCCTTCCTACACATTGAAGGCATGTTGTTCGTTTGCTACTATGTTGCCCCTCCCTTCCTTTACACGACGCCTAGCTCTTCCCCACATACTGCAGTTGTCAAATGTCAAGCAGCCACTTCACTGATGATGATGCCTTTGAAGTGGCAACACTGTCACTGTAACTTGAAACTCTACTCAGGACTATCCGCATATCCTAATGTCTGTAATTAATGACTGTCAATGTTTAACACGGACTGTCTGCATTGTGCAATGAATGCCGGGACTAGAGGGATTCAGCTGCAAGGAGACGTTCATCAATTCATAGGTTCTTGGGGCAGAATTAGGCCATTCGGCCCATCAAGTCTACTCCACCATTCAAACATGGCTGATCAATCTTTCCCTCTCAACCCCATTCTCCTGCCTTCGCCCCATACTAACCCATGATACCCGCACTAACCAAGTTGAATAGACTTGGATTGTTTTCCCTACAATGTCAGAGGTTGAGGGCAGACTTGGTAGAAGTATTTAAAACGATGAGAAGTCTAGATAGGGTGGAAATGTCCAACACTAGAAGCTGTAAGGTGAGAGGATGAAAGTTTAATGGAGATGTGCGGAGCAAGTTTTTATTTACACAGAGTGGTGGGGTCTTGAACGCACTGCCAGGGGTGGTGGTGGTGGAGGCAGATACGATAGTGGCGTTAGATAACTTTTAGACAGGCCCATGGAAGGCAGGGTGTAGAGGGATATTATCACGTGTACCGAGGTACAGTGAAAAGGGTTTTTCTGCGTGCAATCCATATCCAGTCAGCGGAAAGACTATACTGTACATGACTAAGCAAAAAGACTATACATGATTATCATGGGTTTACTGTTGTCCCCCACCCACCGCTCAACCAGCCTGAAGAAAGACCCCAACCCAAAACATTGTCTGTTCATTCCCTCCACAGATGTTGCCTGACCAACTGAGTTCCTCCAGCCTTTTGTATTTTGTTTGGGATTCCACCATCTGCAGTCTCTCGTTTCCCAATTTAACAGCCTATTAATTATCCCTCCACTGACAAAGACTGACAAGGTTCCACTGTAGGCATCTTTGGATCCCTCTTGTAATCACACCTTCCCCAGCCAACAATGGACCATTGTGGGCTCTACCCTTCTTCAGATCATCAATTGCCGGCCCTGATTTGTGGAACACCTGTTCTCCAGCATTTTGTGTCTATCTTTGGCATAAACCAGCATCTGCAGTTCCTTCCGACACATTTGTTTAGCCAGCCTTTATTAGACCATGCCTCGGGCATTATTATTTTTGCATTACATTGATCAATGCACACAAGATATTTCAGACACTGAAGATAGACCAAAAATGCTGGAGCAACTCAGAAGGACAGGCAGGATCTCTGGAAAGGAGTGCATAAAGTTTCAGGTCGAGACCCTATCTTCATTTTGAGAGTCAAGGGGAGAGGGAGACATGAGATATGGAAGGGTAAGGTGTGAAATGCAAGGAAAATGCAGAATGGAAATGTAGAAACATCGACAGTAGGTGCAGGAGTCGGACATTTGGCCCTTCGAGCCAGCACCACCATTCAATATGATCATGGCTGATCATCTAAAATCAGTACCCTGTTCCTGCTTTTTTCCCCATATCCCTTGACTCCATTAGCACCTAAGAGTTAAATCTGACCCTCTCCTGAATATATCTTGAATACATCTCTTGAAATCATTTGTTATCTGAGGTAGACAAAAATGCTGGAGAAACTCAGCGGGTGAGGCAGCATCTATGGAGAGAAGGAATAGGCAACGTTTCGGGTCGAGACCCTTCTCTCCATAGATGCTGCCTCACCCGCTGAGTTTCTCCAGCATTTTTGTCTACCTTTGATTTTTCCACCATCTGCAGTTCTTTCTTTGTAAGCTGAGGGGAAGGTGACAATGAGGCGTTCAATCAGTAAAACTTTATCAGGAGGACAGTGAAACTAGTCGGTGAACTAAGGTGGGGGAGGGACGGAGAGAGAGGGAAAGCAAGTGTTACTTGAAGTTAGAGAAGTCAATGTTCACTAGGCTGGTGAACGACACTATCGGAATGCATTTTCTCTTGATTCCAAACATCATGTGTCTGCCAAAGATCAGCGTGCCAGACACACGGTGAACAGCAGCTCCAAGTTCCACACATTGATTCCATGGTAAATATTTATAGAACAACATCACACCTTCCCATTGTTTCCAAATAGATGGCAATGTCCATTCAGGGTGTAACAAGATGGGGGGAAGGAAATGAGAGAGGGGGAGAGAGAGGGAGAGAGAGAGGGGGGGAGAGAGGGGGGAGGGGGGGGGGGGGGGGGGGGGAGGGGGGGGGAGAGAGAGGGGGAGAGAGGGGGAGAGGGAGGGAGAGAGAGGGGGAGGGGAGAGGGGGGGGGGGAGAGAGGGAAAGGGGGGGAGAGGGAGAGAGGGGGAGAGAGGGGGAGAGAGGGAGAGAGAGGGAGAGAGGGAGAGAGAGGGAGAGAGAGGGAGAGAGAGGGAGAGAGAGGGAGAGAGAGGGAGAGAGAGGGAGAGAGAGGGAGAGAGAGGGGACTAGAAGGATGGGGCGGGATGTGGTGAAGAATTGAGGTGAGGGTGATGAGGAAAGGAGACAAGGAGAAAGGGACTTGTAGAGGCGAGAGGGTGGGGGTCAGGGGGGGGTGAGGGGTGTCAGGTGAAGGGGTTGAGAGGAGCAGAGGGGGTGAGATGCAGGAGGGAGTTGAAATGAAGGGGAGCCAAGGGGTGAGATGAAGTGAGGAGTGAGAGTGAAGGAGGGAGGGTGAGGTGAGGGGGAGTCAAGAGGAGACCATGTGGTGTCAGGTGTAGGAGGGATAGACACAGAGTGCTGGAGTAACTCCGCGGGTCAGGCAGCATCTGTGGAGAACATGGATAGGTGACGTTTCGGGTCGGGACCTTTCTTCACTCTGAAGGTGAGGGGATGAGGGGAGGGGGTCAAGTCAAGTTTATTCGTCACATACACATACGAGAATGTACAGTGAAATGAAAAGTGGCAATGCTCGCGGACTTTGTGCAACAAACAAACAAACAAACAAACAACAAACAGAATGGAACAGAATCACATATTCTTTTACATATTACATATTGTGGGAGGAAGGGAAAGGGGGAAAAAACAGCAACTTTAAAAAAACAGTACAGGTGAGGGCCAGTGAGGGGGGATGAGTTGAGGGGGGGTGAGGGGAGGGCAGGTGAGGGGAGGGCAGGTGAGGGCAGGTGAGGGGAGGGCATGGAGCGGTCGGCGGGTCCCTACCTCCGCAGGAACTGCACCCCATCCCCGAACCTCTCCTGCAGCTCATCGTGGTCGAGTCTATGCGCCGCCTGCGGGCCGTCGCTGCCGAGGGAGGAGAGGTGAAGGACCTCGGACACCTCCTCGTAGCCGGCCGTGAAGTCGTTGAAGTTGATGGAGCCGTCGTTGTCCACGTCCAGCTTGTTGAAGAGCGGCGACACCTGCCAACTGGAGACCCCCAGCTCCCGGCAAACGCCGCGGAAATCCTCCAGCTCGATCTCCCCGGAGCGGTTCAGGTCACACGCCGAGAAAAGCCTCCGCAGGTCCGGCCGGCTCATCGCGCCTGCCCTGCTGGCCTGGAGACCCGACCACCTCCCCTCCCCTCCCCGCCTCGAACCAAACCCCTGGTCACACGGAAAGTGTCAGTGGCCCTCGGCCAACAGCTCCAGGAGTAACACGGTCATGCAATCGGGGCAGACAGAGAGTCACACAGGCAGAGGCAGAGGCAGAGAGAGAGATAGAGACAGTACAGAGAGAGTGAGAGAGTCGGACAGAATCAAAGACAGGTAGAGAGAGAGAGAGAGACAGACAGACAGACAGACAGACAAGGGTACAGAGAGAGAGAGAGAGAGAGACAGACAGGGGTACAGAGAGAGAGAGACAGACAAACAGAATCAGCGAGACAGGTAGAGAGAGAGAGAGGGGGACAGGGAGAGAGAGACAGAGAGAGAGAGAGGAGCAGACAGAAATACAGTCAGACAGAGTCAGTCAGACAGAGTCAGACAGACAGACAGAGCCTGAGTCCACCGCGGGAAAGCAGGATTCAGGCTCAAGTCTACACTAAATCTCTACCAGGTGACACACAGGGCACCAGATTTCTCCTCGATGTGTTGAGTAAAGTTGTACAAACTCTTCCTGGTTCCTGACTGCTCGCCCTGCCTTTAGCGGCGCCGCGGAAACAATCCACCAGTCCAGCTCCACAAACCTCAAACAGTCTTTGACGTTTCATTCGCAGTTACCAATCGCCACTGCCCAGGTGATTCAGCCGGCGTTGGGTGAGCCGGGAGGATTCAGACCCAAGCGAATATACACCCTTATATTATCCAGGTGGTGCTGCAAGGGTGGAGAATGTATGATCGTTAAAGTCGAGGCACAATGTGCTGGAGTAATCTCCGGTCTTTGTCCACTGAAAAAAAAATCCCTCACCTGAACGCAAATATCACAGAGTCACAGCGCAGAAACAGGCCCATCGGCCCAACCTGCCCAAACATGTCCCAGCTACACTAGTCCCACCGTTTGGTCCATATCCCTCCAAACCTGTCTCATCCATGTACCTGTCTAACTGTTTCTTAAACGTTGCGATAATGCCAACCTCAACTAACTCCTCCGGCAGCTCGTTCCATACACCCACCACCCTTTGTGTGAAACTTGTGTAGGAAGGAACTGCAGATGCCGGTTTACACCGAAGATGGACACAAAGTGCTGGAGTAACTCAGCGGGACAGGCAGCGACTCTGGAGAGAAGGAATGGGTGATGTTTCGGGTCGAGACCCTTCTGCAGACTGAGAATCGGGGGAATTGGAAATGAGAGATATAGACGGTGATGTAGAGAGATAAAGAACGAATTCATGATAGATATGTAAAAAAAGTACCGATGATAAAGGAAACAGGCTATTGGTAGCTGTGGGATAGATGAAAATGAATACAGACAATCTCAACAAGATGACTTTGAAGCTGGTTCGACCTGGGTGGGGGAGGGATGGAGAGAGAGGGAATACAAGGGTTACTTGAAGTTAGAGAAATCAATATTCATACCGAAGATAGATACAAAATGCTGGAGTAACTCAGCGGGACAGGCAGCATCTTTGGAGAGAAGGAATGGGGTGACGTTTCAGATCGAGACCCTTCTTGTGTTTATCTTTGGTTTAAACCAGCATCTGCAGTGCCTTCCTTCAATATGCAGACCACTGGGCTGTGAGCTGCCCTGGAGAAATATGAGATGCTGTACCCCCAATTTACCTTTTGCCTCACTCTGACAATGGAGGAGGCTTAGGACAGAAAGATCAGTGTGGGAATGGGAAGGGGAGTTAACTGGGAGATCAGGTACTGGGGCCAGGCGGACTGAACGAAGGTCTTCTGCAAAACGGTCACCCAGTCTGCATTTGGTCACGCCGATGTGGACCGATGGGGGGAAGAATGGGGGGAGAGAACAAAGAGGGAGCTGGTACAGATTCTTTGTAACCTTGTCAGCACCCTTTACGTGGCCACTATTCGCATACCTTGAGTATGTAAACAAAGAATTTCACTGTGACTTGTCACATTGTGACAACAAAGTATTCATTGCTAAAGTATTCATTCATTCATTCATTCATTCATTCATTCATTCATTCATTCATTCATTCATTCATTCATTCATTCGTTCTTTGTGTCTCTATCCAGAAATGCTTCCTGACCCATTGGGTTACTCCACCACTTTCTGTCTTTATTAACTGGCACTTGCAGTTCCTTGTGACTGTGTTATACATGCTGGCAACGTTAGAATCCAATTCTTATTTGCAGCAGGTGAACGGGCTCCTAAACGCAATAACATACCGATAATGTATAATAATAAAAAAAATATTGACTAATTGGTTGAAAGGTACAGCATGGAAACAGGCCCCTCGGCCCACCGAGTCCACACTGACCTTCCATCACCTGTTCACACTAGTTCTGTTATCCCACTTTCTCATCAACTCCCTACACACACTAGAGGCAATTTACAGAAGCCAATTAACCTACAAACCCACACGTCTTTGGGATGTGGGAGAAAACCATTCGCACCCAGAGAAAACCCAGTGGTCACAGAGAGAACATGCAAACTCCACACAGACAGCACCCTAAGTCAGGATCGAGCCTGGGTCTCTGGTGCTCCACCAGCTGTGCCACACTTAACAATAAATTAGCAACCATAGTACCAGACACGGTCCAAAGTAAATGACAGTCGCTGAGGTTAATGCAAACTCCACACAGAGAGCATTGGAGGTGATGAATGAAACCAGGCACTGGAAGCAAGCTGAAGTGTTTTAACAACTAATTCACTGTTAAAGTACAAAAGGACACAAAATGTTGGAGTAAAAGTGTTGGAGTAACTCAGCGGGTCAGGCAGCATCTGTGGAGAACATGGATAGGTGACGTTTCACAGAGTGCTGGAGTAACTCAGCGGGTCAGGCAGCATCTGTGGAGATCATGGATAGGTGACGTTTCACAGAGTGCTGGAGTAACTCAGCGGGTCAGGCAGCATCTGTGGAGAACATGGATAGGTGACGTTTCACAGAGTGCTGGAGTAATTCAGAGGGTCAGGCAGCATCTGTGGAGAACATGGATAGGTGACGTTTCACAGAGTGCTGGAGTAACTCAGCGGGTCAGGCAGCATCTGTGGAGAACATGGATAGGTCTCGTTTCAGGTCAAGATTTTTCTTCAGACTGAAAATCGATAGGTAATGTTTGAGGTCAGGACCCTTCTTCAAACAGAATAAGGGCCCCGACCCAAGACATCACCAATCCATTTTCTCCAGGGATGCTGCCTGGCCCACAGAGTTACTCCAGCATTTTATGTCTGGCCATGTCTCTGCTGGGGCGAGAAGAAAGCTGGAAAATTACAAAATGTAATTTAAAAAAAAATCCTTTTGTATATGAACCAGCGGCATCTGCAGTTCCTTGTTTCTACACTCTAAGGTACAGTTACATGGCTGTGCAGAGAAACACAGCATCTGTCTTTCCTCACAGCTCAGAAGCATATACGAGGATTGGAATGCTAATGTACTATTCTGCTGGTGTTAATTGAGGGGGAAATACCTCATTCAAGTTGTATCGCTGGGTTGTGGTCCCTTGTTTCCACTTGTTAAATGATTCTGAGGTTTGGGCTCTTTGTTTGAAGAATTGTTTCCTGAATGTAAGATTTCTTGTTTGAACTCATGCCGTCCAGTTTTGTGTCCACTGCTCTATAGAATCATCTCACAGTTATCTCCGTCCCCAGCATCAATGTGCAGGTCTTGCAAATTGTTTCTTATAAATGCAGATTCCCAACTCCCAGATGGGGTGGCGCAGTGGTGGAGTTGCTGCCTCACAGCGCCAGCGACCCAGGTTCGATCCTGACTACGGGTGCTGTCTGTACGGAGTTTGCACGTTCTCCCAGTGACCGCGTAGTATTTCTCCGGGTGTTCCGGTTTCCTCCAACACTCCAAAGACGTGTACATTTATAGGTTAATTAGCTTTTGTAAAAAAATGGTGAATTGTCCCTAGTGTGTGGGATAGTGCTAGTGTACGGGGATCGCTGGTCGGCGTGGACTCGGTGGGCTGAAGGGCCTGTGTCCTCGCTGGATCTTTAAAGTCTAAAGACTCTATGGCTCAGACTGGCATTCTGCAGTGCATTGATTCACTCTCTCTAACTGCGTAACAACCACAATACTGATGATTCATTCTGACCACGTGTATAATAGCTTCATTATCACCGCCACTGAAATATATTCTGCAAGTTTAAGAATATGGTTGAATGTAAATTAATATGGATTAAATTGTTGCATTTATTAAATCTCTTTTAGCTTCATTACGGAGTCTTCGAGTCCAAAGTATGGAAACAGGCTCCTCGGCCCAACTTGCCCCCGCCAACCAACATGTCCCATCTACACTAGCCCCACCACCCTGCTTTTGGCCCATATCCCCTAAACCAATCCTATCCATTAACCTGTCCAAATGTGTTTTAAACGTTGCGATAGTACCTGCCTCAACTATCTCCTCCGGCAGCTCGTTCCATACACCCACCACCCTTAGTGTAAAAAGTTGCCCTTCAGGTTCCCATTAAATCTTTCTCCCCACATCTTAAACCTACGTCCTCTGGTTCTTGATTTGCCTACTCTGGGTAAAAGACTGTGCATCTACTCAATCTATTCCTCGCATGATCTTATACACCTCTACAAGATCTCCCCTCATCCTCCTGCGCTGTAACGAATAAAGTCCTAGCCTGCCTAACCTCTCCCTGTAGCTCGGGTGAAGAGAGCACCTGTAATCAGAATTGAACCCGGGTCTCTGGCGCTGTAAGGCAGCAACTCTACCGCTGCGCCACCGTGCCGCCCAAAATTGAATCCTTCAGGTGACAGGGACGTATCCAACTGAGTTGTTACTACCTTCATTTTGTTCCTCACACGTAATCCCATTAATGTGAAATATTTGTAATTCTTTATGTCAGTAGTTTGTTTACATCACTGTAGTCTTACTCCCTTTAAATCAATGGAGGGACACTCTGAGGCAGAATCACGGTTTGCTGACTCACTGTTTGTGGTCAGCTCATGTTTGTTCATTTCTGGCTGACAATTACTTTATCAATGAACAGAGAGGTGAGGTATAAATTCAGCTTAAGTGCCGGAGTCAATTCATTATCAGTGTCGCCCAACTTGTCCCCAGTGGCAAATATTTGAAGGAGATATTTGAAGGCGTGCTGATGTTGGGGGAGTCCAGAACCAGGGGTCACAGTTTAACAATAAGAGGGCGGCCATTTAATAATGGATGGGATTTATATAGCGCCTTTCTAATACTCAAGGCGCTTTACATCGCATTATTCATTCACTCCTCAGTCACACTCGGTGGTGGTAAGCTACTTCTGTAGCCACAGCTGCCCTGGGGCAGACTGACGGAAGCGTGGCTGCCAATCTGCGCCTACGGCCCCTCCGACCACCACTAATCACTCACACACATTCACACACAGGCAAAGGTGGGTGAAGTGTCTTGCCCAAGGACACAACGACAGTATGCACTCCAAGCGGGATTCGAACTGGCTACCTTCCGGTTGCCAGCCGAACACTTAGCCCATTGTGCCATCTGTCGTCCCGTGAATTTAGGACTGAGATGAGGAAAAACTTTTTCACCCAGAGAGTTGTGAATCTGTGGAATTCTCTGCCACAGAAGGCAGTGGAGGCCAATTCACTGGATGTTTTCAAGAGAGAGTTAGATTTAGCTCTTTGAGCTAACGGAATCAAGGGATATGGGGAGAAAGCAGGAATGGGGTACTGATTGGGATGGGAGATTGCAACCTTCAGGTGGTCCGCCCTGTTTCAACTAATGCAATCAACCTGGCGTGCACAATCAAATAAGAACAAATAGAACAAGTTGTCCAACTTTAGGCTGTGCACGCCATATGCAAGAAGAAGGGTACTGATGTTGGATGATCAGCCATGATCATATTGAATAGCGGTGCTGGCTCGAAGAGCCGAATGGCCTACTCCTGCACCTATAGTCTATGTTTTTATGCTTCCATAAGCCGGCAGTAACCTTTGGCAGAAGGTGCCATTGTTCACCCAGCTGAAGTTTAAACCCAATAACCCTGCAGTTAATTTTAAGTGTACAGAAAACATCAACTTGATTATAACATTGATACTACTTGTCGAAACTGTCAGTTTGGTATGCCACATAAAACAATAACTTCGTGCCTATCATGCTAGTGACACATGTTCCACAGGTTGGATTTGGGAAGGGAATTATTCATGGAATTTTAGATTAGTTGTTAGTTAAGAGATACAGGGCAGAAACAGGCCCTTCGACCCACCGAGTCTGTGCTGACCAGCGATCCCCTACACACACAAGGGACAATTTACTTTTATACCAAGCCAATTAACCTACAAACCTGTACTTCTTTGGAATGTGGGAGGGAACTGGAGCACCCGTGATAAAACACACGCAGGTCATGGGAGGAATGTACAAACTCCGTACAGACAGCACCCGTAGTCAGGATCGAACCCGGGTCACTGGCGCTGTGAGGCAGCAATTCTACCGCTGCGCCACCGTGCCACCCTTAAAAGCAAACCTCACATTTTTATAAGCGTGACACTTGAATAGCAAATTGTTAATGTGCCATGATTGAAAAAGTACTTCAATGGCTGTGGAATGTTTAGTTTTAGTTTAGAGATACAACTTGGAAACAGGCCCTTTATTTCACCGAGTCCACACCAACCAGTGATCACCTGTACAATAGTTCTATCCTACACACCAGGGACAATTTACAGAAGCCAATTAACCTGCAAACCTGCACGTCTATGGAATGTGGGAGGAAAACCCGGAGAAAACCCACGCGGTCACAGGGAGAACGTGCAAACTCCGTTCAAACAGCACCCGTTGAACCAGGGTCATCGCTGGAGAACATGGATAGGTGACGTTTCAGGTTAGGACCCTTCTTCAGGTCCTGACTCGAAACATCATCTATCCATGTTCTCTAGAGATGTTGCCTGACCTGCTGAGTTACTCCAGCACTCTGTGTCTTTCTGTGTAAACCAGCACCTACAGTTCCTTGTTTAAAATCATTCGCCTGCAATAAAATAGGAAATGGGAACAAATCAATGGGAAAATCACAAGTAGATAAACACAAACAGCATCCCTGGTCGAGACCCTTCTTCAGACAGTAAGGAAAATCACAGTAGGTACACAAAAATGCTGGAGAAACTCAGCGGGTGCAGCAGCATCTATGGAGCGAAGGAAATAGGTAACGTTTCGGGCCGAAACCCTTCTTCAGACCAAAACGTTACCTATTTCCTTCGCTCCATAGATGCTGCTGCACCCGCTGAGTTTCTCCAGCATTTATGTCTACCTTCGATTTTCCAGAATCTGCAGTTCCTTCTTGAACAGGAAAATCACAGTGGAGCTTTGAGATGTGGAACGTTGAGAGTCCTGACAATATCTTTCTTAGAAATGGTTAATATTGAGCCAGTGATGTCAAGTGAGTATTCTCAGAAAAGCCTGTTCAGTAGGTAACCACTCCCAAGTAGTAGCCATGGTTAAAGTGGTAAATAGAGAGGGCCGTTGAGGTGTGTCACCATCAGACATCCGGTGTAACTGGTTCATCTTTTCAAACCAAGTGAAAAATGACACTGCGCAACACAAAATACATCACAGCAGGAATTGCTTCATGAGATTGTTTTTATAATAAAGGTATGTTGGCTAGTACTCAGTTGTCATCAGGGTCATAGAGTCATACAGTGTGGAAACAGGCCCTTCAGCCCAAGGGATATTCAGCATCTGTGGACCTGGTGTGCAATCCCACAAGGCAATATGTGGGCACAGTCTAGAGATGTGACATAAAATGCTGATCCCGGCTACGGGTGCTGTCTGTATGGAGTTTGCACGTTCTCCTTGTGACCGCGTGGGATTTCTCCGGGTGTTCCAGTTTCCTCCCACACTCCGAAGACGTACGTGCAGGTTTGTAGGTTAATAGGCTTCTGGAAATTGTTCCTACTGTGTAGGATGTAAAACTGGGATAACACAGAATATATTGGTCGGCACGGACTCAGTGGGCCGAAGGGCCTGTTCCCACACTGTATCTCTAAACTAATCTAAACTCTACTCAGCGGGTCAGGCAGTGTCCGTGGAGGACATGGATAGGTAACGCTTCGGGTCGAGACCCTTCCTCAGACTGAAGCTACGAGCTGCGGTTAGTCTTTTACCAGCAAGAACGCAAGGGGTGTGGACGAGCAATCCTGTCCCTGACCAGTTTGTAAGCACTTTAGTTTAGTTTAGTTTAGAGATACAGCGCGGAAACAGGCCCTTCGGCTGACCAGCGATCCCCACACATTAACACCATCCTACATGCACACTAGGGACAATTTTCACATTTACCAAGCCAATTAACCTACAAACCTGTACGCCTTTGGAGTGTGGGAGGAAACTGAAGATCTCGGAGAAAACCCACGCAGGTGACGGGGAGAACGTGCAAACTCCGTACAGACAGCGCCCGTAGTTGGGACTGAACCCCGGGTCTCCGGCGCTGCATTCGCTGTAAGGCAGCAACTCTACCGCTGCGCCACCTTGACTGTGAATCACTTCATTGCCACATGTGACAAGGCACAGTGAGATTCTTTGCTTGTAAACCCAATGTATACAAATAGCGGCACTGACAAAGTTACAAAGTAGGCCGGCTCCTCCATTGCTCCCCCCCCGCCCCGCCCCCCCCCACCGCCCACACAGTGTCCCCCCCCACGCCGGCTCCTCTATTGTTTTCCCCCCCCATGGTGGTTCCTCCACCCTCTCATCGACCGTAGACCGCGGGTCGACCCGCGAGGCTTCACCACAGCCAAGGCCCCATTCCCGCGTGATCTCACCGCCACTGCTGAGGCCTCACAGTAAACCTGACCATAAATGGCCAGTAATGACAGAGGTATCTACAATGGCATTTCTCACCCATTGCCCTGTCCGTTCATTGTGGAAGCTCCAGAGAGAGCCCGCGAGGAAGGGTGAGCATTTTTAGATGTCTTGAAAACGAAGCTGGAGGAATCGAGGAATCATCCAGCACAGAGGAGAATGTAATGCCATGTTAGTGCCGCCACTATCCCTGCAGCTGTTTATCCTCTACAATATTTGTATTTACCAAGTCACCATTGGATCTGTCTGTGTAGCATTGTCAGGCAGTACATGCAGGGTTTTAGCTCACAGCTTAAACACATTTCAGTACCATTCCCCAAGGCCCTTTTTCCAACCACCTAATATCAAATATTTGAACATTGCTCAGCAGTAGAGTTGTTACCTCACAGCGCTCACAGCGCCAGAGACCCGGGTTTGATCCTGACTACGGGCGCTGTCTGCACAGAGTTTATACGTTCTCCCCGTGACCGCGTAGGTTTTCTCCGAGATCTTCGATTTCCTCTCGCACTTCAAAGACGTACGGGCTTGAGGTTAATTGGCTCGGTAAATGTAAAAATGATCTACTCCGCCATTCAATCATGGCTGATCTATCTCTCCCTCCTAACCCCATTCTCCTGCCTTCTCCCCGTAACCCCTGACACCAGTACATCTCAACTGCCTGACCCGCTGAGTTCCTCCAACACCCTGTTTTTTTTTCTCCAGGTCCCAGCACCTGCAGTCCCTTGTGTCTCATACAAGGGGCATCTCTGTTTTACTGCCACAAAAACTATCTCCACACCCCACCACATACTCCTCGTCTTACAACCATTGATAAAATCCTTATGGGATTCATATTTGTTGATTAATGATACTGAAAACATTACAAACATTACCAAACAGTACAAATTACAAAAGGCTTGTGAATCTGTGGAATTCTCTGCCACAGAAGGCAGTGGAGGCTAATTCACTGGATGTTTTCAAGAGAGAGCTCTTAGGCCTAACAGGATCAAGGGATATGGGGGAGAAAGCAGGAACTGGGTACTGATTTTGGATGATCAGCCATGATCATATTGAATGACGGTGCTGGCATGAAGGGCCGAATGGCCGACTCCTGCACCTATTGTCTATGTTTCTATGTTTGCTGTTTAAATTTCATC
Source organism: Amblyraja radiata (assembly GCF_010909765.2). Taxonomy (NCBI): domain Eukaryota; kingdom Metazoa; phylum Chordata; class Chondrichthyes; order Rajiformes; family Rajidae; genus Amblyraja; species Amblyraja radiata. Next base: position 24,612,567 of record NC_045989.1, read on the forward strand.
ACCAAGGTAAGCAACATATTAATTAACTAAGAACCACATTCAGGTGAAACTGTTGTGACAATTTATCTTTGAAGCTGATCATTTTATGCTAAACGCAGACAGGTGGCAGACTATTGTAGCAGGGACATGTTAGCCAGTGTGGGCAAGTTGGGCCGAAAGGCCTGTTACCATGCTGTATGATGCTATAATATCTGAGAAGCCCAGTTCATATTCTGACCTCAGTTCATAGCAAATGATTTGGATGAACCTTAGTTTAGTTTAGTTTAGTTTAGTTTAGTTTAGTTTAGTTTAGAGATACAGCGCGGAAACAGGCCCTTCGGCCCACCGAGTCTGCGCACATTAGCACTATCCTACACACTAGGGACAATTTACAATTATACCAACCTAATTAACCTACAAACCAGCACGCCTTTGGAGTGTGGGAGGAAACCGGAGCACCCGGAGAAAACCCACGCAAGTCACAGGGAGAGCGTACAAACTCCGTACAGACAGCACCCGTAGTCAGGATTGAAGTCGGGTCTCTGGCGCTGTGAGTCAGCAACTCTACCGCTGCGCCACCGTACCTCAGGGCATTGATTGGTAGAAGCCAGCACGGATTTGTTACAGGCAAATTTGTTATAAGCAAATCTTATCTGGCTAATTAGGTGGAAGTAACGGATGAGGTAAATGGTGTGAATGCTGGCACCCCGCGACATGTGACGCCTGTACGGTCGTGAGTAGTCGCCCAAAGAGTCGTACCTTTTTCTGGTCGCCGCTGGATTTTCAACATGTTGAAAATTTTCGGTGACCTGCTGCAACTATGACGGGTGCCGAAAAAATCGTGTAAGTGGGACAGGGCCTTAACTCTCTTGACTCAAAAAAGTGCTACACTTTCTGGATAAAAATGCTGGAGAAACTCAGCGGGTGAGGCAGCACCTATTCCTTCGCTCCAAAGATGGTGCCTCACCCGCTGAGTTTCTCCAGCATTTTTGTCTACCTTCAATTTTTCCAGCATCTGCAGTTCTTTCTTAAACACATTCTGGGCAGCTTTCTTTCACATGAACATTTGAACTGAGTCCTATCTGCTTGTCAGTGTAAACACAGAAGAACTTGTCACATTATTTGGGACAGTCAGCAAGGGAGTTGTCTATGCTGTCTTGGCCAAGTTATTCCTCAGCCAATACCTGCAAACCAACTTTAACCCAACCCATAGTGTCCTCTGGCAAATGTTTGTAACCACTAAACTATTTATTTTAAGTGTAATCATGAAAATGCTGATGAAAATAATATTGTCCGGATGCCAGAGAAACATTTGCTTCTAAGACAGACACAAAATGCTGGAGTAACTCAGCGGGACAGGCAGCATCTCTGGAGAGAAGGAATGGGTGAGGTTTTGCGTCAAGACCCTTCTTCAGACCTGAAACGTCACCTATTCCTTCTCTCCAGAGATGCTGCCTGTCCCGCTGAGTTACTCCAGCATTTTGTGTCTATCTTCGGTTTAAACCAGCATCTGCAGTTCCTTCCAACACAATTCTTTGCTCCTGCTCTGCTGAAAGCTTTGAGATCGTTCAAGTCTGACTATGCAGAAGGGGCAGGTGCTTAGTTTAGTTTAGAGAAACAGCGCAGAAACAGGCCCTTCGGCCCACCGAGTCCGTGCCGACCAGCGATCCCTGCACACGAACACGATCCTACACACACTAGGAACAATTGACATTTATACCAAGCCAATTAACCTACAAACCTGTATGCATTTGGAGTGTGGGAGGAAACCGAAGGTCGCGGAGCAAACCCACACGGTCACGGGGAGAATGTACAAACTCTGTACAGACCCGTAGTCAGGATCGAACCCTGGTCTCTGGCTCTGTAAGGCAGCAACTCTCCCCTACGCCACTGTGGAGAGTACATTTTAAACAATGAGATGTGTTTTTAATAAAATCATACTTTATTGTGGCTGGTGGTTGGGGGGGGGGGGGGGGGGGGGGCTGGGGAGGTGGGGCATTTTTATTAAAGTTTAATTACCAACTTTTGGCAAACTTACAGCTGCAAACTCAGTGAGTATTAGCTGGACATAATAGATGGGTGGTGTCAGCTTGAGAATGATATCAGAACAGTGAAACACGGGGTGAGGTGCACACACAATTACAGGACCAGACCTGTCAGCGCTCACATTATAATGTTCTGAAGTACACATGGTGGCACAATAGTGCTGCCTCACAGGCCCCGGCCCCCTTGGTTCAATCCTGCTAACTGCGTGGAGTTTGCACGTTATCGGGACGACAGATGACGACAGATGGCACAATGGGCTAAGTGTTCGGCTGGCGACCGGAAGGTAGCCGGTTCGAATCCCGCTTGGAGTGCATACTGTCGTTGTGTCCTTGGGCAAGACACTTCACCCACCTTTGCCTGTGTGTGAATGTGTGTGAGTGATTGGTGGTGGTCGGAGTGGCTGTAGGCGCAGATTGGCAGCCACGCTTCCGTCAGTCTGCCCCAGGGCAGCTGTGGCTACAGAAGTAGCTCACCACCACCGAGTGTGACTGAGGAGTGAATGAATAATGCGATGTAAAGCGCCTTGAGTATTAGAAAGGCGCTATATAAATCCCATCCATTATTATTATTATTATTATCTACTCCATCACCTCCCAAAGCAGAAACCTCATCGTTTAAGTTATTGAACTTGCTTTTGTTTATTGTGTTACCTCTGAGTACTGTGTTTACTGACATAAGATAGATACAAATTGCTGGAGTAACTCAGCGGGACAGGCAGCGAGTCTTGTTTATCTGTAGTGATACAAGGCAACAGGTAACTCCATCTCCACTGTGCACTTTGTTCAACCTTAACGTTAAATAGGAAGAGATTTTCCTGGATGATTGCATTCTTCAAATTGATGAATGACTGTACAGTTCTCCCTTAGTCTGTGTTTGCCAGGGCATTGTAGGGTGAAATCAGCCCCGGGCAACCTCTTGTCTAGCTCTGACATTAGTTTCCTGCTTTTTTTAGAGATACTGCACGGGAACAGGCCCTTCGGCCCACCGAGTCCGTGCCGACTAGCGATCCCCGCACATTAACGCTGTCCTATATGCACTAGGAACTATTGACATTTATACCAAGCCTAATAACCTACATTACTGCACGTCTATGGAATGTGGGAGGAAGCCGGAGCACCCGGAGAAAACCCACACAGGTCACGGGGAGAACGTACAAACTCCCTACAGACAGCACCGGCAGTCAGGATCGAACCTGGGTCTCTGGCGCTGTGAGGCAGCAATTCTACCGCTGCGCCACCGTGCCACCTGCTCACCCAGTTCCCCTTGACAGAAGTCCTCCATCCCCTTCCTGGTCTCAGCTGAAGGTGGCTGAAACAGAATAAACATCAAAGGTTTGACACCCTGATGCTGGCCACAGTCCAACATACATTCCTGAAACTCTGACGTGATTGCTTATCTCACTGTAAATACATTTTTGATCTTCAGGTCCATTCTTTGCTCGTGGAAACTGCTGGAGTAATTGTAGCCACCGCCTTCTCCATTTACACAACGTGTCATAAAATATCACGTTCACTCTAACACCAAGCAGGGAGTCCTAGTTCAACTATTTATTTAGAACCTTTCATTCTCATTGAATCAATTCAAGTATACACTATAGTTAAATCAACTCACAGAAATAGCAAAGACATGGATAGACACGAGATGCTGGAGTAACTCAACGGGTCAGGCAGCGTCCCTGGGGAAAATGGATAGGTGATGTTTTGGTTCAGGACCTTTCTTCAGTGTGAAGAAGGACCCAACACAAAACATCACCTATCTCCTCTTCTGATTTGATTTTCTGAAGAAGGGTCTCGGCCCAAAACGTCGCCCATTCCTTTTCTCCAGAGATACTGCCTGTCCCGCTGAGTTACTCCAGCATTTTGTGTCTATCTTTGGTTTTAAACCAGCATCTGCAGTTCCTTCCTACACACTGAGATTCACCTACTTTAGAGATACAGCGTGGAAACAGGCCCTTCGGCCCACTAAGTCCATGCCAACCACAATCACCTGTACACCAGTTCTATCTTAAGGAGGAGGAGCCATCCTGGGGAACGGCTGCTAACCAACAGCCGTCCGTTTAATTCATTTAAAAAAAAAAGTTTTTAGTAAGTCTTGTTCTTCGTTTGTTGGAGAAATGGACTTCTTAATGTGGGGGGAAGGAGGTATTTATACTTCTAGGTCCCTACCTGGTCGGTGAGGCAGCTTTTTTCTCCGGGCTGCCTGTCGACCCGTCCTCGTGGCCTACCAGCGGGCGTGGAGCGCCGTTTCCTGGCGGGGACCGCCCAGCACCTCGGCTTCGTTGGCGGCACAGCGCTGGAGCGCTATCGCGGAGCGGGCGATGCCTTGCCTGGGTCACCGCGCTGGATCGACGCGCTGGAGCTCCGGTGAGCTGTGACCGCCGAGATCAACACCTCCGGGCTGCGGGTCTGCGGAGCGCGCCGACCTTAACATCAGGAGCCTGGGAGCTCCAAACCGGCGCGGCCTTGTCGGCATCGGAAGCCGACAATCCCCTGCTAGGAAGCGGCCGTTCCAGGTGGCCCAGCCGCTGAGAGGCCTCTCCCGACGCCGGGGCAAGACCACCTGGCCAGAACGGCTAGGAACATCGGGCCTCCGTAGAGGCAATAGCGGAGGCCTCAATAGGCCTGACTTTGGGAGAACTGGGGATGGGGACTGGACATTGTGCCTTCCCCCACAGTGGTAACCATTGTGGGGGGATGATTTTCTGTGTGTAATGTGAATATGTTAGTCTGTGTCCAAGATGGCTGCCGTGAAGAGAGAGTGGACACTGGCGCGGTTTAGCTGCCGCTGCTCTCTCTTCACATTGTGTTTTTTGATTTTTTGATTTTGTGTCTTTGGAGCGATTTTTATCTTTAATTTGTGTATTGATGATGTCCTTATTATTTATTTTTCTCCAATTATATGTTTTTTTTCTCTTCTGTTAACTTTTGTAAGGTGTCCTTGAGACTTTGAAAGGCGCCCGAAAATAAAATTATTATTATTATTATTATCCAACACACTAGGGAACAAAACATTGCCTGTCCATTTTCAAAGTGAAGAAGGGTCCCAACCCAAAACATCACCCATCCATGTTCTCCAGAGATGCTGACTGACCGGCTGAGTTACTCCAGCACTTTGTGTCTACTTTGGGTTTAAACCAGCATCTGCAGTTCCTTTTTATTACAATATAGTAAAGACACTGGGTTAGCAAAGAAAATAACAAATCACCATCAAATATTTAAGGGAGGAATAGAAAACATTTGCAGATACAAAGGTTGGTCAAGAAAGATGATCTTCCAAAGTACTCTAAATTCAGAAACATCACAGATAACAAATGGGATCTATCCATTCAATACGAGAGATGACAAATCATGACCAATATGTCTTGTTAGTCTGCAACTGGTTGTCAGCAAAATATATCATCAATTAGTAAACACAGAGTAGCAGGGCCCTGGAAATCAATCAGAATCCCTATAGTTCAATAACAGAGCAATTGTACATGGCAAATGGCTGTTGTTGAAGGTTGGAACTAACAGAGAATATGAGGATGGACAAAAATGCTGGAGAAACTATTGTATTAATTAACGACAGGATGTGATCTATGTGGATTTTCAGAGCACATTTGATCTAGTAATTCATCAAAGTTTGTTACATTAATAAAGCAACATGGGTCTTCTTCTTATCGTCCACGTCACAAGATTAGAAATTGTTCAGCCTGAGCTGAAGACACTTCTCGGCATCTGCACTCGGTAAGAATTGTAAATTGTCCCTAGTGTTTGTTTAGGGTAGTGCTAGTGCACAGAGGTCGCTGGTCGGCGTGGGTGGAAGGGCTTGTTTCCACGCTGTATCTCTAAACTAAACAGTGATGGATACAAAGTGCTGGCACAACTCAGCGGGTCAGGCAGCATCTCTGGAGAAAAAGGATGGGTGATGTTTCAGCCAAAATGTCACCCATCCAGAGCCTGCATCTCCAAACTAAACTAGAGGTCAGGCAGCATCTGTAGAGCATGTAGCTGGCATGGACTTGGAATAGCCCAGGTGGATCACTCCTCTGAAGGGAGTCAGCATCACCTTGCCTCTACACTTGGTGACAGAGGCTGTGCAACATAGCAGGGACTTTAACTTCGGAGTAAAAGCAGATTGTTCTGTAATGCAGGAATCAATACTTACCTGTCTGAAATTCAAGTACGCTGTTAGTGGTGAAAATTGGAGTGACCTTTCATTGGCTGTGTGCTGTCTGACAGTGAGAATGCAAAATGGCTGGATGCTGTTCGACATTTCATGAAACCAATGCTTAGGTTTTCTATGGGGAAGCTCAAGAGAATTTGTTTGTTGAAAGAGCCCCCTCCGCTGGTAGCAGAAATTATTACTGTCACGTGCACCGAGGTACAGTAAAAAGCTTTGTTTTGCTTGCTATCCGGCCAGATGGGATAATACTAGACATAAATACAAACAAGTCAAACTCCAGTACAATAGGTAGAGCAAAGGGGAAGATACAGAGTGCAGAAGATAGACACAAAAAGCTGGAGTAACTCAGCGGGACAGACAGCATCTCTGGAGAGAAGGAATGGGTGAAGTTTTGGGTCGAGACCCTTATTCAGGTCACCTATTCGTTCTCTCCAGAGATGCTGCCTGTCCCGCTGAGTTACTCCAGCATTTTGTGTCTATCTTCGGTTTAAACCAGCATCTGCAGTTCCTTCCTGCAGATACAGAGTGCAGAATATAGTTCTCAGCATCAGGTCAATGGACAAAGTCCAATGTCCGCAATGGGGTAGAGGTGAATCGGACAGTACCCTAGCTTGTGTGTAGCCTAGTTTCAGATTGAGAACTCTATGTTTACACAATATGCTGGCGAGACTCAGTGGTGCAACTTATAGAATTGCAGCCTCACATTGGTTGGGTATTCCCTCCCACTTCCAAAAGGTGGTAATTGGTAGCTTCTAGAAATAAGGAACTGCAGATGCTGGTTTACACCGGAGATAGACACAAAAAGCTGAAGTAACTCAGCAGGACAATAAACCCTCTTGAATCTTGAATCTTGAGGACAGGCAGCGTCTCTGGAGAGAAGGAATAGGTGATGTTTTGGGTCTGACATCCAGTCTGAAGAAGGGCCTTGACCCGAAATGTCACCTGCTCCTTTTCTCCAGAGATGCTGCCTGTCCCGCTGAGTAAACTTTGGCTGAAGAGAATTTGAGGGAAATAGGTTACAGGGAAAATTACTGGAGAAATGGGTGCGACCCAGTATATTTTCAATGGGCTAAATGACCTGTTTCATGAGGTGATTTGTATACATTCATTAAAATAGATAAATGAGTTAGTTTGTGAATGGAATTGAGAGAGGATTTGTCTGCACGCAGTGTTCATGTTCAGCCACTGGGTGGCGGGCCCGAGCCATACTGCTTCTTAGTGACAATGTCCAGTTAATTATCTCCAAGCCAGTGGCGCTTGAAGTGAATAGGGAGATTCATAATTGGCAGCTGAATTGCCTGGTTTATTCTTGTGCTGAAAGTTAAAATTAGCCTTCTCCCTCAGTACAATGCCTCATTTACCCTGGGCATGCTGCCCTTCCAAACATCAGCAGTAACAGTGTGTAGGAAGGAACTGCAGATGCTGGTTTACACCGAAGGTAGACACAAACTGCTGGAGTAACTCAGCCGGACAGGCAGCATCTCTGGAGTGAAGGAATGGGTGACGTTTCGGGTCAGGATCCTTCTACAGACCTTCTTCAGAGTAATAGTTTGCAATGCGAATACAGATACATTTCCACAAGTACAAACGTGCACAGGCCATTTTATGCTCACGTTCACAAGCTATAGGAGTAGAATTAGGCCATTCGGCCCATCTACTCCACCATTCAATCATGCCTGATCTCTGCCTCTTAATCCCATTTTCTTTCAAGAATTTGTCTGTCTCTGCCTTAAAAATATCCACTGACTTTGCCTCCACAGCCCTCTGTGGCAATGAGTTCCACAGATTAACTGCCCTCTGACTAAAGAAGTTCCTCCTCACCTCCTTTCTAAAATGCTCATATTCTCTCTAAATACGTGTGTTATTTGCTCCCGTTTTCTTCCATTCCCTCCTCTGATTCTTCACACATCTCCTCAGCCCAATAACCTGCGTTGGGGCTACAGACCTGACGCAGGGTCTTGGCCCAAAACGTCACCTGTTCCTTTGCCTCCACAGATGCTGCTCGACCCACTGAGTTCCCTCCGCAGTTCATCTTATGCCCAGCGTGCCTTGGACTTGCTGGTCCCTGGCGCTGTGAGGCAGCAACTCTACCGCTGCACCACTGTGCTGCCCAGTAGATGCCACCCACTGCATTGTCCAATATATCGTGTCACCTTGGGAACAACCCAAACTCTCTGGAAAAATGCAAATAAGGCTTTGTGATGTTGCAAAAGCGAAGAGAAAATGAATCAAGTATATGGACTAAACTCTTGAAAGAAGAGCTTTTAGACCTTGAGAATAGATTGCTCAACTTAAAACCCCCAAAGACTCCTTGCTGGAGATATTACATTTGAACAAACTCTGAATCAAATTGAGCAATAACTTGTCATGAGGCCAAGCGCCCCTTCAAGACAGTTGATGTCATTTGCACAAGGATTTATTGCCAGGGTGGGACTGAGTGTGGGAGCTTTGAACAAAGAGTTAGGGAGTGATGGATACCGCTGAAGGAAAATTAACATTTAAAAGCAGCAGGTGACAAGACTCCAGAATATATTCTATGGAGCCCGCTGGAGAAAAAGATTAATGTCGGCGGCTTGAGTCGACTGATTTACTCTCCAGCTCGCCCTAGCTGGTGCCGTCGAGAAGCCAAGTGTAGCTATCTCCTGTGAAAACATACATTACACAAAACGTAAATGAATCTGTGTCATATCAGCAGGATCCTTTGCAATTAGTTCGCTGCTATGAGAAACCTAGAACTCTCGATAAATCCAGCCTGAAGTTGCTACAGGATTAATAGTACTCCATGCCAGGCTTAAGAAACCATTCTAATTGAGTTTTTCGTTGAGGAATGAGCTTTTAAAATGAATGATACTGAACATTACCTGATGCACTGAACTGCTATTGGTGACAATCATTTATTTTACCAGACCCTGTGGCAATTCAATTGGTACAATATTTATAATGTATCTGTCTATCCATTTCTAAATGTGTCTGTCTCTCTGTCTATGCACCCATCCGTTCATCCGTCTGACTGGCTGTCTGCGACCGTGTCTACAATATATCACACATTGAAGAACAAAACTATTTTTAGTCTGCCCGTTGAAGTATCAGTTACCCACTCCATTGATTTATGGAGCCATCTGACCTTCCAGACATCTACCCATTCTATATATCTCTATCTCTCTCTCTCCGTCTCACACTCCAAAGACGTACAGGTTTGTGGGTTAATTGGCTTCAGTAAAATTGTAAACTGTCGCTAGTGTGTGTAGGATAGTGCTAGTGTATGGGGTGATCGCTGGTCGGCACATACTCGGTGGGCCGAAGGGTCTTTTTCTGTGCTATACCTTTAAAGTATCTATCTATCTATCTATCTATCTATCTATCTATCTATCTATCTATCTATCTATCTATCTATCTATCTATCTATCTATCTATCTATCTATCTATCTATCTATCTATCTATCTATCTATCTATCTATCTATCTATCTATCTATCTATCTATCTATCTATCTATCTATCTATCTATCCTACAAAGGTTTGGGGGCAAGATTGGAAGATTGAGATGGGGAGAAATGGAGAGTGCTGGAGGAACAGTGGATCGGGCATCATCTGAAGGGGAAATGGATGATGGTATTTTGGTTTGTGAGTGAATATGAAGCAGGGCAGCCAGTGGAGAGTGATGGATGTATCCTTGGTGTGGGTAACTGTTTGGTGAATGGATGAAAGCCAAGGTAGGGAATGCGGAGGTTCATTTCATCGGAGATAATGTGGAGCAAAACCATTTTGTTTTTTGTGGTTGCAAGCTGCAGGGAAAGTGGTTTAATCTGAGGAAGCATCTGAAGCAAGCCACGCAACATTTGAACAGGATGGAGCAGAGCCCGAGGCATGGAAAGGTGGTGAGACAGATGAAGAGAGGCCAAGGCAGCAGATGGTGATGCGTCACACAGAGTCTTCAAAGGGAATATATCACGAGAATGCCTCGAGAGGAGCTGGCATGGTGGTGCAGCGGTAGAGTTGCTACATCACAGCGCCAGAGACCCGGGTTCAATCCTGACCTCAGGCGCTGTCTGTGCGGAGTTTGTACGTTCTTCCTGTGACCACATGGGTTTTTCTCCAGGTGCTCCGGTTTACTCCTACACGACAAAGATGTGCAGGTTTGTAGGTTAATTGGCTTTGGTAAAAAAAATGGTTAAAATATTGTCCCTAGTGTGTGTAGGATAGTGTTAATGGGCGGGAATCGCTGGTCAGCATGGACCCGATGGACCGAAGGGCCTGTTTCCACGCAGTATCTCTAAATTAAACTAAACTCAAACAAATGCCAGTTCTTTTCCCCAGGCCGACAAATGGCCAATGGTGCATGCAGTTAATGGGCTGAGGGAGCCAGAGGTGATTGTACCAGACAACAACAGCTATCCAGAGCACCCGGAGAAAACCTACGCTGTCACAGGGAGAAAGTACAAACTCTGTACAGAGTCAGACAGCACCTGAAGTCAGGGTGGAACCCAGGTCTCTGGTGCTGTGAGGCAGCAACTCTACCACTGTGCCACTGTGCTGCCCTTCTTTAGGCATTCTTGTGATACATTTCCCGTTGATATTGTCTCTTCTGTTCCATTCTGTTTGTAGTTTGTTTGTTTGTTTGTTTGTCGTTTTGCACAAAGTCCGCGAGCATTGCCACTTTTCATTTCACTGCACATCTTGTATGTGTATATGGCCCTTGTGGCTAAAGGGATCAGGGGGTATGGAGACAAGGCAGGTACGGGATACTGAGTTGGATGATCAGCCATGATCATATTGAATGGCGGTGCAGGCTCGAAGGGCCGAATGGCCTACTCCTGCACCTATTTTCTATGTATCTATGTATCTATGTGACGAATAAACTTGACTTGACGAAGTATATTTTTTAACCTTCCTAGTGCAATTGTATGCAGCCAATGAACGGCAGCAAGCCAACCAAGACTTCTCACCATTGACAAATTAAGGGAAAATTATTGCATTCAATTCTGTTCAAACCACCTCTGATCTAATTAAAGCAGTCACCTTAATCTGCAATTAGAATCAAAGACTTATTTTCACCTTTGGCTTTCATGTCTCAGTCTCAAAGTGCTTTGAAGTTAATAGTGTATTAGTTGGTGGTGTGCTTTCTATTGTACCGTGGCTAATGGTGCAACAAATGCAACTTCAGCACAGTCCATCCCACAGGCAGCAGTTACTTCAAGGGTTTAATGACATGGTTTTTTTCTTATTCATGACCAGAATACCAGGATTTTTGTTCCTTTGTTAATTGAAGGACAATAATGGAAATGATGGGAATAATGGAATCAGTCTGAAGAAGGGTCTCAACCCAAATCGTCACTCATTCCTTCTCTCCAATGATGCTGCCTCTCCCGCTGAGTTACTCCAGCATTTTGTGTCTTACTTCTGCGTGAACCAGCATCTGCGATTCCTTCCTACACAATGCTGTTTTCTTGGTCATTCCAGGTGAGTTGCAGACAGAGCCAGCATTTAATTGGCCATCCTTGATTCTGCTGCAGAAGGCTGTGGTGACTCCTTTCTTGAGCTGTTGCAGTCCTTGAGGTATCGGGAACACACAACGTTATACGGAAGAGAGTCTATATCTCTTGTTTATATCTCTTGTCTATATAGACATCACTGTCTATATCTCGTCACCCTTTCCCATTTCAGTCAGAAGAAGGGTCTCGACCCAAAACGTCACCCATTCCTTCTCTCCAGAGATACTGCCTGTCCCGCTGAGTTACTCCAGCTTTTTGTGTCTATCTTTTGTGACTGCGTTGACAGCAGTAACATTGGGGGAAGTACAATGTAATTGGGTCTGGACCTATTGCAGGTTGTTTGTGCATTCATCGCTGATGAACCAGGAAGACTTTGCTGTAGATGAGAAATTCAATTAATGGAAACAAGTTTAAAGTCGGCATTAACCTGAGATGACAAAAGCATTTTTCAATTCACACAGCAGGTCTTGACTTCAGGGATCAAAAGTGAATTGAACAGAAATGCTGTAATGAATTCCATTTGTAACAGGTCAGAGTCCAGATTGTGGCTCTGTCTGACATGTTGGAGACTGAACCTAGGACAACCTTCCACCTCCATCCCAAGGGCACAGTCTAGCCCAGGTGAAATAAAGCAGAGCTATTCGTTCACCGGTAAGTGAAACCTCAGCGTACACGACAATGGTACAATTATGGTTTAAGAAGGAAAATAATTTGTTTGGATAGATTTTGGCCGGCACGGTGGTGCAGCGGTAGAGTTGCTGCCTCACAGCGCCAGAGACCTGGGTTTGATCCTGACTGTCTGTGCAGAGTTTGTACGTTCTCCCCGTGACCTGCATAGGTTTTCCCTGGGATCTCCCACACTCCAAAGACGTACAGGTTTGTAGGTTAAATGGCTCAGTATAATTGTAAATTGTCCCTAGTGTGTGTAGAATAGTGTTAGTGTGCGGGGATCGCTGGTCGGCATGGACTCGGTGGGCCGAACGGCCTGTTCCTGCGTTGTATCTCTCAACTAAACTAAACTGAACTAGCACTTGAAGATGCCTGGTTTGAATTAATATAACTTTGCTTCTCTTTCAGCATCTGATTATGTTAGTAGCTACAGTGAGTTCAGACAGCAGAACGGGAGAAATCCAGCTAGATTTCAGCATCCAGCGTTTAACACGGGATGAAATGCTTTAGCAAGTCTGTAGCTACAACTATGGATGAGAAAAATCAAATATTTATTTTGTTTATTTTAGTTATCTTAGTTTGTAGGTTAATTGGCTTCAGTAAAATTGTAATTTGCCCTTAGTTTAGTTTAGTTTGGAGATACAGCACGGAAACAGGCCATTCGGCCCATCGAGCCTGCACCAACCAGCCATCCCCGCACACTAACACTACCCGACCCACACTAGGGACAATTTTACATTTAAACATATATACCAAGCCTATTAACCTACAAACCTGTACGTCTTTGGAATGTGGGAGGAAACCGGAGATCCCGGTCACCCGGAGAACGTGCAAACTCCGTACAGACAGCACCCATAGTCAGGATCAAACCCTAAATGAGCTTAGGGGGGCCGTCGAGAACGAAGCATGCAACAACAAAAATCACCAGAAAGACTAACTATGCAAGCTGCAGGATGTCTGTGGATGGAGTGGGTATAATGATACATATATATATATTCTACACTTGATGGTATACTTACATTTTGGGCATCTGGCATATTAAACATCACATAATTCATGAGAAATAAAGGCAGATTTCAGATTCTATTATGACTGTAATAGCCTGGTTTCTGCAATGCACGGCTAGGAATGTCAATCCCATCATATTAGGTCACGTTAGAGCTGATTTCAACAAAAATGTGCATTTATAATGCATCTTTCATAGTTTCATGGCAACTGGAAGATCTCCCTCTGCAGCCTGTGAAGTGCCATTGAAGTGGAGGCCTATTGTCGTGTAGTAAATTATGCCAATTAGTATCAAGCTCAGAGAAACAGCAAACAGAGAAAGCAATTGGAGAAAACAAAATCTAGAGGCGCTGAAAATACAAAACAGAGAATGCTCTCCGTACTGAACTAGCGGAGCAGTATCAGTAGAGAGAGAGAAACAGAGACTGAATCAACAATTGAACTGTGTTTATCTCATTCAGCCCATCAAGTCTACTCCGCTGATAGACACAAAATGCTGGAGTAACTCAGCGGGACAGGCAGCATCTCTGGAGAGAAGGAATGGGTGACGTTTCGGGTCGAGACCCTTCTTGGGGTGGGAGATTGCAACTTTCACGTGGTCCGCCCTGTTTTGACGAATGCAATCAACCTGGCGTGCACAATCAAATAAGATCAAATAGAACAAGTTGTCCTACAACTTTAGGCTGTGCACGCCACACGCAAAAAGAAGAAGAGACCCTTCTTCAGACCCTTCTTCAGACCCTTCTTCAGACTCAAATCTGAAGAACGGATAGGTGATATTTTGGGTCGGGACCCTTCTTAAAGGCCCCGACACAAAACATCACCAATCCATTTTCTCCAAGGATGCTGCCTGACCCATTCGGTTCCTCCATCATGTTGAGTCTGGCCATGTCTTCTGCAAACTAAACCAAACTGGATAGACCTTGTGCTCGACACATTGCAGCATAGTGGGATGTTGCATGTTCATCTCTCTCAACGTGACATATGATTGCGTGGATTGGAAATGAAAGACAACAAATTTAGTGTTAACTTCCGAAGAGGTTTTCTGAATGCTTCTGATGTTGAAATCTTTGGGCTATTTCTAGTAATCATTAATCCAATTATTTTAAGTGATTTAAACAATGCAATGTTCCTTAGTTCTCATTCAGAGTTATTTTTAGCGAGTATTGTCACTCTTGTACAAAAGCGTTGCCTATGCGGTTGGTTGCAGCGGTGATTACAGTGGACAGGCTTTGATCATTTTTAATGTCCTGTGATGCGGGAGTAAGCAGCATTGTCACCCAGATGGATTATACAGCATGGAATCACAGCTAAGGGGGGCTTGAGGTTTAAATTGCTTGCGCATGTTTACGCTGGTTATTTGCTGTCGTTGTGACTCAGACAAATGAATGAACTCGAGCAGAAAAATGGAATTGGGTAAGGTCAAAAACCGGACTGTCGGAGTTCCTGATGGCTACATCAGGCATTCCTGACCGCGTTGCATCTGCCAATGTGAGACATTCTGCACATAAAGCCACGAATCTGTCCACTGTGCTGGAGTAACTCAGCCGGCAGGCAGCACCTCTGGAGAAAAGGAATCGGTGACGTTTCTGGTCGAGACCCTTCTTCGGAGTCAGGGGAGAGGGGAACGAGAGATACAGACAGTACTTAGGACCAATGAACGTAAGATATGTAGAAAGCAATGATGATCAAGGGAATGTAGAGCCCACAATGATCCATTGTTGGCTGTGGGATAGGTGATAACGAGACTCTCAGTCTGAAGATGAGTCTCAACACGAAACGTCACCCATTCTTTCTCACCAGAGATGCTGCCTTCCCCGCTGAGTTACCGCAGCTTTGTGTGTCTGTCTTTGGTTTAAACCACCAACTGCAGTTCCTCCCCTGCACATAAATCTGTCACGCCTGCTTCCCTGTTGTCTCCGTGTTGCATCTCTCATCAGGCATGTAATCAGTTTAATATTGTCACATTGCCAAATGCTCTTGGAGCATGGTAGCCTGGATAGAGTGAATGTAGAGAGGATGTTTCCACTAGTGGGAGAGTCTGGGACCAGAGGGCCTATAGGTAAATCCGGCCCTGATTTTAGTTCTTTTTTATCTTATATTTTGGAAATGTACACCCCGTTTTTTTCAATTTTTTCGGGGGGCCCCCTAGAAAGTAGGGGCCCTAAGTTATAGCTTGTTTAGCTTATACGTAAATCCGGCACTGGCCAGAGGGTGGTGAATCTGTGGAATTCATTGCCACAGACTGCTGTGGAGGTCAAGATATTGAGTATTTTTAAAGCTGATATTGATAGGTTCTTGATTAGTAAGGGTGTCAAAGGTTACGAGGAGAAGTCAGGAGAGAGGGGAAACTAGATCAGCCATGAATGAATGGCGGAGTAGACTCGATGGGCTGAATGGCCTAATTCCGCTGCTATGCCTTGTGGTCTAATCCCTTTCAGACCCCATCGCTGCAAGCATCTGCAGAACAGTATCTCAATCTAACCAGTGGACTCGTTCCAGCGAGGGGAACTGGAGAAGCATGAAAGAATTGAAACTTACCCAATCTCGACGGGCTGGATGCTGGGAGGTTGGGTCTTGAGCAATGTTTCATTTGGTGACAGTACGCGTTGGGACAGCATCTCAGTGCCTCGATGGTTCGATGTTCGATGGTTCGACAGGTAAATATTTCGATGGTTTGATGGGGCTTTATTTATATATGCAACTGCAGAGTGAAATTCTTTTTGCATATATTACACATATGGGCGCCGCCATTTTTGGCGTTGATATACAAAGTCCAAAGTCCGGTCGGCCCGAGTGCTCGATGTCCTGGAGCAGTTCCCGCTGACCCATGTCCCTCTGCTCGAATACAATACAATACAATACAATACAATACAATACAAATTTATTGTCATTTGAGCCCCAGTGAGACTCAAACGAAATTTTGTTTCCACAGCCATACAAACAAAACCAATGTCCTACAGACATACACACAATTAAGTTCACACAAACATCCATCACAGTGAACCCACTGTGATGGAAGGCAAAGTCTTCCACTGTGATGGAATAAAGATGTAAACCCACTGTGATGGAATAAAGATGTAAACTAGAAGATCACAGGTAAGAACTGGGAACAAATGGAAGTGAACAGTGATATCTTGCAACATATCCACATCACTAAAGAGAAGTTTATTAGAGAGCCCTAAAGATTCTCCTAAAAAGGTGAAAACTAGTTTAAGGTTAGAAAAAGTTGAAAACTAGGCTTTAAAAACTAGAAAAGTTAATAATTAGATTTTCAAATTTTTCAAATTAAATTTTTTTATGACAGAAAGATAACATTTAAGAAATAACTCTTCAGGTGGCCATACTGTCCCATGCCCATGTACAATAAGGTATAATACCACCTTGCTTGGTGCAGCATCACAGGCTGCACCACAGATGTTCACCAGCACAGTGGTGCAGCGGTAGAGTTGCTACCTCACAGCGCCAGAGCCCCGGGTTCAATCCTGACTATGGGTGCTGTCTGTATGGAGTTTGCACGTTCTCCCCGTGCCTTTTCTCCGCTTGCTCCAGTTTCCACCCACACTCCAAAGATGTACAGGTTTGCAGGTTAGTTGGCTTGAGTAAAATTGTAAATTATCCCTAGTGTGTAGGATAGTGCTAGTGTACGGGAGGAGGTGATTGCTGATCCTTGCAGACTCAGTGGGCCGAAGGGCCTGTTTCCGCGCTGGAACCACACTGCCAAACCCACACCATTAGCTCTCTGATCCACAGATTATTCTTTGTAGTGACTCATCACCACTTATTTATGGGAAGTTAGGCATGGCAATTAGCTCCTCCTTTGCCAGGGACACTGGGACAATGAAAAGTGAATGCATGAATCAATAGCATTACATCAGGCAGAGAAGATAATGGAGAATTCTAGTTGTCTCTGTGTTGAGCCACAGGAGGCAGATTATATTTTTCATCAGTATTTACTGTAAAGAATGTCATGGGAGCAAAGGGAAATGAACAGTGAGGTCTTAGAAACATAGACAATATGTGCAGGAGTAGGCCATTTGCCCCTTTGAGCCAGCACCACCATTCAATATGATCGTGGCTGATCATCCAAAATCAGTACCCCGTTCCTGCTTTCTCCCCATATCCCTTGATTCCGTTAGCCCGAAGAGCTAAATCTAATTCTCGCTTGAAAACATCCCGTGAATCGGCCTCCACTGCCTTCTGTGGCAGAGAATTCCACAGATTCACAACTCTCTGGGTGAAAAAGATTTTCCTCATCTCAGTCCTAAATGGCCTACCACTTATTCTCAAACTGTGACCCTTGGTTCTGGACTCCCCCAACATCGGGAACATTTTTCCTGCATCTAGAGGACATGACTTCAGAATTAAGGGACAGAAGTTTAGGGGTAACATGAGGGGGAACTTCTTTACTCAGAGAGTGGTAGCGGTGTGGAATGAGCTTCCAGTGGAAGTGGTGGCGGCAGGTTCGTTGGTATCATTTAAAAATAAATTGGATAGGCATATGGATGAGAAGGGAATGGAGGGTTATGGTATGAGTGCAGGCAGGTGGGACTAAGGGAAAAAAGTTGTTCGGCACGGACTTGTAGGGCCGAGATGACCTGTTTCCGTGCTGTAATTGTTATATGGTTATATGGTTAGCCTGTCCAATCCTTTAAGAATGTTGTATGTTTCTATAAGATCCCCTCTTATCCTTCTAAATTCCAGTGAATACAAGCCCAGTCGATCCATTCTTTCATCATGTCAGCCCCGCCAGCCTGGGAATTAACCTGGTGAACCTACAATGCACTCCCACTATAACAATAATCGTAGAACATGTCCGCAGTGTTAAAGAGGAGTTGCTGGCTGTCTTCATCACACAGTCATACGTAAGGCATGGAAAACGGAACTTCCCCCAACTTCCCTGCCCACCATCGTTCCTGGCAGCTCATTCTGGGACTTACCAAAACCTGTCGTGCTCATCTCCCTTAAACTTTGTCCCTCTCACCTGAAAGCGATGCCGCTAGTGTTTGATATTTCCAACCTGGGAAAAAGGTTCTGATCTAAAACATCTAAAACACATTTAGACAGGTACATGTGTGGGAAAGATTCATGTGGATATGGGCCAAATGCAGGAACAGATCCAAGTACACAATGTATTCAGTGACTACAAGTTGGGACAAATCGCTTATTTCCATACTGCATCACTATACAACTCATTCAGGTATGACTTTATACTTTAGACATACAGTGCAAAACAGGCCCTTCGGCCCACCAAGTCCGCGCCGACCAGTGATCACACTAGCACTATCCTACACACTAGGGACAATTTACAATTTTACTGAAGCCAATTAACCTACAAACCTGTACTCCTTTGGAGTGTGGGAGTAAACCGGAGCTTCCTGGAGAAACATAGAAAATAGGTGCAGGAGTAGGTCATTCGGCCCTTCGAACCTGCACCACCATTCAATATGATCATGGCTGATCATCCAACTCAGTATCCCGTACCTGCCTTCTCTCCATACCCCCTGATCCCTCTAGCCACAAGGCACATCTAACTCCCTCTTAAATATAGCCAATGAACTGGCCTCAACTACCTTCTGTGGCAGAGAGTTCCAGAGATTCACCACTCTCTGTGTGAAAAATGTTTTTCTCATCTCGGTTCTAAAGGATTTCCCCTCTATCCTTAAGCTGTGACCCCTTGTCCTGGACTTCCCCAACATCGGGAACAATCTTCCTGCATCTAGCCTGTCCAATCCCTTAAGAATTTTGTACGTTTCTATAAGATCCCCCCTCAATCTCTTAAATTCTAGCGAGTACAATCCGAGTCTATCCAGTCTTTCTTCATAAGAAAGTCCTGACATCCCAGGAATCGGTCTGGTGAACCTTCTCTGCACTTCCTCTATGGCAATAATGTCCTTCCTCAGATTTGGAGACCAAAACTGTACGCAATACTCCAGGTGTGGTCTCACCAAAACCCTGTACAACTGCAGCAGAACCTCCCTGCTCCTATACTCAAATCCTTTCGCTATGAATGCCAACATACCATTCGCATTTTTTACTGCCTGCTACACCTGCATGCCTACTTTCAATGACTGGTGTACCATGACACCCAGGTCTCGTTGCATCTCCCCTTTTCCTAATCGGCCACCATTTAGATAATAGTGGATAACCTCACATTTATCCACATTAAACTGCATCTTATGTGGGACCTTGTCGAAAACCTTCTGAAAGTCCAGATATAACACATCCACTGGTTCTCCCCTATCCACTCTACTAGTTACATCCTCGAAAAATTCTATAAGATTCGTCAGACATGATTTACCTTTCGTAAATCCATGCTGACTTTGTCCAATGATTTCACCACTTTCCAAATGTGCTGCTATCCCATCTTTAATAACTGACTCTAGCAGTTTCCCCACTACCGATGTTAGACTAACTGGTCTGTAATTCCCCGTTTTCTCTCTCCCTCCCTTTTTAAAAAGTGGAGTTACATTAGCTTCCCTCCAATCTTCAGGAACTACTCCAGAATCTAAAGAGTTTTGAAAAATTATCACTAATGCATCCACTATTTCTGGAGCTACTTCCCATGCGGTCATGGGGAGAACATGCAAACTCCGTACAGACAGCACCTGTGGTCAGGATCAAACCAGAGTCTCTGGTGCCGTGAGGCAGCAACTCTACCGCTGCGCCACTTCATCCGCTATTTGGATGAAATGTGGAATTCTTTTTTTTATTTTTTTTATTTTTTTTTATTAGAAGTACGGTAAGCTACAATAATACACAACACATATGTCTTAATACATTTTTTTGTACCGCTTCATTTTTTAAGCTTTAAGAAAAAGATAGAAGTAAAGAAAGTAAGGAAAGTGCGCAAGAGTCGTGAAGGTGCAAGAGAGTGTTGAGAAAAGAAAGCCCCTTAGAAAAGAAGTTAGAGAAGGAAGTAAAGAAAGAAAGAAAGTAGACCCTAGAAAAGAAGGAAAAAGAAAGGAGAAACAATCGCTCTATTATAACATTAAACTCCGCAGAAAGGGAACTACCAACCAAGAGCTGAAAAAGCATTTGACCAGGTAGAATGGCCATATTTATTTTCGGTGATGGAAAAATTTCAACTAGGAGAGAAGTACTGTACATGGGTTAAATTGTTATATTCTAATCCAACAGCTAGAATATTAACAAACAAAATGTTATCAACTAAATTTAATCTCTCTAGAGGCTGTAGACAAGGATGCTCACTATCCCCACTATTATTTGCTCTTGCAATCGAACCCCTAGCAGAAAGCGTTAGAAACCATCCAGGAATATTTGGATACAATACTAGAGACACAAGGAATAAAATCTCCTTATATGCAGATGATATACTAATATATATTACAAAATTAGAAACTAGTATTCCAAACCTATTAAATCTAATAACTCAATTTGGTCAGTTTTCGGGATATAGAATTAATTGGAATAAAAGCGAAATCATGCCAATAACAAAATTCAATTTACATACAATACAACAATCCCCTTTTAAAATAGTTAAAGATAAATTTAAATACTTAAGAATCTATGTAACTAAGACATATACCTCTTTATTTAAACTAAATTTCCCACCCTTACTGAATAAACTACATAAGAATATTCAATACTGGAAAACACTCCCCATTTCTATGCTTGGGAGAATTAATGCTATAAAAATGATTTTTTACCGCAACTGCTATACCTACTTCAATTAATTCCGATATATATCCCAAAATTTTTTTCCAAAAAAGTCGATTCCATTATTACAAGTTTTGTTTGGGATTATAAGAATCATAGAATAAGTAAAAAACATTTATGTAAGTCAAAGATAAATGGAGGTTTGGCTTTGCCAAATTTCTTATTTTATTTTTGGGCAGTCCATATTAAAAACATGAATTTCTGGCTGGAAGAAATGGATCAACAACCAGATTGGCTAATGATGGAAAAGGAAGACTGTCTACCTTTTGAAATTGGACCGATCATATTTGCCCCCACAAAACTGCACAAAAAAACCTATAAAGAAAACCCCATAATACATAGTGGAATACGAATTTGGAAACAAATAAAAAAAGATTTAAAATTGAATAATATACCACTCTGCCTTCCCATTGTAAATAATCCTTTATTCAAATCATCCTTTATGGACAAAGGTTTCACACAATGGAAAAATTATGGAATAAAAAATATAGGACATCTTTATGGGAAAGGTACTTTTCTTTCATTTCAGGAGCTACAACAGAATTATGGACTGCACTCAAATAATTTCTTCAGATATCTACAAATTAGAGATTATGTTAAATCTAATACACAAGTTTACAGGAATAGGGAATCAGAAATTCTTGATGAATGTTTGAACAAGCATCCTAATACTGAAAAACTAATAGCTTATATTTATAACACCCTACTAAACAACGAGGTACCACCGACCGAACCATATAGATACAAATGGGAAAATGAAATAGGTCACCCTATAACGAAAGATATGTGGGACGAAAGTTTACAACAAATACATCAATGTTCATTAAATGCCAGACATACTTTAATACAGTTCAAGGTCTTACATAGACTACACTACTCTAAAATAAAACTAAATAGAATCTTCCCACAAATCTCTCCTATTTGTGATAAATGTCTACATCTAGAGGCTAATTTAACACATACGTTTGCAAACTGTATAAAACTTAAACATTTCTGGACTGATATTTTTTAAATAACTTCAGAAGTTATTAATACAAAACTGGACCCAGACACAAAATTAATAATACTTGGAATATCAGAACAAAGCTTAACACTCACAACAAACCAAAGAAATTTCCTCAACTACAGTATAATAACCGGGAAAAAATTAATATTAAAATTTTGGAAAGGCCCTACAACCCCCACAATTAAAATGTGGACTACGGAAATGTCGGGGACCCTATACTTAGAAAGAATTAGACTTGTCTTAATGGACAAACAAGATCTTTTCCATAAAATTTGGGCACCATTCATTAACTATCTGAAGGGACAGATTGGCACAGCACGAGGACCCAACTGAAACTTGAACTCAGGAACAGATGAAAAGCTATACTTTATAACCTACGAACCTATCTCCATTGACGTATTACAGGTAACCCATTCCACCTCCCTTGTTTTTCTGTTGTGTTTTTTTTTCTTTCTTTTTTATTTGTAACTTTCCACCCTCTCTTTCTCCCTCTTTCTATAAAAAATAAAAACACTAGAAGCAGAAGTAATTGATAATGGAAATTTTTAATAATGTATGACTGATGTATATGAAAAGTTTTTTTTACTATAATATGTAACTACATTTTATAATATGTCTACTTCTAATAAATAAATTTAAAAAAAAAAGAAAAGAAGTTAGAGAAGGAAGTAAAGAAAGAAAGAAAGTAGACCCTAGAAAAGAAGGAAAAAGAAAGGAGAAACAATCGCTCTATTATAACATTAAACTCCGCAGAAAGGGAACTACCAACCAAGTCTGTTTTTGTTGTTTTACCCCCCTGATCCTGATCCTGGTACCATTTATTTATTTATTTATTTATTTATTTTTTAAATTACTATTGCACCTCATGCTTGTAATAGTTCCAAAAACGTACACCACGTCTTTTGGAATTGGTTTGCTTTGCCTGCTAAGAGGAATCTCATCTCTTCCAGATGTAGTGTTTCAAACATATCTGATATCCACATTTTTATTGTTGGTGTGGGCGCATTTTTCCAGAATTTAAGTATAAGCTTTTTTCCCATTATTAGCCCATAATTGAGTAAATTCTTCTGAAACACGTTTAGTTCAGGGTTACGTTCCGATATTCCAAAAATAATCCATTCTGGTTTTGGTACCAGTTTTATTTTAATTAATTTTGTAAAGATGTCAAATATTTCATTCCAGAATTTTTGTATTTTTGTACAAAAAACGAAAGAATGCGCTATGGTAGCTTCTTGACACAGGCATTTATCACAGATGGGTGAGACATTAGGGAAGAATTTATTTATTTTAGTTTTTGAATAATATAGTCTATGTAATGTTTTGAATTGGATGAGAGTATGTCGTACGTTGATCGAACATTTATGCACCTGTAGTAAATGATTATCCCAGCTCTCTTTTGAAATTTTTATAGCTAATTCTTGTTCCCAGTCTCTTCTAATTCCATCAGTTGTGGGTATTTCTATGTTTAAGATGATATTATATAAGTACGATATTAGATTAGCTGATTCCGCCTTTGTCTTCATTGCTTCATCCAGTAAGTCGGTAGGCATATTATGATAGTCTTTTGTGTATTTTTTCAGATAATCACAAATTTGAAGATATTTAAAATATTGATTATTTTTCAAATTATATTTCAGTTGTAGTTGTTGAAATGATAGTAATTTTCCCAATTCATACAGATCTCCGAGCGTTTTGATTCCCATTCTTTCCCATTGTATGAATGATTTGTCTATAATTGATGGTTTAAACGATGGATTATTAACTATTGGTATTAAAAGAGATAGGTTTCTTAATTTTAGGTTCTGTTTTATTTGTTTCCATGTTCTAATTGTGCTATGTATAATTGGATTTTTATTATAATTTTTGTTACTCAGATGTATTGGTGAGAGGAGAGTCGCTCCTATATTACCCGGAGAGCAGTCCTCTCTTTCCATTACAATCCAGTCCACCTGCTGGGCAGAATTGTCCAGCAGGTGAATCATATTTTTAATGTTTACTGCCCAATTATAATACATAAAGTTGGGGAGCGCTAGACCCCCCAACTCTTTTCGTTTATTAAGGTGTGCTCTTTGTATTCTATGGGATTTATAATCCCATATAAAATTTGTAATGTCTGAATCCAATTTTTTGAAAAACTTTTTTGGGAGATATATAGGTATTGATTGAAATAGGTATAGGATTTGTGGTAGAAAGATCATTTTTATAGCGTTTATTCTGCCTATTAGGGACATCGGAAGTGTTTTCCAGAATTTAATCAAATTATTTAGTTTCTTAAGTAAGGGATTATAATTGGCTTTAAACATATCATGGTAGTTTCTATTTCAATTCCCAAATATTTGAATTTTTCTTTGGCTATTTTAAAGGGGAATTTCCGGAGGTGTGTTGAGTCTTTTGGTTTTATCGACATAATTTCACTTTTGTTCCAGTTTATTCTATATCCTGAGAAGGATCCAAAGTCCTCAATTAAATTTAATATGTTTGGTATACTAATTTGTGGTTTTGTGATGTACAATAGTACATCATCGGCGTATAAAGATATTATGTTATTTGAGTGTTTTGTATTATAACCATAAATATCCGGGTGTTCTTATTTTTTCAGCAAGGGGTTCAATTACCAAAGCAAATAACAGCGGTGATAATGAACATCCTTGTCTATTACCCCTTGATAATTCAAATTTCGTGGATAGCATATTATTAGTTAGTATTCCAGCCGTGGGTTTGTTATATAATAATTTTATCCATGCGATGAAGTTCTCTCCCATTTGGAATTTTTGCAATACTTTAATCATATAATCCCATTCTACTTGATCAAACGCTTTTTCTGCGTCCAGTGAAATGATAGATAACTCTTGGTCATGAGCTTTATGTGAGTGCATTATGTTAAGCAAACGTCTCAAGTTATTGAATGAATGTCTCTTAGGTATAAATCCTGTTTGATCCTCATTTATTAATCTACTAACATACCTGCTTAGTCTTCTAGCTAGTGTTTTCGCTATTATTTTTTGATCCGTATTTAACAGAACAATAGCTCTATATGATCCTGGTTCTTCTATATTTTTATATTTTTTAAGTATTAGTGTGATCGTTGATTCTGCTAATGTTTCAGGTAATCTTTGCTCTTTAAAAGCATATGTATACATTTTCTGTAGGCGTGGAGTAACTATGTCGTAAAAGGATTT
Source organism: Amblyraja radiata (assembly GCF_010909765.2). Classification (NCBI taxonomy): domain Eukaryota; kingdom Metazoa; phylum Chordata; class Chondrichthyes; order Rajiformes; family Rajidae; genus Amblyraja; species Amblyraja radiata. The sequence continues at coordinate 24,637,785 of NC_045989.1, forward strand.
ATAGAATTCGTTACTGAATCCGTCTGGTCCTGGTGTTTTTCCATTCTTAAGTGTGTTTATTGTGTCTTCTATCTCCTTAGAAGTAATTTGTGCTCCCAGTTCCTCTTGTTCCCTCAGTTCTAATTGAGGGAGGTTACAATTATCCAGAAATTCTGAGTTTATTATTGTCTATTGACGTTTTAGATGTATATAGATTCTGGTAAAATTGAGCAAATCTTTTATTGATATCCTTGGGTAGTGTTAATAATTCCCCTCTCTCTGATTTAATCTTTAGTATTGCATTCTCTTTTTCCCGTTTTTTCAATTGGCATGCTAGAAGTTTGTGGGGTTTGTCCCCGAATTCAAAATGTTCTTGTTTAGTCATTTGAAATAGTGTTATAACTTTCTCTGACAACAATTTGTTTAGCTTGAATTTCAATAGTAGAATTTTATTATGTTTATCCATAGTTGGATCTTTAGCATTATCTGTATCTAATTGTTTTATTTGTTCTTCTAAATGTCTTTGTTCATTCTTATTCTTTTTATTTTGAAAAGCTTGAAATGAAATAATGACTCCTCTAATAAATGCTTTGAAGGATTCCCATAATAGCGTGGGGGATATATCTGGTGTATCATTTATCTCAAAAAATAGGTCCATCTGTTTTTTTAGATATATACTCCCTTGTGGGTCTTTTAAAATTTGCGAGTTAAACATCCAGAACGATTTATTCATAAACATTCCTTCTAATTTTAAAACAAAAGTTAACGGAGAGTGGTCTGAGATCGCATTGATGTGGTATTTAGGGTTCATAGTATGCGGAATTAATTTTGTATCCACTAGGAAATAGTCTATACGTGAGTATGTTTTATGTACTGTTGAATAAAACGAATAATCCCTTCCCGTCGGGTTTGCAATCCTCCAAACGTGTGCTATATTTGTGTTTTTTATACATGTATGTAAGAGTTCACTGGTTTTAGATTTCATGTTACCTCTTTGTTTTTGCATCGATTTATCTAGATACGGGTCTAAAACACAGTTGAAGTCTCCACCAATTATAACATTTTGATAATTAAATTCTGCAATTATATTCAAAATTTTATTAAAAAATTGAGGATTATCAAAATTGGGCGCAATTTTGAAATGTGGAATTCAACTTTGGCATGGAAATAAGGGATTCTTACTTTACATGCCTAACTGGGGGCCCATTCACTGCCTGTCTAGTATCCCAGAAACTATCCACATTCACAGATAATTTCTTCCCAGTTGAAATCAGGCAACTGAACTGTCCTCTCACCAACTTCGACCACCCCCGGGCCGCGGTGTTTGAGCCGGCCCGTTGCGGGGTTCGGTGAGCCGCGGGACTGTTGTGCCATCGCCCGGTGGGGAATCGCCTCAGCGCAGAGAGAGAAGAGGAGGGAAGAGACAGTAACCCTAAGATTTTTTGCCTCCACCACAGTGAGGAGGTGCTTGGTGGATACACTGTGGTGGACGTTAATTTGTGTTTATTGTTGTTATTATTGTGTGATGTATGTATGACTGCAGGCACGAAATTTCGTTCAGACCGTAAGGTCTGAATGACAATAAAGGGATTCAATTCAATTCAATTCATCTTGTACTAAACGGTAGTCCCTTTATTCCGTAGCTGTACACTGCGGATGGCCGGATTGTAAGCATGTAGACAAAAATGCTGGAGAAACTCAGTGGGTGAGGCAGCATCTATGGACATAGGCAACGTTTCAGGTCGAGACCCTTCTTCAGACATGTATACATATAAACATGTAAGCATGTATACTTTTATTTGACTGGATAGCACGCAAGGAAGGTTTTTCACTGTACTTTGGTACACATGACGATAAATGAAACTAAACTCAAGTAGAATTTCTCCTTCAATCTTTCCTTGGCGATCCCCAGCCCACCCTACCCCTGCCTATTTCCTCTTCAATACCAAACTTGCAAGGCCAAATTGCCAAAATTCATTCACAAACACCAGCACCAAAATACAATATTTTGATTTTTTTAATTACAAACAAAAGGAAATAAAGTGCCTTTTTAATAATACAATACATTACAAGGTTAACATACAAAACACTAAACAAGCACAATTGTTGCTTCAGTGCTACCTAGAAGGCTTGGCAGTCTCTGACAATATAGTTGATATAGTCTCCAAAAGTGTAGTCTCTCATTTGCATCAGATACGATAAAAAGACAGATTTCTCCCCTCGCGCATTGATACATATTTCCATTTTACAAAAGGTAAGATGATTCGTCTAGATCAACATGTTTTAATACTGGATTAAATCCCACTATTTTCACAACCCTCCCCCACAGGTCTAATCTCCTACACTGAACAACAGAGACAGTCATAACAGATGCCTCTGCACCACCCTGCCTATCTGTAAGGACACAGAGTGCTGCAGTAACTCAGTAGGTCAGGCAGCATCTTTGGAGACTATGGATAGGTAAAGTTTCGGGTCGGGGGCCCTTCTTAAGGCTCTTGCCCCGAAACGTCACCTATCCATGTTCTCCAGAGAAGCTGCCTGACCCGCTGAGTTACTCCAGCACTCTGCGTCCTTTTGTGAGTTAACCAACATCTGCAGTTCTTTGTTTCTACACCCTGTCTACCCTTGTCTCCACTTTCAGGGAACTCTGCACCTACGCCGATGGTCTAACTGATCTACATCCATCTCCAGGGCTCGTCTAGTTACGGTGCAAGTCCTGCCTCATTTAACTTATCAAAGTGCAACATCTCGCACTTGGCATATGAAATTTCATCTGCCATTTTTCCGGCCTGTCTCCACTTTTATTAAAATATTTACATCATTCAATGTTAATATTCAATAATTAGAATGCATTAACTACCTGCATCCATGGTTGTGTCTGTACAAATTGGTCATATTATTAATAATAATAATAATAATAAGCAACTTTGGTATACTGTAGAATATGCTAAAATTGTTTTTTTTAAGCAGCTGCAATTATACACCACCCTATTAAATCCATAGGAGACATCAAAGTGCTTTATGACCAATAGATGATTTTAAAGTATTAAAGATAAATGTTGAGGATTGTGCACCAAGAATGCCTTGGATCACCTTCCATCTTGATATTTAGTTTAGTTTAGAGATACAGCACGGAAGCAGGCCCTTCAGCCCACCGACCAGCGACACTAACACCATCCTACACAATTTTACATTAACACTAAGCCAATTAACCGACAAACCTGTACATCTGTGGCGTGTGGGAGGGAACCGATGATCTCGGAGAAAACCCACGAAGGTCACGTGGAGAACGTACAAACTCCGTATAGACAGCACCCGTAATCAGGATCTAACCCGGGTCTCTGATGCTGTCAGACAGCTACTCTACTGCTGCGCCACCGTTCCGCCCAAAATCCATCCAAACTAATTATTTTCCTTCTTAAACCATGATTGTACCATCATAACAATCACACTGTAGACCCCAATACTAAAAATGCTTTTCAATTTTAAAATTGGTCACGAAAAGCTCCACAAGTATCAAGGACGATGGTGAGAACTGTAGAAAATGTCAGAAAAATAAAATCTTAAAATACATTTTATGTTTGGTCATTGCTTTCAGATAGCATTTGATTGTAAAAACAGACACACACACGAGAGCAGAGAGCGATGTAGAGAATTCATTAGCTTTCAATAATAAAGACTGCCAAGCCTACACTTAACACAGTGAAAATGCCAAACAGTTAAGGCAACTTTCTGCTTATTACACTCGACGGCAATTTACAAAAGGCAAATAAACACTTGGTAACAAAACACTTAACAGGTGAAGAATTCTGCCTGTAAAGGTAAAGGGATGATGGGGAACATGTTTCATCACAACTTGCAGAAAATACACACAAGCACAATCGATATAATATTTACATCATGTGTGCAAAGAGCCTGAAATTAAATGACAATGTGCAGGCGCTGAGACCCAAAAGAAAGATTTTATACATAGTGCATAGGAAGTCAGAAAATATCAATAACCAGTTGGAGTGTGTGGGAAGGAACTGCAGATGCCGGTTTACATCGAAGATAAGACACAAAATGCTGGAGTAACTCAGCGGGTCAGGCAGCATCTCTGGAGTAAAGGAATAGATGCCGTTTCAGGTTGAGACCGACCGGTCTTCTGAATCCGTTGAGTTGCTCCAGCTTTTTGTAACTATCAAATATTGATATCAATGGCCCCAGTTTAGCTGGAGGTACCAGGAACTGCAGATGCTGGAATCTTGAGCAAAGCACAAAGTGCTGGAGGAACTCTGGGTCAGGCAGCATCTCAGGAGAGAAGGAATAGATGACGTTTCAGGTCGAGACCCTTCTTCAGTCTGACTTTCATTCATTTGTTCTATGCACCTTTCCATGCCTCTAGTTTCCCTCTCCCCTGACTCTCAGTCTGAAGAAGGGTCTCGACCCGAAACGTCACCTATTCCTTTTCTTTTGAGATGCTGCCTGACCCGCTGAGTTACTCCAGCTTCTTGCGTCTAATAACCAGTTGGAGATTGGTGGTTTGTGTTTAATTAGAGGGTTATAACATAAATAGTAAGATTCAGTACAGGAATTGTACCTTCGTGAAACTTTGCTTGAATGTACTTTTGTAAAATTATATTTCAATTATAATGTTACATTTGTTTTTATGTTAAACGAATCCTCAGGTATTCACTACTAAAACGGAACATTTCATGCACACCGATTTAAAAATACTCAGATCAATTAAGAACAGGCTTGATTCTCAAGGGGAGGTTTGTGCCACAGTGGTAATATTACCTGTCGTTAAAACTCAAACACCTTTCTGATATATTGTCACATTTCTCAGGTGGCTGTTTAGGGGAAGATGGTGAGACATCTCTTCAGTCTGGCAGTCAGGAGCAACCAGGCTAGAGATGTCCAATTATTAGGGTCAATGGAGGGGTTGGGGGAAAGAGCAAAGGCAGGAGATGAGACCTACAAACACCGTCATAGAGAGAGACAAAATACTGGAGCAACTCAGCGGGACAGGCAGCATCTCTGGAGAGAAGGAATGGGTGACGTTTCGGGTTGAGACCCTTCTTTGGGCTATCATGGGCCACTGCAAGATCTCCTGAAGTTACGCCCACTTTGAAGAAGCCCTCCTCCTCTCTCCAATGGGAGTTCTGTGAGACCCTCCCACACTGCTCCCTCTCCATGATTCCAGCCACTCCCCTGCTCTACACACATGTTCTGTCCCAGCATCTATCACTTGCCGGGCTTTGGCCTGCCCCCCTCCAGTCTTCTCCCCACCTCCCCCCATCACAATGAGTCTGAAAAAGAGTCCTGGCCTGAAATGTCTGCTATCCTTGTCCTCCTGAGATTTAGTTTAGTTTAGTTTAGAGATACAGCGCGGAAACAGGCCCCTTGGCCCAGGGGGTTCACACTGACCAGCGATCCCCGCATATTAACACTATCCTGCACTAGGGACAATTTACATTTACCAAGCCAAAAAACCTACAAACGTCTTTGGAGTGGGAGGAAACCGAAGATCTCGGACAAAACCCACGCAGTTCACGGGGAGAACGTACAAACCCCGTACAGACAGCACCCGTAGTCGGGATCGAACCAGAGTCTCTGGTGCTGCATTCGCTGTAAGGCAGCAACTCTACCGCTGCGCCACCGTGGCCTGACCCGCTGAGTTACTCCAGCACTTTGTGTTGTTCACCATCAAGGGAACACAAAGGAAGAAGAGAAAGGATTGGGTAGAAATGTTCATAAGATATAGGAGCAGAATTAGGCCATTCGGCCCATCGAGTCTACTCCGCTGTTCAATCATGGCCGACGCATCGTTCCCTCACAACCCCATCCTTCATCACAGAACCCCTAACACCCGTTGACAGAGCTGCTGATACTGAGATAAAACTGGATGATAGTAGGCTTGGGCTGAGCAATAACTTAGTGGTGTGGACCTATTGACCCAAGCAAGAAGAAGCAATGAATGTACAGAACATCCAGGCTCTAGATGAATAGCAGGACACATTTAAAAGACTGAACGGTCTATTCCTATCTCTCTGTATCTGTGCTGTAAATTCTGTGTAAACTTACATAACATTTTAGATCAGATAATATGTTATCTTCTCTAGACAACAATGAGCAAGCAACCGGCTGTGTACCACAGTTTAAAACGTGTTGATCTATAAAAGGAGAGTGTCTGTCCATACAGATACCATTCCATCCACTTGCGTTACAATCTGGCTCAGGATAGTAAAGGCTTCCCACCAATATGAACAGCTTGTTAAAATGAAACCGCATTTACATTAGACATATTTTTCAAACCATCTTTTCACACTTTCATGCTAGTGACGTTGTTATTTGTGCATCATCGTTGGAATATGTGAACCGTGAAAACACTTGCCAGATAAATCAGGTTCATTAGAGAAGAAAGTGGAGAGAAATTGTGAATCTGATAGGCCTGTCCCACGTGTGATTTTTTAGGCAACTACAGGCCACATTTGTTGCCACATGTGGCCAAGTTTGTTGCCACATGTTCGCCGGGAGTCGTCTCCTCAGTTGTGCAAAAAGTCGTAGCGTCTTTCTGGTCGCAACACGTTGAAATGTTTTCGGCGACAGTAGGTTTGACGCCAATGAAAGTAGCGTGACTTCTCCTGACGTAGTTTGACGCCAGGATGACGTAGGTTGTCGCCAGTTTTTCGGCGACCTGCTACAACTATGACAGTCGCCAGCAGTTGCCTAAAAAAATCGCCAAGTGGGGCAGGCCCTTTAGTGTAAGTGTTAGAAAGAAAACAAAATCCAGAGACTGAGATTTACACATAGAGACAAAGAACTGCAGATGCTGGTTTACACAAAAGGACACAAAATGCAGTAGTAACAGCGGGTCAGGCAGCATCTCTGGAGAACATGGATGGGTGACATTTCGGGTCGAGACCCTTCTTTAAACATGCGAGTCTGAAGAAGGGTTTTGACCCAAAACTTCACCTATCCATGTTCTCCAGGTATAGACACAAAATGCTGGAGTAACTCAGCGGGACACGCAGCATCTCTGGAGAGAAGGAATGGATGTTTCGGGTCGAGACCCTTCTTCAGACTCAAATCTGAAGAATGGATAGGTGATGTTTTGTGTTGAGACCCTTCTTCAGACTGAAGTTCATGACCCAAAACATCACCAATCCATTATCTGCAGACTCCTCCAGAGATGCTACTGCCTGACCTGCTGATTAACTCCAGCACGTTGTGTCATAATGACATTTACATTGGAGGGCTGTTGATGAATCCTTTTGTGGGATTAATATAGGGAAGCTCACCAGATGACTTGTACATACCTCCCTGACAGAAATAGTTTACCTTAAAATAACTATCAGGAAGGGGCAGTGCCCAACAGCTTTGGTGTTGTGTGGAGTTTAGTGTAGTTTAGCTTAGTGAAGTTTATTGTCACATGTACCGAGCAAGGAACAGTGTGTGACTGGTGGGTTTTCCTCTGGTTTCTCCCCACAAGCCAAACACATATGAGCAGGTAGGTTAAACGGCCACTGTAAGTTGTCCCTTGTACGTGCGTGCAGTGCGAGTGGTATTTTGAAGAATATTTGACGTTGGGGAGAATAAAATATACCTGTGTTTGATCGTCAGTGGGCCAAGGGGCTTGTTCTTGTGCTCTATGACTTATCATTGATATTCCAAGCTGCTGAGTAACGCAAGCTGCAATCCCACGCAAGGCTTGTTCGAAAAGGCAATGTAAAGCCATTGGGCTTTCTCATCGTGCATTTAACGACATCGGCCTTGATATTGGACCTAAATGCTCCTGTTTTAGTTTTGCACGTAAATTTCACGGCTGTAGAGTTGCCTCACAACCGTTACAGAGCCTGAGACCCGGGTTCTATCCTAACTACGGGTGCTGTCTGTACATTGTTTGTACGTTCTCCCCGTGAACTGCGTGGGGTTTCCCCGAGATCTTCGGTTTCCTCCCACACTCCAAAGATGCACAGGTTTGTAGGTAAATTGGCTTGGTAAATTTAACAAAATTGTGTTAATGTGTGGGGATCACTGGTCGGCGTGGACCCGGTGGGTCTTAAGAAGGGGTCTCGACCCGAAACTTCACCCATTCCTTCTCTCCAGAGAAGCTGCCTGTCCCCCTGAGTTACTCCAGCACTTTGAGTCTATCTTCGGTGTAAACCAGCATCTGCAATTCCTTCCTACACAACTCTACTGTTGCACCGCCGTTCCACCCCTTCTCGGGGAGTAGTGTCATGTTGACAGTTCACATTGGCTCGGGTGCCTCGTTAACCAAGTCTGCGATCGTCACTTCGCTCTCCGCTGCCCGGCTTCACCATTTATGAAATGTTTAAGGACACATCAGTACATTCAAGGCCCTATAAAGATGCAGACTGCCGCTCGCTTCCCAATGAAGCCACGGAACTTCCCAATGTATCCTCCGTCCAAGGACACATCGTCACATTTGTCTTTCTACGGCTGCAGATTGAAATTCTTCGGTTTTGTGATCCATTGTAATTATTTCATAACCGTGACCCATTATAATTTTACTGACCTAACTAAGACGCCAACTTGTTCTCATGCATGTTTGTCAATTATCAACCATGTGACCATTCTATCCGGTATATGGACACTACACATCGCTTGACCCATGGACAATCTGTCCAAATACTGGAGCGTATTTAGCCAAGTACACGAGCACCCAGCCTGCTGTTGTCATTGTCGACAAATGCAAGAACATACCACATAATAACTAGTCCTTCTAACTTTGTTTCTTTCTCAACCACATACATACAAAAAGTCCTGTCAAACTAGAAATAAATCACCCATACAATTTTCGAGTGACCTTTCTCTTGAAATCGCAGCCTTATCTTTTTGACAAATTTCTCCCCCGCCTGCAAAGATATGTTACAATTGTTACTTGAACACGAGAAATGTACTGTGGTTCTGTCCGCTACATGATGAAGGAGCTCATTGGCAGCGAGTCATCAGTCTGTCCACGTCACATAAAAGTGGATTTTGCGTAGATTTCCTACATTTGGCAATATTGTCAGAGGATACTGGTTGAGACAGTCCATACAGTCCCCAATAACTGCAGTGAAATGACTTAATGCTACAAGCGATGTTTGGTTATGTCTCGTACAATCAATACAGGTAGTCTAGCCACTTCCACCAACTCCTGGTGTGACCTCTGAATACCTGCTCCAGTTCATTTGGCACAGGGCATTGCTTAATGTCCACTTTCACGAGTCTTGCAATTACTCTCCACCCCACCAAAAAATACACAAAGAAAAGCCAAAGTGATGGTGGCCCTTGAGCCCGTTGGGGAAGGTTGTGACTCTTGTGCTGCTCCATGCAGTTTGGCCAGTGACAACAGACACACACGTTCACTGAAGCATGACCTTGACATTAGTAACCATCCATGCTTGTGGTTAGCATACTGAAGGGGTAGACTAAATGGCACAGTACAAATGTTTCTGTCGTTCAAGCTGCCGAGCCTTGTGCTTTCCAATTCTCTGCGGTTGGTCCCTTTTCCCAAGGCTACGTTGGCATGTGTGTTACCTCAGCCTGGTCTGTGATACCTCACACCACCGAGTCTTTGATCTCAGGCCCGATTCTCACTCGCGGCTGCAGGCAGTGTGTCGATATCTCCACGTACAGGTTTTTTTGGTTGGTTTGGTTGTTTGGGGTCTGGGTGTAGCCAGGGTCCTTGGCACCAACTGTGTTTACCAGCACTGGTGTGCTGCAGATGTGTTTGTCATTCAGGCTCTGATAACCTTTGTGGTGGTCAGAGGCCGCCACCTGCACCGGGTTTCCGTTTAACGGGAGGCTTTCGTGTTGGGTCTCGATCATCCTGGGCTTCTTCTGCGGCACGTTGGAACACTCGCCATCCTTGATCAGCGACTTCATCCTGTCCTTGTTACGGTACAAGAAGACCAGAGAGGCGATGGCGACGGTCAGCGCAAAGACCACGCTCACGGTCACAAACTCCGTCCAGTAGCTCTTGCCGTTGGTGTGTTGGGAAAAGCGGCTCTCGCTGCTGAGTGGGTTGATCACGATCCCGTTGTCCTGCAGCCCGGAGCCTCGGCCCAAAACCGCAATGGACTTCCTCGACGTGCGCAAGGTGGTGGTTTCGGCCGAGAGATCCCAGCTCACGCAGTAGTTGGCGACCAGCAGCCTGAAGTCTTGTTCGGTGGCCCAGCACTCGAATACTCCCAGTGGCTCCGCAGTGGCGATAATCCCGCCGTCCGGCAGCACCAGCGAGGCCGTGTCGGCCGCTACTCCGTTGTGGACCCAACTCCTCACGGCAAAGTTCGACTGCACACTGCACGGCAACACCTTAAACTTGTTGGCTGGCACGGTGACCATCACACAGGCAATGGGTCCTGTCAGCAAGAGACACGGAATTAAAGATACATCATCACGCTCTTGCCACCAGCGTAGGCGCAGAGGGGCTTATAAACAGTTCAATATTCTCTCCATTTAATGCACCTCAAAAGTGCCAACTGTGAGGTCTATTTGTTTGCAACACAGCCATGAAATGCCCCTTAAATTATTAAATCGTCACCTCAACATTAACGGTTAACGTATGATGAGCATTTGAAGGCACTGGGCCTCGACTCGCTGGAGTTTAGAAGGATGGGGGGGGGGGGGGGGGGGGGGGGGGGGATCTCATTGAAACATACCGAATGGTGAAAGACCTGGATAGAGTGGATGTGGAGATGTTCCCACTAGTGGGAGAGTCTAGGACCAGAGGGCACAGAATAAAAGGACAGACCTTTAGAAAGGAGATGAGGAGGAATTTCTGTAGCCAGAGGGTGGTGAATCTGGGGAATGGGTCAATTTCAATACCCAAGTGAATGGATATTTTTAAAGTGGAGGTTGATAGGCATTTGATTAGTAAGGGTGTCAAAGGTTATGGGTAGAAGGCAGGAGAATGGGGTTGTGATAGATCAGCCATGATGGAACGGTAACTAGATTGGATGGGCTGAATGGCCTAATTCCCCTCCTATGTAGTCTTATGGTCCTATTGGTAACGGGGAAATGATGACTGCAGATCTTGAGATCTTGGAGCAACTCAGTGGGTCAAGCAGCATCTGAGCAGGGAATGAATAGGCAATGTTTCAGGTTGGGAAACCGCTTCAGAGATTCATCAATAATTTGGTACCTAGCATTAAACCCACTGACGTGTGGTTCAGTACAAAGAATATTCTAAACTGTGTCTTCAAACCCTATTTACTTCATTCCCATGAGACCTTTCTGGCAGAGATCTGATGTGGGCATGAACATGGAATTTACACTTTTCACCGCTCGATATAGAATAAGTAAAGAAAAGGCTCTATAACTCAAAGCAATGCTGATCTTACAACAAATCTTTTTTGCTGGATATGTACAGTTGCACAAAAATAAAATAGTGTACTTGAAGATGAAAACAACAAATTGCCTTTATTTCACACATTACTAAATGAATACTTTATGAATGAATGAATGAATGAATGAATGAATGAATGAATGAATGAATGAATGAATGAAAGAATGAATGAACACTTTGTCACATGTGACAAGTCACGGTGATATTCTTTGTTTTGCGTACACAAGGTATGCAAAGAGTGGCCACATAAAGGGCTCTGACAGAGTCACAAAGTATGCACGAGTATAGCTGTGGGCGGTACGCCTTTTGCCACCCAGTGTACATGGACAATGGCAGAGAGTCATTTCAAGATGGTCATTGCACCTCACAGAAGCATTACTAGGCAATAAATGACCTCTGCACGAGACCAAAAGCTAAGACAAATTAGTGGAAGGAAAAGAGGGGCAGAGGAATTCTTCAATCAGGGGCTAAAGAGCTGAAACTATATCAATGACTGATGAAGAAAAAGTCAAAGAAAGGTGTAAAGAGAGGTCCATGTTGGAGCAGCAGGGAGATCCTGGAGTATTATAGTGTGGAAGTTTAGTTTAGAGTTACATCGTGGAAACGGGTCCTTTGGCCCAGCGAATCCACGCCGACCAGTGATCACCTGTTCTATCCTACACACTGGGGACAAACTCCAGAGGCCAATTAATCTACAAACCTGCAAGTCTTTGGATCGGGTGAGGAAACCGGAGCACCCGGAGAAAACCCACGCAGGTCACGAGAACGTGCAAACTCCGTACAGACAGCACCCGTAGTCAGGATCGAACCCAGGTCTCTGGCGCCCTAAAGCAGCAACTCTACCGCAGCGCCACTTTGCTGCTCAGTGGTGGGCTGGAGCAATGACACGGAGGGATTTGAGGATGAGGATATTAACATTCATCGACTAGTGGACCAGAAGATGTCACAGAAGCACAATCAGGAAGGGTGGAGCCCACAATGGCCCATTGTTGATGGGGAAGGAAGGTGTGATGACAAAAGGGATACAGTAGTAGTGGAACTGGTAGGATGACTCGTGGGCGGTGGGAGGGGGGGGGAGAGGAGAGAGGGGAGAATGCAGGAATTACTTGAAATGAAACAAAATCAATGTTCATACCGCTGGGGTGCCAACTCATCATTGTGCTGAGCATGCAGTCGTTAAAACAGTTGCAAGACGACATGACCAAACATAAATAACCATCAGATCAACACAAAACGCCGGAGTAACTCAGCGGGACGTTTTGGGTCAAGACCCTTCTTCAGACTGCTGACCCTTCTTCTGGTCTGAAGAAGGGTCTCGACCCGAAATGTCACCCATTCCTTCTCTCTAGAGATGCTGCCGGTCCCGCTGAGTTACTTCAGCATTCTCTTCAGTTTAAACCAGCATCTGCAGTTCCTTCCAACAGACCATCCGGAGCTGAAGTGGGAGGAGAACTTACGGTGTGGCCGTCTGGTCCTGGGGCCCAGTGAATCAGACAGCTGTCGGCAGTGTTGGCCTGGCCTCCCGTTCTCAATGTCCTGTTTCCAAAGCCTATGAACAAAACATTCTGCGTAAGAACGACATTAGGGATGGGGCAGAGACTTAGACTAGGCTTTAGAGATACAGTGCAGAATTAGGCCCTTTGGCCCACAGAGTCCGCACCAACCAGCGATCCCCGCACACTGACACTATCCTACACACGCTAGCATATCATTTACAATGTTATCGAAACCAATTAACTCACAAACCCACACGTCTTTGGAGTGTGGGAGGAAACCAGAGCACCCGGAGAGAACCCACGTGGTCACGGGGTGAACGTACAAACCCCATATAAACAGCGCCCGTAGTCAGTATTGCACCCGGGTCTCTGGCGCTGTGAGGCAGCAACTCTACCGCTGCGCCACCATGCCGTTCAGAAGCATACAGGAGCAAGAACGTGGAGGGTTTTGAACATGAGGAAGGGGAATTTAGCTTTCATTGACAGCAGGACTGGAAGTACAATCAAAGGACGTTTGAGTTTGAGACGTCAGAGATCAGTGTGGAGTGACTATGCATTGAACAATGACAAACAGGTTTTAAGAAATAGCTTAAAGAAGGAGCAACTTAACCATTTAACCCACTTACATCAGTGCATGGATAAACAGCTGCCTGCGTTTGGCCCACATCCCTCTAAACTTTTCCTATCCATGTACCTGTCCAAATGTCTTTTAAATGTTGTGATAGTGCCTGCCTCGACTACCTCCTCTGGCAGCTCGTTCCATACACCTACCACCCTCTGAGTGAAAGAGTTATTCTTCAAGATGCCCTTTGAGTGATTCAATATTTCTAATTAGAAACATAGAAAATAGGTGCAGGAGTCGGCCATTCGGCCCTTCGAGCCATTCAATATGATCATGGCTGATCATCCAAAATCAGTACCCCGTTCTGGCTTTTTCTCCATATCTCGTAATTCCATTAGGCCTAAGAGCCAAATCTAACTCTCTCTTGAAAACATCCAGTGAATTGGCCTCCACTGCCTTCAGTGGCAGAGTTATGTCTTAGCTATCCAACACCGCACCATCAATGGGCTCTTTACACAAGCATAGAATGAGGTCAGTTTGAGATTAATTGCACCAGCAGAAAGTATATACAGAACAGATGGAGTCTGCAGGTTTCCGGAGGTCAGAAAATCCAATTGTGTAGGAAGATCAGCTGCCGCAGTTATTCTGAGTCCAGAGTCATGGGATATCTTCAGCTCCTCAAGACGTTTCTCAAAGTAATGCATACCTTTTCTCTGGTACCCTTCATCAGACTGCTGTTAATTAATTAGGCAGCAATTAATCTCTAACTGACCTCATTTTGCGCTTGTTTAAATAGTTTATTGATGGCCATCTGAAGGGTCTCGACCCGAAACATCATCTACTCTTTTTCTACAGAGATGCTGCCTGACCCGCTGAGTTACTCCAGCATTTTGTGTCTTTTTTTGGTGTAAACCAGCATCTGCAGTTCCTTCCTACACTTAAAGTAACTTTATTTGGACTGAGTACAGAAAATAAGAATTTAGAATTTTCCAAATTGGTTTTGAAATTGAAATATGTTTTAGATTCCGATTTTACCGATCCATTTTCCACTGTTTGGCATCCACCAGCATATTCCACCTTGTTTTCCAGTCAATATCATGACCAACGGTGGTGAATCTGTGGAATTCTTGGCCACAGACAGCTGTGGAGGCCAAGTCAATGGATATTTTTTCGGAAGCGCTTGATAGATTCTTGCTTAGTACAGATGTCAGGGGTTATGGAGAGAAGGCAGGAGAATAGGGTTTGTAGGGAGAGATAAATCAGCCATGATTGAATGGTGGAGTAGACTTGATGGGCCGAATGGCCTCATTCTACTCATAGAACTTCTGAACTCCTTGTCGCTGAACCCCACTAATCCAGGCATTCATTGCACAATGCAGTCAATCTGTGTTAAACATATACAGTCATAAATTTCAGACATTAGGAAATGTGGAGAGTCCAGAGTACAGTATCATGTTACAATGATAGACTTGATGGGCCGAATGGCCTAATTCTGCGCCAATATCTTATGACCTTCTCAACGTCCATCTGAACGTCAGAGATTGGGATGGTTTGTGGTGGAGCTACTTACGGGTCTATGGGCAGTCCCCGTATGTCTCTGCATTTGTTCCTGTCCCAGGCACAGTGAGGGTCCCGGGCCAGAATACACTCCCCACAGCTGTGGTAGACGCTGCAATTGGAGACAGACAGCTGCACCACTCCAGAGTACGAACTCGCATATAACATGCCCTGTGGAGTGACAATAACATGCAGTCATAGAGTGATACAGCACGGAAACCAGCCCTTCGGCCCATCTTGCCCACACCGCCCATCGACACTAGTTCCACTTGCCTGCGTTTGGCCCATATCCCTCTGAACCCGTCCTATCCATGTACCTGTCCAAATGTTACTTAAAAGTTGCCTCAACTACCTCAGCTGGCAGCTCGTTCTATACACCTAACACCCTTTCCATGAAAAAGTTACCCCTCGGGTTACTATTAAATCTATCCATGCTCACCTTAAACCTCTGTCCTCTGGTTCTCGATTCCCCTACTCTGGGCAGGAGACCCTCGGCTTGCATCCCAAACAAAGACTAGGGAACCGAGCTCATGATCATTCATAATATCGTAGAGTGATAGCAGAGAGAATAGAGAATTATGCGAGGAAACCGGTAAAAACCCACGCAGGTCACGGGGAGAATGGGCAAACTCCGCACAGACAGCACCCGTAGTCAGGGTCGAACCCGGGTCTCTGGCGCTGTGAGGCAGCAACTCTACCGCTGCGCCACACTCCCCACTGCTCATCCCCACTCCTGTTTATTAAGCCACGGCTCCTGGTGGAAGAGCTTTGTAAAGGGTTGGACGGGCTAGATGCAGGAAGATTGTTCCCGATGTTGGGGAAGTCCAGAACAAGGGGTCACAGTTTAAGGATAAGGGGGAAATCTTTTAGGACCGAGATGAGAAAAACATTTTTTTTCACACACAGAGAGTGGTGAATCTGTGGAATTCTCTGCCACAGAAGGTAGTTGAGGCCAGTTCATTGGCTATATTTAGGAGGGAGTTAGATGTGGCCCTTGTGGCTAAAGGGATCAGGGGGTATGGAGAGAAGGCAGGTACAGGATACTGAGTTGGATGATCAGCCATGATCATATTGAATGGCGGTGCAGGCTCGAAGGGCCGAATGGCCTACTCCTGCACCTATTTTCTATGTTTCTATGTAATTTTACCGTGATTGTTAGTGGGGGGAGAACGTTGAGATCAAGTAGCTTTTCACAGAACGGGCAGTGTCGCGGCATTCATTACTATGTTGCCCGAGATGCAACATCGTTTAATTATTCTCCTCGTGGAAATCAAAGAGACATCTTTAATAAAACCTCTACCTGTTTTGAATCCAGAATCAGGTTCTGCACTGGCTGTGGTTCGGCAAACAAAGTAATCTCCTCTATAATGTGCACCTTATCATTCACGTTTATAGCTTTGTGCAATATCCCAGTATCTGTCAAAGTAAACAAGAAATAATATCACCGTAAATATTTTAAGTGCAAAACTATAAAGAAGATCCAGAGGCAATATTTTCACCCGATTTAAATATATTTCATCTTAATTCTATGCAATGGGCACTTGTTATTAAGATGTCACGTGCCGGTGTGCATTTGACAACATCTGCGGACATAACTCCCACGAGCGATCTTAAAAAGCCATCTTGAAACATTAAATTATTTTCACCTGTTCAGCATTTTTAACCACGTGACAAATTATTGAATTACTAGCCTTGAAAGGCAGGATTTTATTAAAAGTCGTCATTTAGTCCATAATTTGTGCAGACAGTGGTCTAAGGGACTGCTCTCTTCTGTAAAGAGAATGAGGCATTAATATTTTTCACTTGGTTTCAGCATCCAGCGTTTAACATGGGGTGAAGTCCGTAGTATGATTATGGATGAAAACAAATCAGATATTTTTTTTGTTTATTTTAGATTGGATTAGAGATACAGCGTTGAAACAGGCCCCTTCACCCACCGAGTCCGCGCCGACCAGCGATCGCCCGTTCCCTAGTCCCTCACACACTCTAATCACACTAGGGGCAATTTACAGAGGCCAATTAACCTACAAACCCGCACGTCCCGAAGGAAACCCACAAGGTCACGGGGAGAACGTACAAACTCCGTCTGGACAGCACCTGTAGTCAGGATCAAACTCGGGTCTCTGGCGCTGTGAGGCAGCAACTCTACCGCTGAGCCACACAAAGTGTCGCTTTGTGCATCTGCTAGTTATTTTGTGCTCATTTGAACAGAGACTTTGTGATGAAACGTAACAAAGGAAGTGCTTATCACCCATGGGGATTAAACCAGCGTTTCTGATACCATTCCCTCCACTCCTTTTCACAGCAACTTAGGGCGGCATGGTGGTGTGGCGTTTGAGTTGCTGCTTTACAGTGCCAGGGACCCAGGTTCGATTCTGACTACAGGTGCTGCCTGTCCCGCTGAGTTACTCCAGCACTCGTGTCCTTTAGTGTAACTGGTGTTTGATGGGGGTCGGCACTGACCCGACGGTCAGCGGGACAGGCAGCATCCCTGGAGAGAAGGAATGGGCGAGGTTTCGGTTCGAGACCCTTCTTCAGACTGTGAGTCAGGGACAGAGAGAGAGACACACACACCGAGATATGGAAGGGTGAGGCATGAAAACGAGAAATTAAAGGGGATGCAGTTGAAGGAAAATGTAGACTGGATCATTGCTAGCAGAAGGGAAGGTGACAACGAGGTGTACAGTCAGTAATATTTAATCAGGAGGACAGTGAAACAAGTCGGGGAACTTGGGTGGGGGAGGGACGGAGAGAGAGGGAAAGCAAGGGTCACTTGAAGTTAGAGAAATCAAAATTCATACCGCTGGGGTGTAAGCTGCCCAAGCGAAATACATGATAGCTGTGTTCTGTCTGATTGCTAATGAGCCATAGCCAGAATCTTATTACTGAGCAAATATTGCATTTAAAGTGGAACGTCAGCCAAAGGCAAAGTGGAATCAATGTGAACTGCAGGCGGGGGATTGAGCTCAGCGCTTTCACACAAGTTCTCTTGAGTCCAGCTGCTCCACAGACAATGTTAGACACAATCAGCAGTGACCAAGAGCCATTCTGTGCTTCCAGCTACCAACACTACTCAGGTACTATCTCCCACATTCCAAAAACAAATAAGTTTGTAGGTCCGAAGAAGGGTCCCGACCCGAAACGTCACCCATTCCTTCTCTACAGAGATGCTGCCTGTCCCGCTGAGTTACTCCAACATTTTGTGTCTATTTTCGATGTAAACCTGCCTCTGCAGTTCCTTCTTACACAGATTTGCAGGCTTCTGTAAAATGTCTATAGTTCCCAGTGTGTGTAGGACAGTGCTTGTGCATGGGCCTAATTTTACTCCTATCACTTATGACTTTATGACACGGTGGGCTGAAGGGCCTGTTTCCGCGCTGTATTTCTAAAGTTTAATGTGAAGTAATCTCTGGTCTGAGTGTCCTTCCCAATATCCCTATTGGTGACTAATCTACACGGATGTCTCCTGAGCTTTCAGCAAGCACCAGGGTGTAAACATCGTTATCATGTCTGCTTTATCGACCCTGTGCCAGAATTAAATGATCTCTCACTGATTACCTCTGAAAAGAAATCACTTGGTTTTCACTTTTCCAATAGGGCATGAGATGATTCAGCCTTTAGTAATGCTTCATGCCTCTGAGCACATGCAGAGTTGTAATGGCACATCTAATGTTATGCCCCTGTCCCACTTAGGAAACCTGAACGGAGACCTCTGGAGACTTTGTGCCCCACCCAAGGTTTCCGTGCGGTTCCCGGAGGTTGCAGGTGGTTGCCGGAGGTTGCAGGTAGTGGAAGCAGGTAGGGAGACTGACAAAAACCTCCGGGAACCGCACGGAAACCTTGGATGGGGCGCAAAGTCTCCAGAGGTCTCCGTTCAGGTTTCCTAAGTGGGACAGGGGCATTATCAAGTGTTCTCTGCTCCCAAAACAGAAGGATGAAGCAATGCATAACAGCGATCGCCTCATAAAGAACACAAAACAGTACAGGCCCTACGGCCCACAAATTCCATCCACATTAAACTAATCTCCCGAATGATCCATATTCCTCCATTCCCTGCGTATCTAAAAGCCTCTTAAACGCCACTATTGTATGCTCTTCGGCCCACCGAGTCCGTGCCGACCAGCGATCACCCCGTACACTAGCACCATCCTACACACGAGGGACAAATTAGGATTTTCCAATTTTACTGAAGCCAATTAACCTACAAGCCTGCACACCTTTGGAGTGTGGGAGGAAACCAGAACACCTGGAGAAAACCCACGCGGTCACAGGGAGAAACTACAAATTCTATACAGACAGCACCCGTAGTCAGAATCAACTCCGGGTCTCTGGCGCTGTGAGGCAGCTACTCTACCGCT
This sequence comes from Amblyraja radiata, assembly GCF_010909765.2. Taxonomy (NCBI): domain Eukaryota; kingdom Metazoa; phylum Chordata; class Chondrichthyes; order Rajiformes; family Rajidae; genus Amblyraja; species Amblyraja radiata. The sequence goes on from NC_045989.1 coordinate 24,657,075, forward strand.
GCGCCACCGTGCTGTCCGTAATTTACATCTGAAGAAGAGTCTCGACCCAAACGTCACCTATTTCTTTTCTCCAGAGATGCTGTCTCACCTGCTGCTATTCCAGTTTTTTGTGTCTATCTTTCATTTACATCCAAGTCATTTACATATATTTCACAAACAATTAATTTTCACTTTTCTAATCGAGCATGAAATGATTCTCTAATAGTGTGTGTTGCTGATTATAATTGTTACATCCATTGTATTGCTAGTCTTCTGCTCCCAAGACAGGAAGCATAAAGCGATTTGCAACAGAATACCACAGTAAACAAGCCGTTATTTCTCCGAGTAACCCTTACATCCCCTCTTTCTCCGTCTCTCTCCCACCGAGCTAGTTTAATTGTCAGTATAACTCGTTATCACCTCCCCCGCGGTCAACAATGGACCATTGTGGGCTCCACCTTTCCTTGATCCTCATTGCTTTTTGCAAATCTTTCATTCACTTGATCTATATCAGCATCTAAATCTCTCCTTTCCCTTTCCCCTGACTCTCAGTCTGAAGAAGTGTCTTGACCTTAAAACGTCACCCATTCCTTCTCTCCAGAGCTGCTGCCTGACGCGCTGAGTTACTCCAGGAAAGGTGGAGTAAAGAATCTGTCCCACTTGGTGACATTTTCGGCGACTGCCGGCGTCATTGACTGATGTATCAGGGTCGCCGAAAGATTTTGAACATTTCACAATCCAGTGGCGACAAAAAAAAATTGTTGAGACACTTGAGGAAACGTTAATACGTCATCACGCTGCGACCTTTTCGGTGACCTGTTACGTCAGTCAATGATGCCGGCAGTCACCGAAAAAATCGCCAGGTGGGACAGGCCCTTAACAATGACAGCATTTGGTGTTTATCTTCGGTGTAAACCAGCGTCTCCAGTTCCTTCCTTCACATTTAATTTCAGGGTCATCTCTGTGAAACGACTGGAGTGTTAGTAGAGGTGCCGTCTGCATATCTGGCCATACCTGTGCCCACAAACAGAACGTCATACTGGCCCCGGATAGTCTGGACCCTGTCCACAGCCAACTCTGTGTATTTAACATGCTTCTTCATCAGCAAGGGATGACTCTTGATACTCTCTTCCATCAGAAAATGGTCCTTGGCAAAATTCAATACTTTGTCTGGCATTTGGAACGAAGAGGTTATGTTCATGGCTCTCGCCCTGTCCGTGATACACTGAGAGAGGGAGAGATAACAAAAGACATGCTTACATTAATTAATTAACATTTAATGCTAACATTTCTTTGATTAGTATGGTTGTCAGGGGTTATGGGGCGAAGGCAGGAGAATGGGGTTGAGAGGGAAAGATAGATCAGCCATCATTGAATGGCAGGGTAGACTTGATGGGACGAATGGCCTAATTCTGCTCTTATCACTTATGAACAGCACCCAAGCTCCGCTTGTGTTTGCGATCAGATATTACACGGTGCTGGTTTGTCCATTGCAGTCAGTAGACAACAGGAGTCCATGAGCCAACTCCACAGAGATTTCATACTCTGTGAATCTATCAATGGAACGTGACAGGAGGCTGCCAGTTACGGCACACACACTTCTACCTACACACCCTTCAAGCAACTAATGGACCCTTTAAATAAAGAACAGCCCATTCATCCAGCCATGAACCTGTCAAAACTTCCAGCGTGCCCTGTATGGGATTGTACGAGCTCGTGTCCTCGATCCCCTTGTGAAGGCGTGATTCATATCACAGGGGAATGGCGGAACTGTGTGTTTTTGGATCAGGAACATCCTCAGACATGTGGACATGGGTTTGGTCAGGAAGGGAAGATTGAAGACACAAAACACTGGACAGGCAGCATCTCTGGAGAGAAGGAATGGTTGAGGTGAACTCAAAGTACAGAAGTACACACAGTGGCGCCAATCTGGGAACCAAAGTTCAGTTTATAGTTTAGAGATACAGTGTGGAAACAAGCCCTTTGGCCCACCAAGTCTGTGCCAACCAGCGATCCCCACACACTAATACTATCCTATATACTAGGGACAATTTACACACACTCGGGACAATTTACAAATTTTACCAAGCCGATTAACCTACAAACCTGTACGTCTTTAGAGTTTGGGAGGAAACCGGAGCACCCAGAGAAAACCCACGCAGGTCAAGGGGAGAACGGACAAACTCCATACAGACAGCACCAGACAAGGTGGTTACAAAGTACAAGAACGTTTTCCACGCAGACATTAAGAAGCTGCAGAGATCCTCCGAGGATGGGGGTCTGAATGATACTTACTGCGCCAGGTCTTGGCTCTGGGGGGTTCTGGTTGTAAGGATACCACTGTTGTGTTTCTCTGTTCACCTCCATGTACCTCCCGGAGAAGGCTCTCACAACATCAGCCATGGAGAAAGCACAAACTGCGGACGATGCTGCTCCACCTTTATACCTGAGAGAAGATACATCAAATAAGCTCAATGCTCAAGCATGCGTTGCCATCTCCAGTTCCTACAACAATGTAGCTCTAAAGGTATTTACAAATTATTGCATTAAATAAAAACCCCTAATCAAGTCATAAGGTCATATAAGGAATAGGAGTAGAATTAGGCCATTCGGCCCATCAAGTCTACTCCGCCATTCAATCATGTCTGATCGATCATAGAAACATAGAAACATAGAAAATAGGTGCAGGAGTAGGCCATTCGGCCCTTCGAGCCTGCACCGCCATTCAATATGATCATGGCTGATCATCCAACTCAGCATCCTATACCTGCCTTCTCTCCATACCCCCTGATCCCTTTAGCCACAAGGGCCACATCTAACTCCCTCTTAAATATAGCCAATGAACTGGCCTCAACTACCTTCTGCGGGAGAGAATTCCAGAGATTCACCACTCTCTGTGTGAAAAAAGTTTTCCTCATCTCGGTCCTAAAAGATTTCCCCCTTATCCTTAAACTGTGACCCCTTGTTCTGGACTTCCCCAACATCGGGAACAATCTTCCTGCATCTAGCCTGTCCAACCCCTTAAGATCTCTCCCACCTAACCCCCATTCTCCTGCCTTCACCCCATAACCTCTGACACCCGCTCTAATCAAGAATCTATCTATCTCTGCCTTAAAAATATCCACTGACTTGGCCTCCACAACCTCTGTGGAAAAGAATTCCACAGATTCACCACCCTCTGACTAAATAAATTTCTCCTCATCCCCTTACTAAAAGAACGTCCTTTAATTCTGAGGCTGTGGCCTCTAGTCCTAGACTCTCCCACTGGTGGAAACATCCTCTCCACATCCACGCTATACAAGCCTTTCACTGCTCTGTATGTTTCAATGAGGCCCCCCCCTCATTCTTCTAAACTCCAGCGAGTACAGGCCCAGTGCCGACAAACACTCATCATAGGTTCACCTACTCACTCCTGGGATCATTCTTGCAAAACTTGTAAAAGTAAAAGACTTGTAAAAGTCACAATATTGAAGACAAATTGCAGCAAACCCATGGAAATTGAGGAAAAAAAGCCACTAGTATTGCAAGGTGCAAAGAACCTAAATTTTAATATTTAATTTCTGCCCTGCCCAGTTCCATCCTTAATGAAAGTTCAAAATAATATTTTGAGAATCAAGATTTTATTTAACATATCCTGTAGATTCATCCTATCCTGATCTAACTGGAGAGGCGACAGCTACTAATTTGTATTTCAGAAAAAAGCTAGTAATATTCACATACCACTGGGAACTAAAGACTCCATAAAAGGTTATGTTTTTCCAATATTCTTTTCCCGGAGACAGAACAAACATATCCTGAATGACATTAAATGGGAAGCCGTCATCTGGGAGAGAGCAGGAGAGCTGGGCTTTCAGGAACGTTGTCCACCTTTTCTGAAGAACTCGCTCCCCTCCAATGTCTCCCTACGGAAAGATATATCACGGATCATTGTCACAGTCAGACAGCACGTGCAAGAGATAACTCAGCTGCTTATAACGCTGTTGGTCTTCAAAACCCAGCTAGATAAACATTATTTATGTTAGTCCCTTTATCCTGTATCTTTACACTGTGGACGGCTCGATTGTAATCATGTGTAGTCTTTCCACTGACTGGTTAGCACGAAACAAAAGCTTTTCACTGAATCTCGGTACACGTGACAATAAACTACACTGAACTGAACCAAAGTAGACACAAAATGCTGGAATAGCTCAGCGGGCTCCCATTGGTCCTGGTCTTTTCTCGCCTCCAGCTCTTCACCTCCCCCCCCCCCCCCCCCCCCCACATCCCCCCCCCCCCCCCCCCCCACCTCCCATCCCCCACACCTCATACTTTCAGTCTGAACAGGGTTCCGATCCAAAACATCACCCATCCTTTTTCTCCAGAGATACTGCCTGGCCCACTGGGTTACTCCAGCATTTTATGTCCACGTCTGGTATAAACCAGCATCTGCAGTTTTTTTATTTCTACATGAAGTAGGCACAAGGAACAAGCAGATGCTGGCTTATAAAGAAAATACATAAAGTGCTGGAGTGACCCGGCAGAGTCTGAAGAAGTGTCCCGTCCTGAAACGTAGCCTATCCATGTTCTCCAGAGATGCTGCCTGTCCTGCTGAGTTACTCCAACACTTTGTGTTTTTTATTATAGCTACATAAAGATTTAGAAACACAATATCCACAGATATCTTGCAGTGGGAATACTTTCTATTCACTGTATCAGAATGCCTTAATATTTTGAAATATTGTTCAAATCACTTCCTTAACTTGCTACAAATCTAGTACAAGATTCTATAAAAAGTATTAAAGTTTTACAAACGTATCTATTTCTTATGCACAAAATCATCTACATCCTCTTTTCTTATCAAAGTGATTTTATTCTAAATTAAGAAGGCAGCACCTCCCAATAATCATTTTCACTAGGGGTGTCGGTAAGAAGGGTCTCGACCCGAAACGTCACCCATTCCTTCTCTCCAGAGGTGCTGCCTCTCCCGCTGAGTTACTCCAGCGTTTTGTCTCTTCCAACCATTTTCACTACATTTTTTGCAACCTAGTGTATTTTGCGCTTATGAGATAACGACAATATGAGTCTCTAATGAGATAATGACAATAAATTGAAATTGAATCCAATACTTGTGACAGCATTGTAGTCTCTGGGAGATCCAATCAGTTGGACGGTCAAAAGTTAATTTGTGTTTGCTATTCATTGTATAAAATTGTTTACTTGATCTGTAAATTCTCATCTTCCTTTCACTTTCACAATGCAATGCTTTTTAATGTTGCAAAAATATGAATCATGTTTTATATATAAAATGTATTAATTAGATTAGGGGCTACGGTGTCAGGTTTTCACATTTCAAAACAATTCGAATTTCTAATGTTGCAAAAATATTAATTAAATAAAAAAATAAAATGTATTAATTGGTTTAGAGCCAATGTCAGATTTTTCAAATTTCAAAACGTTTCACATTTTTAAAGTTGCAAAAATATTACTGAAGTTTAAAAATAAAATGTATTAATTAGATTAGATGGTGTGCTGTCAGATTTTCAAATTTCAAAATGTTTAGAATCTTGAATGTCACAAAAATATCACTGAAGTTTCAAAAGCAAAATGTATTAATTAGATTAGATGGTGTGCTGTCAGATTTTCAAATTTCAAAATGTTTAGGATTTTTTAACATTGTAAAACTGTTACTGAAGCTTAAGAATAAAATGTATGACTTAAATTGGGCTGTCAAGGCCTCGAACAGCTTCAGCAGATGATGCTAAAATAGACATCAATAGCCAGGAATGATCTGCACCTTTTTGTCACCTTCTGCTCCAGTATTTAATCATTCATTTTGGCTTCTGGTTTAATTGTCATCTCCACTTTATGATTTCTGATCGTTTCTCTGCCTTTGTCCATTTTGTGTGCTTCAGAACCACTGTTCCCCCTTAAACAATCCATCACTATCTCCACCCCCCTCCACTTCCCATTTATTTTCATTACAACCAGAAGGTGCAGTAAATGTTAGCACAGCTCAGGAAAAATCAATGGTGGCTGCTTAAGCAGTGGTACTTTGTCATGTGATGAGCTGCCTTTGATTATCACATCAATGTTTAATAGCTCAGCATACTTAAGGGTGAAATTTGGAAGACCGCTATTATCTCGTTCAATAATGCTGCTGAAAAATGACAAAGCCTTTAGAGGTATGGAACAGCGACTAATGGGACTGACAGAGTCTGAACGACAGATAAAGCTATGCTTCTTACTACCGACTGGGCGAAATAAGTGAACAACATAATTAAACGAGACAGCGCAAATTCACTGACTTTAATAACGATTTCACCGTGACTATTACTAGGTCACAGGGATTGGAAAGATAAAACTTGATAAACCAAATCAATTTGATCAAATCTTCATCTCCAATTACAGAATAATAGAGAATCTATTGATAACTTCTTTGCACCGTGCAAGCTATCCAAGGCCGTGTGACATGTACAGCATACCAACAACTTCAAAACGTCCAATGGCATTATATTAAACCTCATTATTTCACTATCCAGCTATTAAAGGCGTGTACCGCCACCTTTTTGACACTGATCTGAAGTGTATGGTGAATGTTCCCAGATGGAGATGTCCAACACTAGAGGGCATCGTTACTGTATAACAAAGAAATTGCAGAGAGCTGTGGATGCAGTCCAGACCATCACACAAAGCAACCTCCCTTCCATTGACTCCATCTACACCTCACGCTGCCTCGGCAAGGCCAGCAGCATAATCAAGACCCAGTCTCACCCCGACCACTCCTTCTTCTCCCCTCTCCCGTTGGGCAAGAGGTACAGAAGTGTGAAAACACACACCTCCAGATTCTGATCCCAGCTGTTATCAGCCAACTGAACCGTCCACTACCACTAGCGAGCGGTCCTGACCCCCCATCTTCCTCATTAGAGACTGTTGGACTATCACCGTCGATGCTCACTGCCCTTTTCACAGTTTACACGGACGATTAAACCTTCTTGCAGATTTTAAATAAGTGCCCTGAATAGCCCACTGTGCAATCTGCTACTGTTTGTAATTAGACACAGTTTCATCAGAAAGTAGACCTTTCAGCACACTATTCCTGCACCATTTCTCACCTCCTACGGCAAATCCACTCTCGATTCTCTCTCCATGCTCTTTAACAACCTGCTCAATCTTTCCTTTCCCCCATTTGTGGAAACCTAATTCATTGTTGCAACAGCTAAATTGTAACAAGTCTATTCCTATCCTAATAATGGAACATTTTCTTGAATGACTTCCTCTGGTAATTGTTTTTGTAGAAGAGTTACTGTCTTTTTATTGTTGGTCTGGCAGCGACAATTTCCCAATGATATCATTAGTTCTTCGTTTGATTTTTATGAGGTACTGATGAATTTAAAATAAAACACGCTGGGCAGTGGTAGAGTTGCTGCCTTACAGCGCTTGCAGCACCAGAGACACAGGTTCCTTCCTGACTGGTTAACACTCAACAAAGCCTTTCACTGGTAAACAAAAATGCTGGAGAAACTCAGCGGGTGCAGCAGCATCTATGGAGCGAAGGAAATAGGCAACATTTCGGGCCGAAACCCTTCTTCAGACCCAAAGCCTTTCACTGTATCTCTGTACATGTGACAATAAACTAAACTAACGTCCTTTTATTCTGAGGCTGTGGCCTCTGGTGCTAGACTCTTCCACTAGTGGAGACATGCTCTCCACATCCACTGTATCCAGGCTTTTCACTGTTCGATGATACAAGTGTAACAGGGTTGGAATATCGTACAATGATTGCCTTGTGATACACAATCCTTAAGGCTTTAATTGGAGGAAGAAGTCATCAACTTTTATATTATATAAGGGCAGCACGGTGGCACAGTGGTAGAGTAGTTGCCTGGGTCCCGGGTTCAATCCTGACTACGGGTGCTGTCTAGACAGGGTTTATACGTTCTCTCCGTGACCTGTGTGGGTTTTCTCCAAGATCTTCGGTTTCTTCCCACACTCCAAAGACGTACAGGTTTGTAGGTTAGTTGGCTTGGTGTAAATATAAATTGTCCCTAGTGTGTGGAGGGTAGTGTTAATGTGCGGGGATCATTGGTCGGTGGGACGAAGGGCCTGTTTCTGCGCTGTATCTCTAAACTAAACTTGAACGATTCCAAGTTAACATCTCAGCTGGTTTCACTTCCCATTGTATCTGCTTGGTGCCTGGACTTTCATTAGTTGTAGGGGAGAGAACAGTGAGGGCATTTCTGTGCTATATGACGTTTTGATTTTTATTGACAACTTATTTTATATATTGTTCTCGAGTTCTCAGACTCCAACAGTGGATGTGAGCTCAAATCCTTTTCATTATTAGTTTAAACCCTTGATAGTTAGTCCATGTCCTGTGATGTCTGCTCCACCACATTGTCAGATCCAGATAAGTTCATAAGAGCAGAATTTGGCCATTCGGCCCATCAAGTCTACTCCGCCATTCAATCATGCCTGATCTATCTTTCCCTCTCAACCCCATTCTCCTCCTCTCCCCATACCAAGAAAGACCCCTCTCTTCTGACTGAACTTACGTCACAAATTCGGGCTATCCGTGAAACAATCGTATTCTCAAAAAAATCAAATTCTTTGCCAGTCTCACTGAAGAAGAAATAGATCTTCCCATCGTCTGTGCCGGGATTCTCCTGGATAAACTCCGAACCCACGAATGATGGATCTGTAAGTGGGGAATAAAATTAGCCGTTAGAAAAACCATTCAGTTCATGAATTAAGCACGGAACTGCAAACAAACTGCAAAAAGCAAACAATGTTGACATTTAATTAAAATTACAATTATTTTCACAGTTCACTTTGACGTTTAACATTTCTTAACTGAAGCACAAAGTCCATCATGAAGCTAATTGAGGTGAGCGTTAATGGTTTGTTTAACCATCGAACACTCGCTGTGTAGGAGTGCAAGGTTTATATTGCATTCTGTGGAGTTCAGCAACGTATTATCTTCTGCATCCTAAAAGGGTCATGTCTAATGTGTCTGTATTAAACCAGGGCTTTAGGTTAGTTTAATTTAGAGATACAGCGTGGAAACAGACCCTTTTGGCCCACTAGGTCTGCGACGACCAGTGGTCTCTGCACACTAACACTGTCCTACACACACTAGGGACAATTTACAATTCACAGTAGTCAATTAACCTGCAAACCTTCATGTCTTTGGAATGTGGAAGGAAACCGGAGCACATGAAGAATACCCAGGGGGGGAAAACGTACAAACTCCGTACAGACAGCACCCGTAGTCAGGTCCGAACCCGGGTCTCTGAGGCAGCAACTCCCATGTGGTTCTCAACTCCACCAACATTATAGATCTCTGCACATCCGAGCTTGGCTTGGTGATCCAGGGCAAGCAGAGATGTAAAGATGATTGATATGTTCTTGTAGTAATAATATAATCTAAGAGAAAGTATTTGCTGGTGTGGTCAGCAGGACCACTGCCCCATATTTCCATCTGTAAACGTGGGTCTAGTGGACTGTGAGACTGGGCGGCCACAACTATAGAGCACTGTTTACACTAATCCTTCCATCCTTCCTCAAAGGTGGGAGACCCTTCAAGGAATGCGTGACGTTTTGGGACGAGACATTTGTTGCATGGAACTTACCCTGAAGCCAATTGAGAGAATTCTCTGTCTTTAACGGTGGTTTATTCCCCAGACTTCTGGAAATAATTGGTTCATTGCCTTGAAAGTTGCTGACAGTTCCTGCATATAATTCCTCCTCTGGAAAAATAAAGACAAATTAATACCAAAAAATCATCATTTGCATTCTTTAATATTTAATTAATAATCTTGCCATTCCTGAATATCTCATGTTAAGGGCCTGACCTACATATGCGACGTCACCCCGTGACATGTCACCTGTATGGTGGTGAGTAGTCGCCCTAAGAGTCGTACCTTTTTCTGGTCACCGGTAGATCTTCAACATGTTGAACATTTTTGGTGACCTGCTGCAACTAAGACGGGTGCCGGCAAGTTGCCGAAAAATTCGCGTAAGTGGGACAGGCCCTTTACTCTTCCAATGTGTAAAACATTGAAACAAGGAACTGCGGATGCTGGTTTACACAAAAGGACGCAAAGTGCTGGAGTAAAGGGTCTGTCCCACGTGGCCTTCATTTGCGCGTAAATTACACGACATCATTTACGCGTCACGATGCACGATTCGCGCAACGTGACATGAACGTGATGTGCGCATGGTGTGCGATGACATAGGCAGTGACGTGCGGCTGCACGCAGCATCGCAGGATTTTGTGATGTACAAAATCTTCGTGCGCCATCTGCGTGACGCGCAAATGACGGCCAAGTGGGACAGGCCCTTAACTCAGCGGGTCAGGCAACATCCATGGAGAACATGGATAGGTGGCATTTCAAGTTGGGACTCTTCTCCTGACTTATTGTAGGGTGGATGGGGGGGGGGCGTTGGAGAAGCAATGTAGAAGAGGGGAGAGGCAGAACATGGTGTGACAGGTAATAGATGGACACAGGCAATGGTAACATGATGGTCTACCTACACTGCATCGAATCTCCATTAATTAGTTTAGTTTAGTTAGGTGATACAGTGCGGAAACAGGCCCTTTAGCCTACCGAGTCCGCACCGACCAACGATCACCCCCCATACTAACCCTATCCTACACACACTGGGGACAATTTACAATTACAATTATACCAAGCCAATTAACCTACAAACCTGCACGTCTTTGGAGTGTGGGAGGAAGCCGGAGATCTCGGAGAAAACCCACGCAGGTCACGGGGAGAACATGCAAACTCCGTACAGACAGCATCCACAGTCAGGATCAAACCCGGGTCTCTGGCGCTGTAAGGCAGCAACTCTACCGCTGCGCCACCGTGCCGCCTACAATTAGCAGGAGATTATCCCATGTTTCGTGATATTCTACATGATGAGCAGTGTGACACACATCGATGCTTTTATCAATTATTTTATTTAAGAAGGAACTGTAGATGCTGGAAAAATCGAAAGTAGACAAAAAAATGCTGGAGAAACTCAGCAGGTGAGGCAGCATCTATGGAGAAAAGGAGTAGGCAACATTTCGGGTCAGACCCTTCCTCAAACTGATGTTATTTTATTGTTATTTTGACCATGATGAATAATTTCAGCATTTCTTAGTTTCACCCCCACCCTCAAACTGCTCCTACTTGAGTGTAATAAAGTTTAACAGGGAGCTGTGGGAGCAGAACAGCCTGTCTGATGTTTCAACATTTGAACAGCAGAATTCTTCACTGGGGATAAAATGCCCATTGCTGTGGTTTCCAAATCCCATGCACATTGCAGGCAATTATAACAAGTTATAATGAACAATGACAACCCACTACTACTCACCAACCATAATTGCAGTTGACTTATAGGTGGAGTCAAAAGGACATCGGCCTTTTCCATCCTCCGTTAGAAGATTACCATGGGAACTTTTCACAAGAGAGAAGTCTGCAATTTGCTACAGGGAGAGGATAGTTTAGTTTTGAGATACAGCATGGAAACAGGCCCTTCAGCCCATCTAGTACAGGCCGACCAACAATCACACATACACTAGTTCTGTTATCGAAGTTGGGGGAGATTTTACAGAGAGCCAATTGACCTACAAACCCGGAGTGTGGGAGGAAACCGGAGCTCCTGGAGAAAAACCCGCGTGGTCGCAGGGAGGACGTACAAACTCTGTACAGACAGCATCCGAGGTCAGGATCGAACCTGGGTCTCTGGCGCTGTAGGGTAGCAACTCTACCGCAGAGCCACTAACTGGGATAACATAGAACAACTCCACCACTGTGCCACTGTGTCACCCTAACCTTCATTTCTGCTTTGACATAATATTTTGCCTTTGAATATCTAAAGGTATCAGAGTGAACACTTACAATGTAAGCACAGGTGGGGCTGAAGGCATACGTCCCACAAACATAGACATGAGTCCGGTTCAGCTGCAGCAGGATCTTCATGTAATTGAAGCAGTCGCTCTGCAAAGAGACAAACATCAAGTTTATTTGACTGATAGCCTGAGACATCGTTGAACAATTTATTTCTGCAGCAAGAATGCTCACCGATAGACTCTTCCCTTTAAAGTGACATTCCTTCCTCTTCTGCTCTGGAGCTTCCCAAACCACCTGCAGAGAGAAGGATAATGTGGTCAACCATCTCTCAACAACATCATAGACGGGATTTCACAGACGCTATGGAACATTTGCTGTAAATTTATAAACCTTGGCCTCTGCAGCTTCACCACCATTATTCTGCTGTTCAGACTGCAGTTAGCAGGCAACTGAACCATCCAATCACAACCAGAAAGCAGTCCTGAACTACTATCTTACTTAATGGCTATCTTTGAATGGACTTTACTGGCTTTACCTTGCATTAAACGTGACCCCCTTATCATGTATCTGTACACTGCGAATGGCTCGATTGTAATCATGTATTGTCTTTCCGCTGACTGGTTAGCAACAAAAACTCTTCACTGTACCTCGGTACACGTGACAATAAACTAAACTGAAACTGAAATGGAAACAGTCAGGAACAGGGAATCACAGCGTGTGGGAAGGAACTGCAGATGCTGGTTTACACCAAAAAAGCTGGAGTAACTCAACGGGTCAGGCAGCATCTCTGGAACAATGGAATATGTGACGTTTTGGGTCAGGATCCTTCATCAGACACTGTCTGGTGAACCTAATATAAGTTCATAAAGTTATAAGTGATAGGAGCAGAATTAGGCCATTCGGCCCATCAAGTCTACTCTGCCATTCAATCATGGCTGATCTATCTCTCCCTCCTAACCCCATTCTCCTGCCTTCTCCCCATAACCCCTGACACCCGTACTAATCTCTGCCTTAAATATATTCATTGACTTGTGGCCTCCACAGCCGCCTGTGGCAACGACTTTCACATATTCACCACAACATGATCACATTCAAGTCAAGTCACTTTTATTTCTATAGCACAACTCTCGTTGACCAAAGTGCTTTACATTGGTGGAGGTACTAACGTCATACAACATTCTCCAGACATCTCAGGTTCTTTACATGTTCTTTATAATTTAAAAAAAAACTAGAATGTAATGATTTGAAGAGATGAAGAAGCCAGCTGTGGCTGCAGAAGAAATATTGTGGGGTAAAATTCAGAGTGTGAGAAGAATCATCCAAGGGATTTGCACATGTTTCCAGCAAAGTGTCCCTGTGAAATGTGGATTATAATTCAGGATTGTTAACTGGTCACACTTCACTGATTGACTTCAGCCAGACAGACATCCAGTTAACTTCAGAAGCAATTGCTCTGTCTGCTCTGTCAGCTCTGGGCTGGGGCAGTCGAGCATAATCTTCCAATCGGGACACACAAAGGATTAGGATTCACCTCCTTTGGGATACAGAGGTGCTCGTGGGTCCTGCGTGTGTGTGTACGAGTGTCAGACGCAGAAATCTCACCAGTCACTCTCCCCGCCGCAAGGCATCTAATGAGGTGGAAAGGTGGGGGGTAGTTTGATGAAGCGTTGTGGCTGAATAGTAATGAGACCCTGAGACGCTGGGCCTGGACGTACAGGTCTGGCAGCTGACAGCAGCTTCCATTTGAACTGCAATTCAACAGCGAAATCCCAACCCCCAATGGATTGGAGTCTGGAGTCAAAGGGCCAAGATGCAGCACGGTGGCGCAGCGGTAGAGTTGCTGCCTCACAGCGCCAGAGACCCGGGTTCCATCCTGACTATGGGTGCTGTCTGTACAGAGTTTGTACGTTCTCCCCGTGACCTGCGTGGGTTTTCTCCGGGTGCTCCGGTTTCCTCCCTCACTCCAACGACGCACAGGTTTGTAGGTTAATTGGGTTCTGTAAATTGTCCCTAGTGTGTGTAGGATAGTATTAATGTATGGGGACTGCTGGGCGGTGCTGACTTGATGGGCCGAAGGGCCTGTTTCCGCGCTGTATCACTGATCTAAACTAGACCCCTGAAGAAACTAGTTCTAATTAACCCCCCCCCCCCCCATATATACTACAAGAAGCAAAGGAAAAAGGGTTACATATTTATCATCTGCCAATTTTTTATTGTCACTTGCACCGAGGTACAGTGAAAAGCTAGATAGACACAAAGTGCTGGAGTAACTCTGCGGATCAGGTAGCATCTCTGGAGAAAATGAAAAGGTGTTGTTTCGGATCAGGATCTTTCTTCAGACTCCAGAGATGCTGCCTGATCCACCGAGTTAAAATATCCCTCACAATTGAGAAGGAACAGTCAATTGGATTAATTGGCATTGATAGGGCAGAGTAAGGTTCAATTTGTGCGGAGAAGTTTAGTTTAGCTTAGTTATTATTATAGGTAGACAAAAATGCTGGAGAAACTCAGCGGGTGCAGCAGCATCTATGGAGCGAAGGAAATAGACAACGTTTCGGGACGAAACGTTGCCTATTTCCTTCGCTCCATAGATGCTGCTGCACCCGCTGAGTTTCTCCAGCATTTTTGTCTACCTTCGATTTTCCAGCATCTGCAGTTCCTTCTTAAACAATGAGTTATTATTATCCTGTGTACCGAGGTTTGCATGCTGTCCAGTCAAAGACTATAAATTACTCCAAACAAGCCACCCACAGTGAACAGATACAGGATGAAGGGGATAACATTAAGTGCAAGATTAAGTCCAATTTGTAGATAGTTCAAATAAATACTTTCAGATAAATGTGAATGTACCTCATTCTTGAATTTGTTGGGAGCAATATCTAAAACATCCAGAGAGAAGACGGCATCTCTTGCCCCGACATAGAGGGCTCCTCCATCAGCACTCAACAACAGCTTGGTGTAGTTGTGTACCCCGTCTCTGTAGAACAGTTTGACCACTCTGTTTGTGTCATCTGTAAAAGAACACAATCACGGGTTAGAGCCAGCTGAGGTAGAATGTGGGGGGATGTGGACGAGAACGAGGAGGGAATTTTAAAAAGTACAATCCGTGTAAAAGCGATGGTTGGAATAGACATGTGCAGGAAGGAACTGCAGATGCTGGTTTAAACCTAAGAGAGGCACAAAGTGCTGGAGTAACTCAGCAGGTCAGCCAGCATCTCTGGAGAACATGGATCGGTGATGTTTCAATTCGGGACCCTTCTTCAGACTGAAGCAGTCACATGCCCACGTTCTCCAGGGATGTCTGACCCGCTGAGTTACTCCAGCACTTTGGGTAATTTTTTGTAAACCAGCATCCTCAGTTCCTTGCCTCTACATTTGTTCAAATGCCAGTCCACAGAAGAGTCCCGACCTTTAAATTATCCCATCCATGTTCTCCACAGATGCTGCCTGACCCGCTGAGTTACTCCAGCACTCTGTGAAACGTCACCTATCCATGTTCTCCACAGATGCTGCCTGACCCGCTGAGTTACTCCAGCACTCTGCGTTCTACGCAAGCTCCCGTGGGGTGACGCCTGTACGGTCGTGAGTAGTCGCCCAGAGAGTCGGACCTTTTTCTGGTCGCTGCTTGACTTTCAACATGTTGAAAATTTTCCGCAACCTGCTGCGACTATAATGGGCGTCGGCAAGTCG
Source organism: Amblyraja radiata (assembly GCF_010909765.2). Taxonomy (NCBI): domain Eukaryota; kingdom Metazoa; phylum Chordata; class Chondrichthyes; order Rajiformes; family Rajidae; genus Amblyraja; species Amblyraja radiata. Next base: position 24,672,563 of record NC_045989.1, read on the forward strand.
CCGAAAAAAATTGCATAAGTGGGACAGGCCCTTTTGGGTGGCACGGAGGCACAGAGGTAGTGTTGCAGTCTTACAACACTGAGGTGGAAGCTGACCTTAGGAATTCTAAGTGCACAATCCATAACATATACCCCATATATTTCAAAAATGGCTGGCACGGTGGCGTAGCGGTAGATGTCCTGCCTTACAGCGCCAGAGACTCAGGTTCAATCCTGACCACGGGTGCTGTCTGTACAGAGTTTGTATGTTCTCCCCGTGACCGCGTGGGTTTTTCTGCTGCTTCAGTTTCCTCCCACGCTCCAAACGTGTACAGGTTTGTAGGTTATTAGCCTTGGAATTATTGTAAATTTTCTCTAGCGTGTAGGTTAATGTTAGTGTGCAGGGATCGCTGGTCAGCGCGGACTCAGTGGGTCAAAGGGCCTGTTTCCGCGCTGTATCTCTAAACTAAACTAAAATCAAATTTCCAGTACTTGCAGTCTTGTATTGCTTGTTCCTGCTCTAGTGATGTGGTGTTGTCTGCTGAGATGTTGAATGATCCATTGACATTCTCTCTAACAAAAATAAGGGCTTCAGCTTCAGCCTAAGTGCATACCACTTGTGGTTTGTGGCATGGAGCTACTGCTGTGCTTACTGATCAGAATCTCAAATTGACCTTCCTTGAATGTACACTTTGGCATTTGCCAACAATGTGCGTGTGTGGTGTTGTAAGTGCAGTGGCCCACGGAGGGAATGATTCCACGTCATCGTGGACCAGCTGTGGGCAATCACCAGCTTCTTGCAACTAGTCGGAAGCTCATAGAGATCCGACGTTTAATCTGTCTCTTCCTCCGCAGACGCTGCCTGGCATGTAAAGGTTCCAGCTATTTGTATAGTCGAGTCATCCAGCTTTTGGTGTAAAACTCTAGGTACACAAAAATGCTGGAGAAACTCAGCGGTTACAGCAGCATCTATGGAGCGAAGGAAATAGGCAACGTTTCGGCCCAAAACGTTACCTATTTCCTTCAGGGTTTCGGCCCGAAACGTTACCTATTTCCTTCAGGGTTTTGGCCCGAAACTTTGCCTATTTCCTTCGCTCCATAGATGCTGCTGCACCCGCTGAGGTTCTCCAGCAGTTTTGTGTACCTTCGATTTTCCAGCATCTGCAGTTCCTTCTTAAACACTGGTGTAAAACCCTCTTGGATCGACCAACCCTCCCATATTTGTAATGTCAGAGTCGGAGTGAGGTAAACGCAAATTGGAGGAACAGCATCTCATATTTCGCTTGGGCAGCTTACAGCCCAGTGGTATGAAGATTGATTTCTCTAACTTCAGGTAGCCCCGGCATTCCCTCTCTCTATCCCTCTTCCACCCAAGTTGCACCAGCTTCTCATTTTCACCCAACAAACAGCTAACAAAGGCCCGTTTCCTTTAACAGCGTCACTTTTTTGCATATCTTTCACTAATCATTCTTTATCTCTCTACATCATCACCTATATCTCTTGTTTTCCTTCTCCCTTACCAGTCTCAGGAGGGGTCTCGATCCAAAATGTCACCCATTCCTTCACTCCAGAGATGCTGCCTGTCCTGCTGAGTTACTCCAGCATTCTGCCTCTATCTTTCGTTTAAACCAGCATCTGCAGTTCCTTCCAACATATTTGAACTGGTGACCACTCCAGAAACAGCAATAATGAACACTTTCCCACCATCTCAACAATGATCATAGGGTCATCAACAGAAATGCCCAACAAGTTCATGTCATAGGAACAGAATTAGGCCATTCAGCCCATTGAGTCTGCTCCGCCATTTAATTATGGCAGATATATTTTTCCCTCTCAACCCCATTCTCCTGCCTTCTCCTCATAATCTTTGACAGCCTTACTAATCAAGAAGCTGTCAACCACAACTTACCCAATACCCAGTGAATGGCCTCCATTAATTGGCTGTGTCAATTAATTCCACAGATTCACCACCCTCTGACTCTTATTTCCATTCTAAAGGTACATACTTTTATTCTGAGGCTGTGTCCTCTGGTCCTAGACTCTCCCACTAGAAGAAACATCCTCTCCACATTCACTCTATCCAGGCCTGTCCTAGTAGGCCCGATAGATTTTGTGGTGTTGCGCTCATACAGTGCTTGTATATCTATAAACAAATATAGTTACCTCAATGAGTGTTTCTATTTATATTGCCAATGGAGGCACAGTGGTGCAGTGGTAGAGTTGCTGCCTTATGCCCCTGTCCCACTTAGGAAACCTGAAAGGAAACCTCTGGAGACTTTGCGCCCCACCCAAGGTTTCCGTGCGGTTTCCGGAGGTTGCAGGTGGTTGCAGGTAGTGGAAGCAGGTAGGAAGACTGACAAAAACCTCCGGGAACCTCCCGGTAACCTTGGGCGGGGCGCAAAGTCTCCAGAGGTTTCCGTTCAGGTTTCCTAAGTGGGACAGGGGCATTACGATCCTGACTACGGGTGCTATCTGTGCAGAGTTTGTACGTTCTCCCCGTGACCTTTGTGGGTTTTCTCCGGGTGCTCTGGTTTCCTCCCACACTCTAAAGACATACAGGTTTGTAGGCTAATTGTATTTGGTTAAAATTGTAAATTGGCCCTAGTATGTGTAGGATAGTGTTAGTGTACGGGGTGATCCCTGTTCAGCATGGACTCGGTGGGCCGAAGGGCCTGTTTCCGCGCTGTATCTCTAAAACTAAACTAAACATGTGTTGAAGATGTGACCTCATACTGTGACGGCCAGGACTTTATCATGTTGGATCGTTAACCAGTCACATTTTTCTGTTGACAGAAGTTGCAACACTAATGCTGAGTGACATTAAGCAGAATGTTTCAGAGAAACAATTAAAAAATCAGGCACTTCCTTCCAGAGTGTTCTCCGTACTTGAATCGTGTAGCAATCCTATTGCAGAAAAGTGCTGCTTTCCGTGCAAGTCAACAAGAGAAAGCCAGCTGCTGTTGACATCTGGAATGCATTCCAAATGACAAGAGAAAGATTTATCAAATGCTGAACTTACACTCCAGGGAAGAAGCATAACTCAGAGAAAAATGTGGGGAATATATATATATCTCTTGTTCCCCTCTTCCCTGACTCTTAGTCTGAAGAATGGTCTTGACCCAAAACATCACCTATTCCTTTTCTCCACAGATGCTGCCTAACCTGCTGAGTCACTCCAGGATTTTGTGTCCATTTTCGGTGAAAGCCAGCATCTTCAGTTCCTTCCTACATATATTAAACAAAAATCAATAAAGAAATAACCCCAATATTAGTGCAAAGAAAGCCCAACGTACTGAGAGCAACCAAAGACAGTCCACGGTTCACAGTTCAGTTAGGGTTCAGGGGTCTGATGTTTGTTGGGTGAAGTGAATGAAAGTCACCAAACATAAAACTCACACAAAGTATTGGTCCATCGGTATTTCCAATGGACCCTAAATGCCACCATAATGCACCACCTCAGGGGAGCACTCTGAAACATTTCATTGCCAGACTCATCCACCACTGTCCTTCTATGCATCCAGCAGAGCTACAGGCTATCACTCTGCATCACAACCCCTCATATGGAAACCACTCTCTATACTTCACTTCTGCAGTATGTTGTCGGGAAAAGCACCCAATTACCACATGCCATTATTACAGACTCTCTCCATCCCGTCTGGGTTAACCCTTTAGGTAGGCACAAAATGCTGGAGTAACTCAACGGGACAGGCAGCATCTCTGGACAAGAAGGAATGGGTGACGTTTCAGGTCGAGACCCTAATCCTTCAGCTGCCTGGCATATATCGGCAGCCACTGTGCAGTGAAGTTCATAAGACCACATGCTTTAGGAGCAGAATGAGGCCATTTGGACCATCAAGTCTACTCCGCCATTCAATCATTGCTGATATATCTTCCCCTCTCAACCCCATTCTCCTGCCTTCTCCCCATAACCCATGACACCCGTACTGATCAAGAATCTGTCAATCTCCACCATAAAAATATTCATTAACTTGGCCTTCACAGCCGTCTGTGGCAATGAATTCCATTGTGGTATGAAGTCAAGTCAAGAGAGTTTATTGTCATGTGTCCCAGATAGGACAATGAAATTCTTGCTTGAATATTGATTATTGATTTCTCTAACTTCAAGTAACTCTTGCTTTCCCTCTCCCTCCATCTCTCCCCCATCCTAGTTCTCCGACTAGTTTAGTTGCCGTCTGAAGAAGGGTCTCGAACCCGAAACGTCACCCATTCCTTCGCTCCATAGATGCTGCCTCACCCGCTGAGTTTCTCCAGCATTTTTGTCCACCTTCTGACACAGTGAGCCTGTGAACACATTTATTCCCATTAGAACTGATCTGGTAAACAAAGCAGGATTCGCAAAAGAGCAAGATGGATTTTGCAATCATATCTAAAGTACTGCAACCTGTTCATTACACAGTTCCAACACTGCCACATCTAATCTGCTTCATCTGTGTCGCTACTCCACAACTCGTAATCATCTGCTGAGCAAGTGAATTTCGAGTCTCTTTGAAAGGAAGGCCGGCTTCACAATAACAGATTCTCTAATCGCTCTGCACTGAATGGAAACGGTCTCAGGTTTAAATCAGATAAGAGCTGGAACAAGGGCGAGTTCTTTGTTCTCTCCAGTCACTGATGTGGTTATTACCAGGTAGTCCTCAGCATCATCATTACCCAATCTCACTCCAGCCCCAACATGTCCAGATGCAGGCGAAATCTTCTTTGATACGAGTCATCGCTGACAAATAGCGGTGGTGTGTGGGTGACTTGGGCAGGAGGGTCAGAGAGGCTGAGTCACTGCAGTCTGAGACACTGAGTCAGCTGGGAGCTCAGCAGAGGCAGTGGTAAACCTTCACTACCTCTACCGATGTTTAAGAAGGAACTGCAGATGCTGGAAAATCGAAGGTGGACAAAAATACTGGAGAAACTCAGGACGAAACGTTGCCCATTTCCTTCGCTCCATAGATGCTGCCGCACCCGCTGAGTTCCACCAGCATTTTATGTCTTCCCCCTCTACCAATGCTCTGCAATGCAATGCAGATGCAGGGGAAGTACCAGAGGCCAGTTTAGATGTTGGAGATACAGCACGGAACAGGCCACTCGGCCCACCGGGTCCGTGCCGACCAAGTAAGTGCGGCAAGTAAGAATTACATTTCTTCTATCTGGGACATACGACAATAAATAAAACACTCTTGACTCTTGGCCAGTAACTCCCATACACTAGCACTATCCTACACACTAGGGACAATTTAAAATTTATACCAAAGCCAATTGACCTACAAACCTGCACGTCTTTGGAGAGTGGTGAAGACCCAAGGGAGGATGTACAAACTTCGTGTGTCGGAAGGAACTGCAGATGCTGGTTTAAATCGAAGACAGACACAAAATGCTGGAGTAACTCAGCGGGACAGGGAGCATCTCTGGAGAGAAGGAATGGGTGATGTTTCAGGTCGAGACCCTTCTTCAGACTAGCAGGTGAGCAGATGTGTAGGTTGAGAACATAAATGAGAGTATGTATGTTCAGATTAAAATGTAGACTAATGAAAACATCCTGTAATTAGTGGAAACATCTTCTCCACATCCACTCATATCTCATCAAAACATCAAAAATAAAGGTGACCAGACCCAAACACTTCACTGGTCAACACTGTTTGACATAGATGCTGTCGGAGGTTGTCGCCAAGTGTCGTAGGTGAATTCCATTAAAATTAGTCCCTGGCAGATGCCTAAAGATTCGCCTAAGTGGGACAGGCCCATTAGATTTAGCTCTTAGAGCTCAAGGAATATGGGGGAAAAAGCAGGAATGGGGTACTAATTTTAGATGGTGGACAAAAATGCTGGAGAAACTCAGCGGGTGAGGCAGCATCTATGGAGCGAAGGAATAGGTGACGTTTCGGGTCGAAACCCTTCTTCAGACTCAAATTTTAAATGATCAACCATGATCATATTGAAAGGCTGAATGGCCTACTCATTCATCTATTTTTCTATGTTACCCTTAGGTGCCGTCTCTCTCAGCTAGTCAGAAGCAGCAGCAGCTGAAGGAGTGGAGTGATGAGGTCTTCTAATGAACTCTACAGCTCCCTGTCAGTGGCCGGGCTGTGAGGAGGGTGACAGCCACATCATAAACTATTAGACATCATTCAAACAGCAACGACAGCCTTCGCCTGGAGTATTTCTTGCACAACAATCCCAAACCGCTGTCAGATAAAAGTCCCTTTTAATATTCAGGCTGGTCTTGAAAGGCATAGCAGTGAAAACATACAGTATACATGGGACTTCCATGTCTAGGTGGATGCGACGGATGTCTGTCTACATGCAATAATCATTCATCAGTAACCAATTATTAAAAGGACTTCACCGCCCTAAACCAAGGGAAACATTACAAGGAAAGTATAGAAAAACTGTTTAGTTTAGTTATACAATGTAGAAACAGGCCCTTCGGCCCACCGAGTCTGTGCCGGCCACCAACACTAACATTATTGTATTGTATTATGGTGGTGGGATCTGGTTTGTTTTATTGTAGTGTAATATTTTTTTTTAAATAATTGAATATATTTTGGGGAAAAAAAACAAAAAACACTAACATTATTCTACACACACTAGGGACAATTTACAATTTTACAACGCCAATTGTAAACCTGCACGTATTTGGAGTGTGGGAGGAAACCGGAGCACCTGGGGAAAACCCACACAGGTCACGGGGAGAACGTACAAACTCCATACATGCAGCACCCGTAGTCAGGATCGAACCCGGGTCTCTGGCGGTGTAAGGCAGCAACTCTACCGCTGCACCACAAAACTTCTCCACCTAAACTGAGGGACATACCTTTCGGATGGAGATGAGGAGGAATTTCTTTAGTCAGGTGGGGAATCTGTGGAATTTATTGCAAATGACGTTGGAGGCCATCGTGGGATATTTTTAAGGTAGAGATTGATAAGATTCTTGATTAGTACAGGTGTCAGGGGTTACATACCCCTTGATATCCTTTCCTATCAAAGATCCACTCATCTTTGTATTAAAGAGTGCAACCTACTGCATTCTGAAACAAAGTCACAGTAAGATGACAAGGGATTTAGTGATGCACGTCACACCACTCAACCACTACTCTGCCACACATGAAACTGTAAAGGGCTTGTCCCACTTACACGATTTTTACAGTGACTTGCCGGCAACGTCATAGTCGCAGCAGGTCGCCGAAAAATGTTCAACATGTTGAAAATCCAGCGGCGACCAGAAAAAGGTACGACTCTTTGGGCGACTACTCACGACCGTACAGGCGTCACCATGCGACAACTTAATTTGTTGCCTCCGACAGAATGGTTTGGAAAAATAAATGTCAAATCTTTGAAGTGATCTATAAATTGTGCGGCAGAAATCAATGAACAACATTAAACAGGGTCAAGAGCCTTAAAGATCATCGATGTATTGGGAAATCTCTCAGCAAACCTACCTTCACACTTATACTGAAGCGTTTGCACGTGGACGTGAATCTTGGGAAGAATTACTGCTCTTTCTCAAGTAATTTTATTTTGACAATTTTAGCAATCATTAATCCTTTGGAAGATTGGCACATGATGAACAATCTCTCTCCATGTTGCCATCAATATGCATGAAGTTAAGCTCTCTACTAAGTGTTTACACAACCATTAAATCTGTGATTATCGGTAAAATGGCTCATGAATTGCCAATACCACTTCAAGACAATATTGATCTGCCTCTTTCATTGATCTACCGTCCACATCCAGCATCCGTTCAGTTTACGTAAAGATTGATCTCATGCATGCACTGAAAGGGAGGGGAGGGTTGCACAAATCTTTAGACGCCAATTGCTTAACTGGAGGATGAGATGAATGGTTTCACCCTATGTGTGGGGAGGAACTGCAGATGCTGGTTTAAACCGAAGATAGGCACAAAATGCTGGAGCAGCTCAGCGGTTCACGAAGCATGTCTGGAGAGAAGGAATGGGTGACGTTACGGGTCGGGTCCCTTCTTCAGACTAGTTTGAAGAAGGGTCTCGACCCGAAACGTCACCCATTCCTTCTCTCCAGAGATGTTGCCTGTCCCGTTGAGTTACTCCAGCATTTTCTTTCTCACTACATTCTATGTTCAGAGGTTTGACTGCGTAGATAAAACTATTTAATTGAATTGTCAGCCTACAGGCTTTACTTCACCAGGACCTGACAGATGCAGCGTGGGAACAGGCACATCGGCCCACCGTGTCCGCGCCGACCAGCCATCGCACCGTACACTTCACACTAGGGACAATTTACAATTTTTACTGAAGTAAATTAACCTAAAACCTGCACGTCTTTGGAGTGCGGGAGGAAACCGAAGCACCCGGAGAAAACGCACGCAGGTCACGGGGAGAACGTACAAACCCGTGGTCAGGATTGAACCTTGGTCTCTAGCGCTGTGAGGCAGCAACTCTACCGTTGCGCCACCACTATGCCTTGGTGTTTACACTGTGGCCACTTGATAAATGGTTCTTTAATCTTTAATGTACATCCCATCATTTTGATATCTGGTGCAGGAAACAACTAATAACTTAAAATGTTACTGAGCTAGAGTTCAGCCTGAGCTATGTTGAAACAGGAGTGATCCCCGACCCATATCTTTATTTGAGTGGCATAATATCCATTCATTATATCGCTGTCAATTTTGTTTATTCATTCACAGGATGTAGACATCGTAATTACTGACCATCCCTATCTTCCCTGTAACATTGTCTTCTTCAGCTGCTTCATGTAACTTGGCACAACTAAACGCATGAGGGGATTTAAGAAGCAATCACAATTTGGTTTAGTTTGGAGATACAGCGTGGGAACAGGCCCTTCATGCTGACCAACAATCACTCGTTCACTAATTATATCCTGCACAATTTATAGAAGGAACAAAGGAGGTGGAAACGGCGTGGTGGGACCTCCGTGAGGGAGGGAGGAGGGGGGAACTGGCGCGGGGGCAAGGGGACGATGACTTGTAACTTTGGCGGCACCCTTTACCAGCGACGATTTACATGCCCTGGGTACGCAAGCAAAGAATTTCACTGTGAATCGTCACCTGTGACAATAAAGTATTCAATTCAATTCACGATCGAACTAGGTACCTGAAATTGTAGGATTCAATGTTTATATCCCACTGGGTTACAAGCTAACCAAGCGGAATATCAGGCGCTGCTTCTCCTGTTTGCATGTGGTCTCATTCAGGCAATGGACGAAGCCCAGGAATGAGAAGAGGGGTTGGCAACCGGGAGATCCAGCAGGCCTTGGCGGACCGAGCGCAAGTGTTCAGCAAAACGCTCACTGAGTATATGCTTGATATCGCCGATGCAAAGGAGGCCACATCGGAAACAGTACAAGCAATAGATTGGTTTTTTAAACCTCCTTGCAAAATCAATGGCCCTTGAAAGGCTGCAATTTTAATAATATACTTTGCACAAAATCTAGCCTCCATTCCCTGAGCAGCCGTGTTGTAAGGCAGTCTGTCGAAGCATTGCATACACAAAAGCTGACACACCAGGCTCCAGGAAATAATTGCGTTACAATTTTACTGGAAAGGCTAATAAACCAATGTACCATTAAACCTACTAAATGAATTTCCTCCTGGGGAATAATTATTAAGTGGGTACTCTATTTCAGTTATTGGGTAATTAAATGTGGCATTATTCTGTAAATTAATCCTTACAGAGTGACTCATTTTACGTCATGCAGGTACACTTAGTCAGGTTTCCTGCTGTGACTCACTGCTCCAGTCTGAAGAAGGGTCTCGACCCGAAATCTCACCCATTCCTTCTCTCCAGAGATGCTGCCTGTCCCGCTGAGTTAGTCCAGCGTTTTGTGTCTATCTTCGAGTTACTCCCTTTGTTCATCTCTCCCAACCCCTCCCCCCACCTGTTTCCATCTGCCCAGAATCTCCCATCACCTGCTTACAACTACCAGCTACTAGTATCTAGAAACATAGAAAACAGGAGGCATTCGGCCCTTCGAGCCAGTCAATATGATCATGGCTGATCATCTAAAATCAGTACCCGTTCCTGCTTTCTCCCCACATCCCTTGAGTCTGTTAGTCCCAAGAGCTAAATCTAACTCTCGCCTGAAAACTATCCCTCAACCCTACCACCTACCACGACATACTGCTAGATACACACATCATCTCTGTTCCCTCTCAACCCTGAATATTGACCATTACTATTATACAAGGGCAACAGTTCCAGGTATGATGATGATTTTTGGGAACACTATCATAATATAACAGTCCAGGGATGCTGCCTGTCCCGCTGCGCCACTCCAGCTTTTTGACTCTATCTATAAAGCTAATCAATGTATGTATAACCGTGGAGAACGTCGGAGGAACTTTGCATATTTCTTGTTGTGTATGCATTTTTTAATTCTGCATTTTGATTAATAAAAAATGTTACCTTTTGTTGATTGACCAAACCGATCATGATACACACAAAATGCTGGAGTAACTCAGCGGGACAGGCAGCATCTCTGGAGAGAAGGAATGGATGATGTTTTGGATGGAGACCCTTCTTCAGACTGAGAGCTTCTTTCTACAACATTATCATGACGTGCGCATGGATAGTGTTATCGGAACGAGACCTCTGCCTTCCAGCGATCTGAAGCTTAATACAACTGTGAGCTTTGCAGCTTGTGCTTTTCTGTCATCCCAGCTGTGTGTAACTGGCATTGCAGCAGGTCCTGTAATTAGATGTTAAGCCTCGGAGCTCAAAACTCGGTGCAGCAGAAGCCTGCAACTCACCAACTCACCTGGGGCTCTGGGCCATGGATGACTATTGAAGCTTTTACAACACAGATTGACAGATTGTTGATGGAAAAAGCACAAAGGGACAAAGAACAAAGACAAGAGAAACAGGAGCTGGTGATGAGGTTAACTGTAATCTGAATGAACCATAGGGCAGACCTGAGGATCATCTCCTGTTCACGATACTCCTGCGTTAGACTGCTGGCAGGCTGTGTCAATATTCAGGAGATGCTTCAGCAACACACACTCCCCGACGTACGCAACAGCCGACTTGCGTAAACCCGCACTTACGCAAACGATTCAGTCCCTCTTGTAGCCAAGGCAGTTTGTAAATCTCACAACACTGTACGATAACTCAGGTTTACACCGGAAACAAGCCGGCAATGGCGGCCCTGCTTACCGAGAAGGCCGTGGGGCCCTGAAAGTACCCTGGACGCAGCCAGATGCCTCTGAGACGGTTAATGCTCCCATTTTATGGACACACAGAGCTGGAGCAACTCAGCGGGCCAGGCAGCATCTCTGGAGAGATTTCTGGTCGAGACCCTTCTTCAGATTCAGTCTGAAGAAGCGTCTCGACCCGAAACTTCACCCATTCCTTCACTCCACAGATGCTGCCTGACCCGCTGAGTTACTCCAGCTTTTTAAGTCTATCTTTGGTTTATACCAGCATCTGCAGTTCCTTTCCTACACACAAGTCTTGCGTAAGTCAGGGAGTGCCTGTCTAATGAATGTTGAGGCTGACTCCAGTGAGATGACAGTCATATCTACTTTAGACTTTTATAAAACAAATCTCATGGTTTCAGAGAGAAGGAACACATTTTATTTTTGCTACATTGCCGAAGGTTTATATAGAATAGATGCTGTCAAAAGCATAAAATATGCTCGCAGTTTGAATTCACAAACTGCACTGTCGGCTTTTTCCATTGTTCAATAAACTTGTAAAGATTACATTTTGTGGAATAGAATAATGGATGAGTTTTAAAAGCTGTTACAAACAACCAGAGGTTGAGGAAATGGAAGAACTAACCACACATTCCATCGTCAAGTCTCGCTTCATGTACAAAATCATAAATTCTGCAGCGAGTGAGCTGCCATTTAGGTAGAGTGGGGGTGGTAATTGGACATTTATTGCTGACACTAATCTTACACAGCACCACCTGCTCCCGTTCAAAGCAACATCCGTCTGACATGGCACTCAGTGAGTGGGAACGGGTAGGAAGGAACTGCAGATGCTGGTTGTAAATCAAAGATAGACACAAAGTGCTGGAGTAACTCAGCGGGACAGGCATCATCTCTGGAGAGAAGGAATGGGTGACATTTCGGGTCGAGACCCTTCTTCAGACCCAGCGAGTCAGTCAGTTTAGTTCATTGTCACGTGTACTGAGGTACAGTGAAAAGCTTTTGTTGCATGCTAACCAGTCAGCGGAAAGACAATACATGATTACAATCGAGCCATTCACAGTGTACAGTGTATTTACAGTGTATTACAGTACATTTACATCACCTATTCATAAATAGACACAAAGTGCTGGAGTAGCAGTGGGTCAGGCAGCATCTCTGGAGAAAAAGGATGGGTGACGTTCCCTTTCTACTCATCGCCTATCCATGTTCTCCACAGATGCTGCCTGACCCGCTGAGTTGCTCCAGCACTCTTGTGAAACGTCACCTATCCATGTTCTCCACAGATGCTGCCTGACCCGCTGACTTACTCCAGCACTCTGTGTCTCTACACAATCTGTGGTAACTTGGTTTGAGCAGAATAACTTTGAAAATTGAATACTTTATTGTCGAATGTGACAAGACAGAGAGATTCATTGCTTGCAACCCCAATGTATACAAACAGCGTCCACCTACAGCACTGACAAAGTTACAAAGCACGCCGGCTTCTCCTTTGTTCTCCTCCCCATTACCCCCCCCCCCCCCCCCCCCCACAGCAAGCCCCCCCTCCCCCCCGCAGGTCAGATTCAGATTCAGATTCAACTTTATTGTCATCGTACAGCACAGAGACAACGAAATGCAGTTAGCATCTCCCTAGAAGAGCGACATAAATATGAGCAATAAATAAATCTATTTACGTGTATACAGTCATAGTATCTTTTCCTGGTGGGAGGAGTGTCCGGGGGTGGGGGGGGGGGGTGATTGGCAATCACCGAGGTACAGTGTTGAGTAGTGTAACAGCAGCAGGGAAGAAGCTGTTCCTGGAACTGCTGGTCCACCATTGTCCATTGTTCCCCCCCCCCCCCCCCCCCCTCCCACGGTGGTCCCCCCCCCACGCTCTCATCGACCACCGACCGCAGTTCGAGCTGCGAGGCTCGGGTAAAACAAATAAGTGAACAATTAAGGTGATCTGGTAGTTTAAACTGCACTCTGCTGGCTGTTATCAGGTCTTTCTTTCCTAATTGCAGCCCCATTACAGATAACGCCATTCCGTTCCTCAGTGCTTGTTTTCACCGTCTGCCTGGCAGGCTGGCCTAACATTAAAGTGCAGTCACTCGGAGAGAGGAATGCAGAGGTGGAGTGTTGTGCCACAGTGGGGTGACCTTGCGTGAACACAGCAAGTAAACAAAACTCTCTGGTTACACATTAGCCACTGCATGTTGGGAAACTGCAACAGAGTAGGGACGTAAAATCCAAACATTTGGTGAGGAAACGGTTGAGTTAAAGAAATATCATAAGCCACACAAATAAGCAGATGAGTAGTGTAGGAAGGAACTGCATGTGAAGGATGCAGGTTTAAACCAAAGGTAGACACAAAAAGATGGAGTAACTCAGCGGGACTGGCAGCATCTGTGGAGAGAAGGAATGTGTGATGTTTCGGGTCGAGACTCTTCTTCAGATTGGTAGATGAGCAGATGAGTAGGTTGAGAACTGGCTGGATTAAAATGCCTTCTGAAGAAGGGTCTCAACCCGAAACGTCACCCATTCCTTCTCTCCACTGATGCTGCCTGTCCCACAGAGTTACTCCTCTGTATCTATCTTTGGACAGGTCAACCAGATGGTCTGCTAACATGGAAAGACACAAAGTTGGCTGGAGCAACTCAAGCAGTGTCGCTGGAGAACATAGATAGGTGACATTTTGGCACAGGGCCTCTCGAATGTCACCTCTCCAAGTTGAAGGGTCCTGACCCAAAACGTCACCAATCCACATTCTCCAGGGATGCTGCCTGACCCGCTGTATATTCCTGAGGGTGTCTTGCGCATCAATGCCAGAGAGCAGATCAAAAAATTGTCAGATGCAGGAAGCATCAGAAAGGACTCGTGCTTGGTCCCATTTTAGCTCTTCACCCACCTTGCACCAAGTCCGCATTATGACAGGACTGTGCAGTTAAAACAGATCCATTAATTTCAGAGGGCAGTCTGGTAAGTGTTGAAACAGTGAACAACATCTCTGTAAATTTCAACATCACTTCTGCATTTACTAAGTTGCCTATCAGGTTAAAATTGGGCACTTTGTCTATTCCCTCAGGCAGTAGTTGTACTCCCATGTGCTGAAGTATCTCAGGTGTACGAGTTAAGCTGGGACAGGCATGTCCTGGGTGCATCTTTACGTTCCAGGGCAGAGCTAAAGTCGCCAACACCAAGATAAGTGTCCGAAGGAAATGCTTTTATTTCAACAATATCGGCACTAATGTCGCCAGTTTCTCTTTCTGGTGGCAGCTATGGGTGACAAACTCTGTTAAACCGGAGTTCAGGTCACTCTCTAGATAACCAAGAACAAAATTCCAGACTAAGAGCGGCACGGTGGCGCAGTGGTAGAGTTGCTGCCTCACTGCGCCAGAGACCCAGGTTCAATCCTGACTACGGGTGCTGTCTGTACGGAGTTTGTAAGTTCTCCCAGTGACCGCGTGGGTTTTCTCTGGGTGCTCCGGTTTCCTTCGAGAATCCAAAGATGTACAGGCTTGTAAGTCAATTGGCTTTGGTAAGATTGTAAATTGTCCCTGGTGTGTGTGTAGGATAATGCTAGTTTACAGAGATCGCTGGTCGGCATGGACTTGGTGGGCCGAAGGGCCTGTTTCCTCGCTGTATTTCTAGAGTCTCAGAGTTAATTGGCTCCTTGTTTCTACGTGCTCTTAGAGAAGCCTCCTTTCCTAGTGACTATTCTCCCGCAAAACTCCCAGACACATGATGCAGGAGAAATAACTTGACAGAGAGATAATAACAAAACAAGGAGAAAATCTTGAAGCAAATTGAATTTGCATGGGTGGATCAGTTACCATGACACCCATGCACCAAAGGTTCCTCCCAACTTTCACAGCAGGTTATGTATTTCCTGGTTGCAACCTGCATGAACGGAAGCATTGGAACAAGCTTCAATATAACAATTATATATACATGGTCCTCCAAACATTCATTAGTTTAGAGATACAATGCGGGAAACAGGTTGTTTGGCTTGGCACACCGAGTCTGCGCCGACCAGCGATCCCCGCACATCAAGTCAAGTTTATTCGTCACATACACATACAAGATGTGCAGTGAAATGAAAAGTGGCAATGCTCGCGGACTTTGTGTAAAAAGACAAACAACCAAACAAACTACAAACAGAATGGAACAGAATCACATATTCTTTTACATTAAATATTGTGGGCGGAAGGAAAAAGGGGAAAAAAATGCAATTTAAAGAAAAAGCAGTAGAGTGATAGGATTAACACTATCCTGCACATACTAGGGACAATTTTACATTTATACCAAGCCAATTCACCTACAAACTTTAGGTGTGGGAGGAAATCAAAGATCTTGGAGGAAACCCATGCAGGTCATGGGTAGAATGTACAAACTCCGTACAGACAGCACCCGTGGTCAGGATCCAACCTGGATCTCAGGCGCTGTGAGGCAGCAACTCTACCGCTGCGCCACCGTGCCGATCACTGTTTGACTTGAGTCTCACACAGAGTGCTGGAGGAGCTCAGCAGAGGGACACAATTGTAGTTTGAAATCCATTACAAGAGGCAAGTATAAGTATTATACCACTAAGTGCTGACTTGCTCAGACATCCCGAAATATATCATATAAGTGAATTTTGAGCGCACTTAGATATTTTCAACTAAATAATGTTGCATTGGGTAAGTAGCCCTGGAGTTTTTCCTTTACAAATGAAAACTCCAGCAGAACGTTATGCTAGATGCATTAGTGAGTTACTTTTGAGTATTGCTTGCAGAAATATCCCATTATAAAGCAGAATAGGATTGGAAAAAGTCATTGAACAGGTGATTCCTAGGAGCAATACAGCAACAAAGAAATCTCCAATCTAATTTCATTTAACCTTAATGGAATGAATCCCAGATTTCATCCACTAAAGCGCTCCACCATCCAGCTTTCTTCACTAATTGCGATGGTTCAAAGGTTATTTATTATCACGTGTAGAGAGACACAGTGAGATTATTTTTTTGCAGACAGTTCAGTAAAGTATCGCCATCCCTAAGCACAATCCCCGATTAGTATAAAGAGCGAAGAAATAGTCCACTGAGACGCATGCAAGAGTCGCCAGGTTTGGGGCCATTCCCAAAATCTAGTCCGGTCCGCGCGCTTGGTCTGCTGGAGCGATGCCCGATTCAGGCGAGACCCAGGCCCATCACCCTCTATCCTCCTCTCCGGTTCTCGGGGGGGGGGGGGGGGGGGGAGTCGGGGGGCAGTGGGGGGGGGGGGCACTTTCCTTCTGTGCTGCACAGCTCCTCGTAACTATCACATTTCTTCCCAACTAAACTAGAAACCTGCAGGTCTCTGGAGTGTGGGAGCACCTGGAGAAAACCCATGCAGGTGACGGGGAGAACGTGCAAACTCCGCGCAGACAGCACCCAGGGAAAGGATCAAACCCGGGTCTCTGGCGCAGTAAGGCAGCGACTCTACCCGCTGTACCACTCCATCAAGCTGCCATTCCTTGTTAAGCAATCTGCCTCAGATTAACAAGAGAGCATTAATTACCCTTCCAAATTATGGCTATCCCACGCTGAGGCTTTCTGATCATTGTGGGAGTTTGATTTCCAGCAGGCTGGAGGGGATTTCCAACATTGGGAAATCTCGTTGCCAGTATTAGACACGGATGCCCTCCAGTTGAATGGGATTAATGGGGGTTTTCACAACATATTGGCACAGTTATATTACTGGTGCGGAGGCTGGTTATTATATTTCACTGCTCAACTGCTCCATATTTCCTGACAGCATCCTCCTCATCATTCTGGCTGCGTCTGGAGGATGTAAATTCCTTCCGGAAATTGAAAATCTTCATAAGACATCTTTCAAAGTAATCTCATATTAAAAATCTTCAAACTCTATCAACATTTTTATTTGCTATTGCATATATCACAGCAACTTTCACCATATTCAGTCTGCACGCACATAATAATAATAATAAATTTTATTTATGGGCGCCTTTCAAGAGTCTCAAGGACACCTTACAAAAATTTAGCAGGTAGAGGAAAAACATGTAAGGGGAATGAAATAAATAGTAGAGACATGACTAGTACACAAAGTAAAGACAGAATTCAATACAAAACACAATATGAGGCAATTAATGCACAGATGAAAAGGGAGGGGGACGTGGGGCTAAGGATAGGCAGAGGTGAAGAGATGGGTCTTGAGGTGGGACTGGAAGATGGTGAGGGACACGGAATTGCGGATCAGTTGGGGGAGGGAGTTCCAGAGCCTGGGAGCTGCCCTGGAGAAGGCTCTGTCCCCAAAACTGCGGAGGTTGGACTTGTGGATGGAGAGGAGACCGGCTGATGTGGATCTGAGGGACCGTGAGGGTTGGTAGTGGGAGAGGAGGTCAGTGAGATATGGGGGGGGGCAGATGGTGGAGGGCTTTGTAGGTGAGGATCAGGATTTTGTAGTTGATCCGGTGGGAGATGGGAAGCCAATAAAGTTGTTTGAGGACTGGAGTGATGTGATGCCAGGATTTGGCGTGGGTGATGAGTCGGGCGGCTGCGTTCTGGACCAGTTGGAGTCGGTTGATGTAGGTGGAGCTGATGCCAAGGTTGGTGAGTTGCAGTAGTCCAGTCGGGAGGAGATGAAGGCATGGATGAGTCTTTCAGCAGCGGGAGGTGTGAGAGAGGGTCTGAGTTTACACACATGTATAAACACAAACACATGTATACACACATACATGTAGACACTCACTCAGTGTGAGCACTCACGGGTGTACACACTCACGCATGTACATACACATGTATACTCATACACACAAGTGCACACACACACACAAGTACACACACACACACAAGTGTACACACACACACACACACTTACACATACAAGTACGCACACACACAAGTGCACACACACACAGGTACACACACACGTACACACACACTTACACCAACACACGTACACCAACACACGTACACACAAGTGCACACACACACACACAGGTACACACGCACACAAGTGCACACACACACACACACACACATACACAAGTACACACAAACACACACACACACACAGGTACACCCACACAAAGTACACATACACGTACACACACACACACACGTGCACACACACAAGTACACACATACACAAGTACACACACACACACACACACACAGGTACACACACACAAAGTACACATACACAAAGTACACATACACACACACACACAAGTGCACACACACACACAATGATTCCCATCGCCATTACAGATTATCAGCACAATTGTTCAACCAGGCGTAACTGGGAGAATTAAACACGAGCAACAGTGTCGGAAGATCTGCCTAATTCCTTCATGCTTTCATCCCCTTATCCTGCTTGCAGCACCCATCTCCAGCACCCATCTCCAGCACCCATCCATCCCCAGCACCCATCTCTAGCACCCACTACAGCACCCATCTCCAGCACCCATCTCCAGCACCCACTACAGCATCCATCCCCAGCACCCACCCACTACAGCACCCATCTCCAGCACCCACTACAGCATCCATCCCCCAGCACCCACATACTACGGCACCTATCTCAGCACCCATCCCTAGCACCCACCCATCTCCAGCACCCATCTCCAGCACCCACTACGGCATCCATCCCCAGCACCCACCCACCACAGCACCCATCTCCTGCACCCATCTCCAGCACCCATCTCCAGCACCCATCTCCAGCACCCATCCCCCAGCACCCATCCCCCAGCACCCACCCACTACAGCACCCATCTCCAGCACCCATCTCAGCACCCATCCCCTACGGCACCCATCTCTGGCACCCACTACAGCACCCATCCCCAGCACCCATCGCCAGCACCCATCCCCAACACCCACCCATCTCCAGCACCCATCCTCGGCACGCACCCATCTCCGGCACCCACTACAGCACCCATCCCCAGCACCCATCCCCAGCACCCACTACAGCACCCACTACAGCACCCATCCCCAGCACCCATCTCCGGCAGGACAAAAGAAGATCCTTAGCCTGACTCCAGCTTTCAACCAACAAGGGGTTGTCGGAGCTAAGAATGGTGAAGAATGCACTTTCTGCTGGTTATGGCTTGGCCCAGAATTGACTGAAATTGTATAGAAACTACAAATGAAAAGGTGAAGCTGCATTTAAGAAGCAAAAATAGAAGACCTTGGAATGTGAGGGTGCTTCTGCGGCTGGCAGCTACGTGTTTGAAAGTACACAGATTGAACTAAACATAGAGCCAGCAGGAATGTGTCAACCAGCCGTTTACTGAGGCTGAAGAACATATCACTTGCAAAAACATTTTCCTGGAACCCTCTTCACCCAGTGTGCATTTGCTGTTGCCTCTACACTGTAACACTAACCAGCACTTGCATAGAGCTTCTAACATGCAAGGTTACTTCCCAGCTGCTATCAGGCAACTGAATCATCCCACCACAACCAGAGATCAGTGCTGAACTACTATCTACCTCTTCGATGTCACCTCAGACTATCCTTGATCGGACTTTACTGGCGTTACTTTGCACTAAACGTTATTCCCTTATCATGTATCTGTACACTGTAAATGGATCGATTGGAAACATGTATTTGTCTTTCTGCTGACTGGTTAGCACGCAACAAAAAGCTTTTCACTGTCCCTCGGTTACACATGACAATAAGCTAAAGTGGGGGTGGAATGGGTGACGTTTCAGGTCAAGACCCTTCTTCAGACGTTAACATCACAGCAGCGAACTCTTGCAGTCTCTTCCACATCTCAAGAACATCTTTGTCATTCATTAGGTTTATATCATCTTTTAGTTTAAGTCAGTTCTATGCAAAATCAAAGGTAGACAAAATTGCTGGAGAAACTCAGCGGGCGCGGCAGCACCCGCTGAGTTTCTCCAGCAATTTTGTCTACCTTCGATTCTCTAGCATCTGCAGTCTTTTCTATGCAAACTCATGCAAAAGTGCCTCCGAATTTCAATTCTTTGTGCATTAACTTTCCTCATTAGTTTAGTTTAGTCTGGTTTAGTTTCTCTACAGACAAACATGGTGAATCACCCTGAGAGTTTTCAGTACATAGTGATAAAAATGCCTGCCAGTAAATGGGTGGTAGACGGTGTCGCAGCGGTAGAATTGCTGCCTTATGCCCCTGTCCCACTTAGGAAACCTGAACTGAAACCTCTGGAGACTTTGCGCCCCACCCAAGGTTTCCGTGCGGTTCCCGGAGGTTGCAGGTGGTTGCCGGAGGTTACAGGTAGTGGAAGCAGGTAGGGAGACTGACAAAAACCTCCGGGAACCGCATGGAAACCTTGGGTGGGGCGCAAAGTCTCCAGAGGTTTCCGTTCAGGTTTCCTAAGTGGGGCAGGCGCATTAAGGGCCTGTCCCACTTACGCAATTTTTTCGACGACTTGCCAGCACCCGTCATTGTCGCAGCAGGTCGCCGAAAATTTTTGATCGGGTTTTACCTTGCACTAAACGTTATTCCCTTGACATAAACTTTATATTCACGTTTCATGTATTTTGTGTTCTATGACTGTTGGCAGATCAATTTCCCTCCTGGGATAAATAGAGTTCTATCGTATCGTATACTGAACTGAACTGAAACAACTCTAACTCGGATGCGCTCCTGCATGGGGTTGCATTGAACTGAGAAACTAAAAGATGATATAAACCTAATGAATGACAAAGTTGCTCTTGAGATGTGGACGAGACTGCAAGGGTTACAGATACAGTTCACTGCCATGATTGCATGCTGCCATGATATCTCTGCTGCCAGGTAATTATCTATCCTTTCCAGAGGACATTGACAGTCAGCCAAGTCCTGAGATGCTGGATCAATGCCTACACTAGTAAGAGAGAAGATAGACACTAAATGTCTCGACCCGAAACGCCACCCACTCCTTCTCTCCAGAGATGCTGCCTGTCCTGCTGAGTTATTCCAGCATTTTGGTCTACCTTCGATTTAAGCCAGCATCTGCAGTTCCTTCCCACACACTAGTCAGAGTTAAAGCCCTGTCCCACGGTACGAGTTCATTCCAAGAGCTCTCCCGAGTTTAAAAAAAAATCGAACTCATGGTAAGCACGGAGAATGAACGTAGCGGGTACGTCGGAGCTCGGGGACGTCTCTTAGCGCTAACGGCAGGTACTCGGGAAGACTCGCTAATGCAGGTAAGCACGGGAAGACTCGTGAAGATTTTTCAACATGATGAAAAATGTCCATGAGAGCCCCGAGTACCGACGAGCGGCCATTACGGTAAATCTCCGAGTTCGAATCAGGGCAAACTCGGGAGAACTCTTGGAATGAACTCGTACCGTGGGACAGGGCTTTGAGTTGGCTTCTCTCCATCAACTCTTGCTCCCATTACTTACAGTCATATATTTACTGGTTCAAAGTCTCAAATATAGGGTTGGGCCACCTTGCACTGAGACGAGGGGGAATCTATACGTGACGTTTCGGGTCGAGGCCCTTCTTCAGACTTCAGTCTCGACCTGAAACGTCACCTATTCCTTCTCTCAATAGATGCTGCCTCACCCGCTGAGTTTCTCCAGCATTTTTGTCTATCTTCGATTTTTCCAGCATCTACAGTTCTTTCTTAAACTAAACATTCAGCAAGTCAGGTGTCACTCGTGAAATGTTTCAGGTCAAAGATGTTTTGTTTTCTCTTTTCCTTCTTAGTTCTGATAAAATGGATACGTGGATAGGACAGGTTTGGAGGGGTATGGGCCAAATGCTGGCAGGTGCGACTAGTGTAGCTGGGACAAGTTGGACCAAGGGGCCTGTTTCCACACTGTATCACTCTATGACGTAACCTCTGTTTTGTCTTTCCACAAATGCTGCCCAACCTGCTGATTGCTTGCAGCATTTTTGCTGCTTGCTGCAAATTACAAGAGGTATTGGTTGGTGTTTTGTTAACTTGACATCCATGTCCCTCGACTAAAAGCCACAGCGACGACACTGCTTTTAGTGGCGCCCAGCGACCGCCTGACAACCATCCAAAATAACAGGGGAGCACTGGCAATGTGAGGTTTTAATGCATAAACTAACAATCGCGTGCTGGTCGATTGTACAGAATGCCCCAGGCTGCTTCAAGGTACAGTTTGTTTACTGACAATAAATTGCAATGGATGTCGCCGCCCTCGAGAAATGAAACATTAATATCAGCTTGAACAAATAACGCTTGTATATTCAAGGGCAATCGCTCTCCTCCACACACATTAATGGTTCCTCATGTTATGGTCAACATAACATACGTGGAGAATGACACAAGATTCGAGATAGCAAAGCCGAGACTGGGCGATATCCCACGGCCAGACAGCTATTAGCACATTCTGTGTCTCTACAATGTCCCTCGAAAACAATACAAGTCGGGGTGACACGGTGGTAGAGTAGCTGCCTCACAGCACCAGAGACCCAGGTTCGATCCTGACTACAGGTGCTGTCTGAACAGAGTTTGTACGTTCCCCTTGTGACAGCGTGGGTTTTTTCCTGGTGCTCCGGTTTCCTCCCACACTCCAAAGACATACAGGTTTTATAGGCTTCGGTAAAATTGTAAATCGTCCCCAGTGTGTCAGAAAGTGTTAGTTTACGGGGTGATCGCAGGTCGGCGTGAACTCAGCGAGCTGAAGGGCCTGTTTCCGCACTGTATCTGTAAAGTCTAAAGGCCAACTCCAACCAAAGGCACAAGAGGCTCAGGAGTCTGCAGCATGGCAACATCACACTGATGTGACTGGAGGCTTGATGGAATTTATTTAATGTAAATGGCACCAAAAATGCCATGTGTACAAAATCATGAGAGGAATAGATCGGGAAGACACACGGCATCTCTTGCCCAGAGTAGGGGAATCGAGAACCTGAGGATATAGGCTTATGGTGAAAAGGGGGAAAGATTTAATAGGAATCTGAGAGCTAACTTTATTACACAAAGGGTAGTGGGTGTATGGAACAAGCTGCCAGAGGAGGCAGGTACTAACGCAATGTTTAAGAAACATTTAGACAGGTACATGCATAGGACAGGTTTAGAGGGATATGGGCCAAATGCAGGCAAGTGGGGCTAGTGTAGATAGGGAATGTTGGCCGGTGTGGGCAAGTTGGGCCGAAGGGCCTGTTTCTATGACTAGGTACTTTTTCCAGAAAAGCATGAAACTGTTTGGCCCAAATTAATGAGTTGGCATCTTTTGCTGTGACCTCCATGTCAGGAAACTAATTACAAAACAGCTGTGAGATACAGCAGCCTTGATGATATGGTGTGTATTTATAACTTTGAATGGATGTCCTGCCAGAATTTTAAAATTAGACACTCATCGATTAACAGCCTAATAGTACCAGTTTCTCTCCTCTGTACAACTATCACAGATGTAAATGAAAGCAAAGGCTTGCCTTAAAATAGCAAAGACTGCAGCTTCAGGATGTTCATAAATTCATGTGTTAGGAGCAGAATTGGTCCATTCGGCCCATCAAGTCTACTCTGGCATTCAATCATGGCTGATCTATCTTTCCCTTTCAACCCCATTCTCCTGCCTTCTCCCCATAACCCCCGACACCCGTACTACTCGAGAATCCATCTATCTGTATCTCAAAGCACAATACATTAATACAATAGACAATAGGTGCAGGTGTAGGCCATTCGGCCCTTCAAGCCAGCACCACCATTCAATATGATCATGGCTGATCATCCAAAATCAGTTCCTGCTTTTTCCCCATATCCCTTGATCCCTTGATTCAAACTCGGAGAATGTCCGTGACTAGTCTGCAGGAGTCCGTGGCTATATCGTAGCGGCTCGTTATGCCAGCCGTAGGTACTCCGGGCTATTTTTTTTAAACTTGTGGACATTTTTCATCAGGCCGAAAAAATGTCCCGACTTCCTGATGCCCCGAGTACCTATGGCTGGTATAACAAGCCACTACGATATATCCACGGATTCCTACGGACTCGCTACGGACATTCTCCGAGTTTGAATCAAGGGGAAAACTCTGGAGAATTTGTGAATAACTCAGGCAAGTGGGACAGGCCCTTAACGCTATCCCACACACACGAGGGGGAATTTACAATTTTATCAAAGTCAATCGACCTACAAACCTGTACGTCTTTGAAGTGTAGTCGGAAACCAGAGCACCCGGGAAAAACCCATGTGATCACAAGGAGAACGTACAAACTCTGCACAGACAGCACCTGTAGACAGGATTGAACCTAGGTCTCTGACACCATGAGGCAGCAACTCTACCACTGTGATATTGTGGTAATCCGTACTAATCCTTAGTGCCTGAAGAAGGGTCCCGACCTGAAACGTCACCTATCCATATCCTTCATAGATGCTGCCTGACCTGTTGAGTTACTCCAGCACTCTATGAAACGTCACCTATCCATGTCCTCCACAGATGCTGCCTAACCCGCTGAGTTATTCCAGCACTGTGTCTTTTTTTTGTAAACACATACAACCACAAAACGTTTACTGTTGCATTCTTAGTCCTTATCGGAAGTCTCCAGGTGTGACAGGTACACAACTCGTTCAGCTAAATTCTATGAAACATGTTGATTTCTGTTCTGAGCAATAAACTGTGCCAAAGTTGAATATCTATTTATCTAAAACTCACTGCTCTGCGTTCATTATGTTCTATGCCAAATCTCTGTACAGACTTGCTCGGAGAAACACTCGCACCTTCACTCAATCACCTCACCTCTTATCACCCCACACCGAGGCTGCCGACAATTAGTCACCGAGCTTTGCACGCAGGCTTGGTGGTGAAATCACTGCCCCACACCCCCCCTCCACCCCCTCCATCTCGTCAGCCCCAGGTCACGGCGAACATCAGCTAGAATGCAGCATCCAAAACAGAGGGGGAGACAGATTAAACAATATCCTCCAAAAGCACAATAAGTTTGTTTGGTTTTTTTTGACGACAGAATTGAATCTCTGTCGCAATGGTACAACATTTTCTTTTTAAGTTTAGTTTGGAGATACAGCCCGGAAACAGGCCCTTCGGCCCATCGAGTCTGCGCCGTCCAGCGATCCTCACGCACTAGCACCATCCTACACACACCAGGGACAATTTACAATTTTACCGAAGCCAGATTAACCTGCAAACCTTCACGTCTTTGAAATGTGGGAGGAAACCGGAGCACCAGGAGAAAACCCACTCGGGTCATGGGAAGAATATACAAACTCCGTAAAGGCAGCACCCGTGGTCAGGATCGAACCTGGGTCTCTACCGCTGCGCCACCGTGCCGTCCCCACTATTAGCAATAATGAACGTAACAGCAAGCGATAATAAATATCATCCAATAGTCAATTCAATGGATAACACGACTGAAAGATACCGTGAGTACTAAAGAGTGTAAAGAAATGTTGCCTCAGCAGAGCGGTGCGTAACCTGTTGAGTATTTACCACAGACACAAAGTACTGGAGTAACTCAGCAGGTCAGGCAGCATCTCTGGAGAGAAGGAATGGGTGACTGAAGAAGGGTCTCAACCTGAAACGTCACCCATTCCTTCTCTCCGGAGATGCTGCCTGTCCCGCTGAGTTACTCCAGCACTTTGTGTCGATCTTCGGTTTAAACCAGCGTCTGCAGTTCCTTCCTACACACTCGACACATCACCGTTGACAGGAGCGAGTGGGCACACTTACTGTGAGTGAAGACAATTCTCGGGATCTGCTCCTGCTCCGTGCTGGTGAGCTGGTGAAGTGCCGCTGTGTACAGAGTCGTAGCAGTCAGTAGCAGGTAGCTCAGGCAGCCCAGGTTCATGGTGGCTACACAAAGGCAGCAGCTGCCCCCAGGATGGTCCTGTCTGAAGTGGATATATGATCTGCAGCAAGGCACAGCAACACGTTCCAGGACCACGTTGAAATACCAGTGGCCAGCAAGGCTGTGGTCACCTTCCCCGACCAGTACCCGCAGCTCAGGTGAAACTCAAGCAGGCGTGCTACTTCTCCAAGCTGACCCTGCAACAGAAACAGCAAGCACGGAGAGGTTAGAAACAGCTCGGTTACAGGAGCAACATGATCATGTGTTGAAAACAAAGACTGCTTGAACATTTCTTAACCTGCTCACAAGTTGGCTGGGAGTCTGATAGCAGCCACATGTTACAGTGTGCACTCTCCTCTATCAAAACTATTGCCACCTCACCGTCTCCTACAGCGGGCTCCCTGCCCGCACAACCAACACCGCTCCCTGCCTGTTGTAGCAGATCGAACTCAAACCAGGTTAACCTTGCATTGACTTCCTCCCCGGAGTAACTCAGCGGGTCAGGCAGCATCCCTGGAGAACATGGATAGGAGACGTTTCACAGAGTGCTGGAGTAACTCAGTGGGTCAGGCAGCATCTGTGAAGAACATGGATAGGTGACGTTTCACAGAGTGCTGGAGTAACTCAGCGGGTCAGGCAGTGGAGAATATGGATAGGTGACGATTTGGGTTGGGACTCCTCTTCAGATGTTCAGTCAATCCTGTTTGAGTTTTAAAGTTAACCTGAGCATTGAAAACTTCACAAGACCAACAGAACATTATCTTGCACAAAACATTATTCTCTTTATCATGTATCTGTACACTGTAGAATGCTCGATTGTAATCATTTATAGTTTTTCCGCTGACTGGTTAGCATGCAATAAAAGCTTTTCACCATACCTCAGTACACTGGACAATAAACTAAACTAAAGAAGATAGACACAAAAATCTGGAGTAACTCAGCAGGGCAGGCAGCATCTCTAGAGAGAAGGAATGGGTGATGTTTCGGACTTAAGAAGGGTCTCGGCCCGAAACATCACCCATTCCTTCTCTCCAGAGATGCTGCCTGGCCCGCTGAGTTACTCCAGCATTTTGTGCCTATCTATCTAAAGTTACTTTATGTTTGACAATGTTATAAAAACAGAATACACGAGAAATGATCGCGACAAAACAGACACAATGTGCTGGAGTAACTCAGCGGGTCAGGCAGCATCTCTGGAGAGAAGGATGGGTGACGTTTTGGGTCGAGACTCTTCTTCAGACTTCTTCATTGCTCTCCCTCCATCTCCCTCCCCCTCTCTCTCTCTCTCTCTTCCTATTGTTTACAGTGCACTATGTTTGCAATAGACAATAGACAAAAGGCGCAGGAGTAGGCCATTCGGCCCTTCGAACCAGCGCCGCCATTCACTGTGATCATGGCTGATCATCCACATTCAGTACCCTGTTCCCGCCTTCTCACCTTATCCCCTGACTCCGCTATCTTTAAGAGCTCTATCTATCTAACATATTCTGTTGTACTGCAGCAAGTAAGAATTCCATTGTTCTATCTGGGACATTATGAGAATAAAACAACTCGACTCTTGATAATGAGCCAGGGTTGTGTACGACTGATGGAGTTGCGGGGTGGATTAAAGATCTCTGCAACTTGACTGCAGTTTGAACTGATGTTCATATCTGTGTTACCATCAGTTCATACATATTTCCTTTCATGATAAATAATTGTTGACAGTCACGGGCCTGGAAACCAGAGCTTGTGCGGATAGTTACTGGAATGCGAGTCGCAAAGCCTCACAAAAAATATAGTCTATCGCTCAACACCACACAGTGGCTTCAGTCAGAGGAAGATAGGTCGCTGACTTTAACACCAAGATGTAGCAGTTTTGATTTACTTTGAGACACTCTGGAAAAACACAATAATTATACTGTTCAGGATAAAGTTAAGCTAACAATGTTAGGAATAAGGCAAATGCATGTTCAAGTATTCAATATATATCAGGACGGCATGGTGGTGCAGTGGTAGAGTTGCTGCCTCACCACACCAGAGACCCAGGTTTGATCCTAACCATGTCTGTACAGAGTTTGCACGTTCTCCCTGTAACCACGTGGGTTTTCTCCGGGTGCTCCGGTTTCCTCCCACACTCAAAAGACGTGCAGGTTTGTAGGTTAATTGGCTCCAGTAAAATTTCAAATTGTCCCCAGCGTGTGGGATAGTTTTAGTGTACGGGGATCGCTGGTCGACAAGGAGAGCCAGTTTCCACGCCTGTATCTCTGTAGTCTATGTAGGTCAGGGTTTGGATTGGACCTGAATTATTACTGTACAAATAAATATTTAGATTTACATTTTCTCTACAATTAGTGAATTGTGAAATACATTGGTATTGTGCAGTTGTCACCAAGGTTCTTTCCTGGGTCCCATCCCCATATTCACCTTGCTCCTGAATCACCTCTAATCTGCAATCATTAATCCATTTCCCAGTACTGAGTGAAAACATCCAATAAAAGTTGCCGTCAGTTACTCAAGCGAGCGATCCATCGCCGCGCTGTAATATCCTGTCCATCATTCAAACAATAATAAACCTTTCGCAACAACCATACGTCGCTTTATAAAATAAAGAGCAAGAATAATGAAACGACAATGAGCCTGGATGGATATGAACTCACTAGATCAACAATCACCCCGCCAGTCACCAGCACCATTACGAATTCTATCAGCAATGTCTGTAACACTAGCAAAACTCGGATATTCGATTCCTGGATAGATTCAATAGGAGTGTGTCCATGATCATATATGTATGTATTTACACACATATATGTATGTATTTACACACACACACGTACACACACACACACGTACACACACGTACACCGATGTACACACACGTACACCGATGTACACACACACGTACACACACACACGCACCCACACACACGCGTACACACACACGCGTACACACACGCACACACACACGCACACACACACATACACACACACCGACGTACACACACACACAACTTTACCTGATCAGTTGGTGCTTGTGTGGCAAAAGCAGGAAAGAAACTCTGAGCCTATTATTACACAATCTTCTTTCCAAGTGATTGGTAGCTGCAAGAAATGACTCAGTGCAGCCGAGGGAAGGAGTAAACCTGGACTGGTTCATCAGGATGACTATCCCTCAGGATAGTGAATAAACCTGACCAACCCACGGGCAACACTAATCCTGAGTTGCAGAAAGCTTTGACAATAAAGCAAGGTAGGTGCGGCCCCACCAACCTACAGAGAGCTGAGAGGAATTGACTTGCTTTAATCACGGTAGACAAAAAGCTGGAGAAACTCAGCGGGCGAGGCAGCATCTATGGAGCGAAGGAAGGGGTGACATTTCGGGTCGAGACCGAAGTCCATAGATGCTGCCTCACCCGCTGAGGTTCTCCAGCTTTTAGTCTACCTTTGATTTTTCCAGCATCTGCAGTTCTTTCTTAAACAAAATGCTTTAATCACAGTGTCCAGAGAGGCAGATTTGCCCAGTTTTATTATTTTGAAAAGTGCAGCGTAATTCATTGAAGAGGTCAAAAGGAAATATCCGTCAGACGGATTCATGGGATTTCTGCCAAAAACAGAAGACAAAATACTACCATTTGATTGTAGAAAGTATCATGGTGACACGGGGGCGCAGTGGTAGAGTTGCTGCCTCACAGCACCAGAGACCCAACTTCGATCCTGCCCATGGGTGCTGTTTGTACCCTTTCCCTGTGACCCGTGTGTGTTTGCTCCGGGTGCTTCGCTTTCATCCCACATCCCAAAGACGTGCAGGTTTGTAGGTTGAGTGGCTTCTATAAATTGTCCCGTGTGTAGGATAGTGTATGGGTGTGATCGATGGATGGCGTGGACTCGGAGGGCCTGTTTCCATGTTGCAGCGCTAAACTAAACGATCACAGAGGGTGGCGGGGGCCTGGGGTGGTGGTGGAGGCAGACGCCATGGTAGTGTTCATGAGGTTTTTAGATAGCCACTTGGAAGTGCAGTAATGAGAGGGATATGGATTATGCGCTGGCAGATGAGATCAACTTAACTTGGCATTATGTTCCACACTAATGGTGCGAGTCGACAGACCGGTTCCTGCCCTCTACTCTTCTATGTTTTATTTCCTGTTTGATTCTGTGTCTTTTTCTGCTCTACATGAAAGCTCCAATATGACAGGTAACAGCTGACAAGCACTGGACTCTCACAGTGTTTTGAACCTGTGGCGGGACAGACAGAGTGGTGAGTTTGAGTGGACTCTCTCCCCCTACAACAGTACAGTGCAGTATGGTGGCACAGCGATAGAGTTGCTGCCTTACAGCGCCAGAGACCCATGGTCGATCCTAGCTACAGGTGCTGTCTGTATGGAGTTTGTACGTTCTCCCCGTGCTCCGGTTTCCTCCCACACTCTAAAGACGTATTGATTCGTAGGTACATTGGCTTTGGTAAAAATAAAATTGTAAATTGTCCCTAGTGTGTAGGATAGTGCTAGTGTGTGGGGTGATCGCTGGCCGTGGGCCGAGGAGCCTGTTTCCACATTGTATCTGTAAAGTCTAAAATCTAAAGTAAACAGCAGAGCCGACTGAAAACACACTGATCCGTCAACAGAATGGACTAGTTACTGTATTTCAGACGCAGCCTGCACAAGAACATGTCGTGATCAAGTACGCACACGCACAATGTCACAACCTCAGAGATTCAGATCTCGTTTTGCTTCTCTTACTCTCTACTCCACTCCCCGCCGCTCCAGTCATCAGTCCCGTCCAATTACATGCATGTGCTCATCTATACATGTGCAGCCACACACGGAAACATAAAACGCCCACACACGCCGCGCACAAGGCAGTTTATCGGGATGCATCACAGCGTAGTTTTAGGTACAGCTCCATCCAGGAGCATCATTGTGGACGCAGCCCAGACCATCGTCCCCAAGAACACCCCCTTAACCAGAGACCTCTACGACCTAAAGGAATGTGTGGTGGGAACTGTGAAGAATAGTCTTCATTAATGAACCATCAACAATTTTCCTAACATTTTTCACACAGAGAGTGATGAATCTCTGGAATTCTCTGCTACAGAAGGTAGTTGAGGCCAGTTCATTGGCTACATTTAAGAGGGAGTTAGATGTGGCCCGTGTGGCTAAAGGGATCAGGGGGTATGGAGAGAAGGCAGGTACAGGATACTGAGTTGGATGATCAGCCATGATCATATTGAATGCCGGTGCAGGCTCGAAGGGCCGAATGGCCTACTCCTGCACCTATTTTCTATGTTTCTAACCAGTTATGGCAGCCGCAATGGTTTCATTACGTGAAGACCTAGCTGCCTTTGTTCAATTCTAACTACTTTTTCATTCCACTTCCCATTGCATCGGACTTCAATGTTATATCTTGCACTAATCATTGTTCCCTTTATCCTGTATCCATGCACAGTGGACGGCTTGATTGTAATCGCATACAGTCTTTTTGTTTGTGATCATGTATAGTCTTCCAGTTGACTGGCTAACACGCAACAAAAAGTTTTTCACTGTACCTCGTACACGTGACAATAAACTAAACTAAACTTACCAACTAATTTTCTGATCTTTTCAGATAGACACAAAATGCTGGAGTAACTCAGCAGGACAGGGTCTCGACCCGAAACGTCACCCGTTCCTTCTCTCCAGAGACGCTGCCTGTCCCGCTGAGTTACTGACAGTAGTTACTGAGTTACTGATAGTAGAGTGGCTAACTGTTATTGACTTTGTTCAGTAGCTGTGCTTGTGCATATCAGGTATCGAAAATGATAGCCTGACATCTGACTCACAACAGAAAAAAGCTCTCCATCATAAACATCACATGCTTTGAGTTTCTTACCAGGCACGAAACTGCAGTGAGTAATAGGTTGCCTTTCTTCAGGTGCTTTCGTAGTCAGTCAAAAACAAAAGATGTCTGAGTTTATTTAAAAGCACATTTGCTGAGGTCACTGCTGCCTGGAAAGGGGAGGTAGATCTCTGATAGGAACGTCCCGAGGCAGGTTGCTTTCTGAAACACGATAACACTACTTGGCAAAGCCAATCTAACTTTGCAAACGCAACCTGACCCATCAGGTGTGGCAGCCACGCTTGGAACGATTTTGCATGTCGGAATGTTACATCGTAAACAGCGAGACTTTAGTGTAATTACAAATGAACAAAGGCTGAAGACAAACACTGCAACACCCTCTCCCGCTGCTCACCCTCGGTGATCCCTCCTGCTCTCTGTCTCTGCCACCACGTTTTAACCCAGGCTCTCTACCACAGACCCCCACCCCAACAAGTTCCTGGTCCACCACGACCTGGAGCTCATCTTCCATTGCCTCTGCCGCCTTGCCCTGAAATGCCACCTATCCATGTTCTCCAGCGATGCTGCCTAACCCGCTGAGTTACTCCAGCACTCTGTGAAACATCACCTATCCATGTTCTCCAGAGATGTTGTCTGACCTGCTGAGTTACTCCAGCATTTTGTGTCCTTTCGTGCATTAATCAGCATCTGCAGTTCCTCGTTTATGCCGATGTTCCTGATTTGGGCAGCTTTCTGCCCAACGGTATGAACGTTGAATTCTCTAATATTAGGTAACTAACCTGCAAACACCCTCCCTCCCCCACCTTGCTCCTCCCTTTGTTCCCCCTTTCTTCTCTGTTCCCCATCTGGATGTGCACCCATTTCCCCCTCCATCTTCCTCTCCCCCCTGCATTCCCTCCTCTGGATTCACATTTCATTCCTCCTCTATCCTCACCTCACACCTTTTGTCTTTGCATCTGTCCTTTGTACAAGCATCTGCCCTCCTCACCCTCACCTGTATCCACCTATCACTTGCCAGGCTTAGTCCCACCACCTTCTTGCTCCCCCCCTTCTACAATCATTCTGAAGAAGGGTTCCGATCTGAAACGTCGTCTACCCACGTTCTCCAGAGGTGCTGCCTGACCCACTGAGTTACTCCAGCACTTTGTGTCGTTTTCTGTTCCAGATTACATGGACACCAGATGTAGATCCCACCCAAGGTCCTGCATGCACTGGACATGAACATCTGGTGGGGCTCACGTACAGTTAGATTAGCCAGAACATAAATCTATAAAAATGTTCAACCTTCCAGTCCAAACTCAGAAAGAACGTATTTGTTGGCCAATGTTTGGTTGGATGCAAATAAATCCAGTCCCTCGTGGCTGCAGTTTGCCAACATAATAATAAACTATCCACCAGGCACCAGTTATGCCCAGTGTCTCAGAGGTTCTACTGTTTCTCCCGGTTATAACATGCCTACAGACAGCCAAAGCATGGAAATAAATAGAGATTTTGGCAAAAATATCTCTTAAAAGGCCAACTGTTCAATCGCAGAGAGACACAACGTGCTGGAGTAACTCAACAAGTCAGGCAGCATCTCCAGAGAAAAGGAATAGGTGACGTTTTGGGTCGAGACCCTTCTTCAAGAATTCTTTCATCATGTTTTATGGATACTTTGAATGAAGTCTCTTCCAACTAATAGTCGGCATGGTAACGCAGCGTGGCAAGTTTCCTGCCTCATGCACCAGAGACCCAGCTTCAATCCTGACTTCAGCTGCTGTCTGTATGGTGTTTGTACATTCTACAGATGACTGTGTGAGTTTACTCGGGCATTGTTTATTGTTTTGAGATACAGCGTGGAAACAGGTCCATCAGCCCACCGAGTCCACGCCGACCAGCGATCACCCCGTACACGTTGCTCCATGTTATCCCACTATCATATCCACTAGCAGCAATTTACAGAAGCTAATTAACCTACAAACCCGCACATTTTGGGGATATGGGAGGAAACTGGAACAATCAGAGGAAACCCACGTGGTCACGGGGAGAACGTGCAAACTCCACACAGACAGCTCCCGAGGCCAGGATCGAACCCGGGTCTGTATCTGCTGCTCCAAATACTTGAGAAGCACTTGGGAAGATGGGAACCTCACTTCAATAATTCCTCATCCAATTCAAGTTGACAGAAATTTTAATTAAACCATCCTATCATGCACAGGACAAGATTTCATTACAGTCAAAACCAAATTAAAAAAATTAGCTGGCTACTTTAATGTATCTGTCTTAGTGATTCCATCAACTAACATTCCCCTGCTCACAGGAGAGAATTCTAGTCACTGGCATATAATGTTAATCTCAAAACAAGGGGGGGATACCCCCCCCCCCCCCCCCCCCCCCCCCAGGGATATCTGTCCATGGATGGGAGATCAGAACCGTTTTTTAGCTGGTGCTTGGATGGTTCAGTTGCCTAATAGCAGCTGGGAAGAAACTGTCCCCTGAATCTGGAGGTGTGCGTTTTCACACTTCTGCATCTTTTGCCTGATGGGAGAGGGGAGTTGAGGGAGTGACCGGGGTGAGACTGGTCCTTGATGATGCTGCTGGCCTTGCTGAAGCAGCGTGAAGTGTAGATGGAGTCAATGGGAGGGAGGTTGTATTGTGTGATGGTCTGGGCTGTGTAAACAGTTCTCCGATGAATTTGATGTTCCACAAAAACACATTAAAACTTCACTTTCTTTGTCATAAAAGAGATGTGGAAAAGCGATCATGTTTTGGACGATCAAACTGTGATGATCTATCTCCCACAGCGATAATCAACCTATTTGATAGCATTTATTCCCACTGAGTCACAGGAAACATGATGGCTCCGACTTTGGGAAGTGATACATTCGAGAAGAAGTCAAGGTCATGTTAATATGATTCACTGTGATGCCATCAGGGTACAAGGCTTCAACTGTGATACGAGGTTCGAGGAGATGAGGTGTTTTAACGCAGACTAGAATCTCAAGAAAGGAACTAAGAAACCTGTTCAAAATTCCAGGTGATTTTTTTTATAGTTTAGTTTAGAGATACAGTACGGAAACGGGCCCTTCGAATCTGCGCTGACCAAAGATCACCTCACACTAATACTATACTGCCTGTCCCGCTGAGTTACTCCAGCATTCTGTGTCTATCTTGTTTAAACCAGCATCTGCAGTTCCTTCCTACAACTATCCAACACACACTAGGTAAAAAATTTAGATTCATATCAAGCCAATTAACCTACAAACCTGTACGTCTTTGGAGTGTGTGAGGAAACCGGAGCTCCCAGAGAAAACCCACGCGGGTTACGGGAAAGAATATACAAACTCCGTACAAACTTGTACATTCCCTCCCCCCCGTAACCTGCGTGGGTTTAGTCCGGGATTTCCGGTTTCCTTCCACACTCCAAAGAGGTACAGGTTTGTAGGTTCTTCGTCACTAAATACACAACTTTTTTCGACACAATACGACAACAGAAATCTTTGCGACTTTATCTTCTTTGGATTCGGTTGCTTGTCAAAGCTCTGCAGTCTAACTCTCTACTACCTTCACAGTTCCACATAATCAGGCAGGCAACACATAATAGAGTAAGATGCAGAGCTGACAAGCCGATAATCACACAGTCAAAGAGGACAGAAAATGAAAACCTTCTTCTGACTTTTGCGTAGATGAAAAATGTATGTGGGAATTGAGGACATTTATAGCTGTGAAACTGGTCCCAAATTTCCAATCACTGAAGCATGGAATCAGTTTCATAGAAGATAGAATATAGAACAGCATGGCGCAAGAACAGGCCCTTCAGCCCACAACGTCTGTGCCGAACATGATGCCAAGCCAACACTTACCTGCCTGCAGGCCCTTTAGCCCAACTCTTGTCTATTAGAATTTGATGCACAAGAAGGAACTGCATGTGCTGGTTTAAACCAAAGATAGACACAAAAAGCTGGAGTAACGCAGCAGGACAGGCAGCATTTCTGGAGAGAAGGAATGTTGCTTCAGTGAACTGGAGTTGAAGAAACCCGATGTCTGTGGGTTCCTGCCACAGACCGTGAACTTTGCTAGATTATATCTCAGGGAAAGGAACAAGCCACCCCTGCCTTTAGATAAGGCCTCTGTCGTTGAGGTGGGGTCGGATGGGGAAAGAAGGGAGTCGACCCGAAACGTCGCCCATTACTTCTCTTCAGAGATGCTGCCTGTCCGCTGAGTTACTCCAGCACTTTGAGTCTATCTTCTGCTTTTAGACGACACAGATCCCATTAAGTAATTGACTTCATTCCCTCAGGCAAATGAGGGATGCACAAGTTATTATTTTACTGGTATTGGCCAGATCCCAAGTCTTTTTTGAAAAGCTGCTTGACATGTGCACAATTTGTTTTGTTAACAGGAAGTGAATGCGCTGCTATTTTTGCTGAGTGGAAGAGTAATATTGGAATTTAGAAATCTCATTAAAAAACATGACAACCAGGCATTCTTGCAAGAGTCCTGATTTGTATTAGCCCCGAGCCCTGATAACTTAGCCAACAGATTAGAAAGTAGCAAAAGGTATATTGCTTCTTACAAGTTCGGGAGCGAGTTTAGGAAGGAACTGCAGAAACTGGTTTGTACCGAAGATAGCCACAAAGTGCTGGAGTAACTCAGCGGGTCAGTCAGCATCTCTGGAGAAAATGGATAGGTGACGTTTCGGGTCAAGACCCTTCATCTGACTGAGATATTTTAAAAAGGAGGTAGGTAGATATAGCAACGCAAAATGCAACAAGGCAAATGGTAGATGGAGCCGGATAAAGCATCAGCTCAAACGGTCATGATTTATTGGAGCAGGATTAGACCATTTAGTCCAGCACATCGACTCCACCATTCAATCACGGCTGATCTATCTCTCCCACTCATCGCCATTCTCCGGCCTTCTCCGATAACCCCTGACACCCGTACTAATCAAGAATCTGTCAATCTCCCCCTTGAAAATATCCATTGACCTGGTCTCCACAGCCGTCTGTGGCAATGAAGTCCACAGATTCACCACCCTCTGACTAAATCAGCCATGGTTATACTGGATGGCTTACAATCTAAATATCCTGCTATCGCATCCTTTTCAATAGACTAAAGTATTTCTCCACTATAGACATGAGGTAGATCCTTGTTTAAACCCTCTCTCTTTTTGAACAGCGGCATTACATTTCCCACCCTCCAGGGACTGTTCCCCCATCTATAGAATTTTGGAAGATGATTACTAATGCATCCCACTGTTGCCATGGTTACCTCTATAAGAACTCTGGGGATTGATCAGTTTTTGGTCCTATTGACTTCTCCAGAGCTGTTTTTCTCACAAAAAACAATTTCCTTTTATTCCTCATTTCCAGGATGAGAATCGTTTCCTCGTCTATAATGTCCGAACCAAAGTCTTTGATAGATCTGGTATTTCTTTATTCTCCCTTTACAAATTCTCCTGTTTCTGACAGTAAGCCACCTTGGTTTACAGCACAGATACAGCATGGAAACGAGCCCTTCGACTCACCGAGTCCAGTGCGAACATACCTACATATATCTTCACTATGTTTTTCTCTTCTCACATACCTGGAGTTTCTACAACCCACTTTTATTTATTGACTTTACTTTAGGTTTTAGAGATAGTGTGGAAACAGGCCTTTAGGCCCACCAGGTCCACACCGACCAGCGATCACCTCCATGCCCAAACAGTATCCTACACACTAGGAACAATTTACAGAAGCCAATTAACCCACAAACCAGCACATATTGCATGATACTCAATCTAGCTTTCCTTTGCATGGGAGGAAACCCACGCGGTCACGGGGACAACATACAAACTCCGTTCAGGCAGCACCCGTAGTCAGGATCGAACTGGGGTCTCTGGCGCTGTGAGGCAGCAACTCTACCGCTGTGCCACCGTGCAGCCCTGAAGTAACGGCAAGTATATTATACCCGTTTATAACTACTGTCATTATTAGCTGAAAGTTAAGGCTGAAAGAAACTTCTGTGTTGATTATTATGGAGAAACAATTATGAAAATAAAGTAAATGCTGAACCAAGTAGGCAAACCCAATAATTCCAATAATCAATCACAAACTACTTTTAGCAAATACATATTGGCGTTTCTTGATTAATTAAACCTTTACACATGTACAACACACCAATAGAAAGTAAATCAAATGGAGATTCTGTACAAACTATTTATTATTATAGTTCAGAAATACATCCTTTAGGGCTGTTCAGATGTTTAGTTCAGTTTAGAGATAGAGCTGAAACAGGCCCTTCAGCCCATCGAGTCTACGCCGACCTTCGTTCACTCTGTACACTGGTACCATCCTTTATCCTGCTAACAATTTACAATTTTACCAAAGCCAATTAACGTACAAACCTGTACGTCTTCATAGTGTGTGAGGAAACCAGAACACCTGGAGAAAACCCACGAGGTCACAGGGAGAAGGTGCAAACTCCGTACAGACAGCACCCGTGGTCAGGATCGAACCCAGGCCTCTGGCGCTGTGAGGCAGCAACTTCCCCGCTGCATCACCGGGCCTCCCCTTGAATGTGCTTCCGTGCTGAATTCAGATAGAGTTTGTTATTGCTTTTGGCATCGCTGAAAGTGACAATAATCCCGGCCCATCTTGTGATAGCAAGGAAAAGAATGTAGAAACTCGGCTTAAGAATAGTTCAGTAACAAAGGCACGACTGGAAAGCAAGAGTTCTTTGCTGGCTGACAGTAACGGAGTAACACAGAGTATTGAGGATATCAAATCATGTGGGGACAGGAAACAGTATAAATCAGCTTAACAGTTCAACAAAGATTAAAGAACAGTGAGGAAATAAGCACTGAGGA
Organism: Amblyraja radiata; assembly: GCF_010909765.2. Lineage (NCBI taxonomy): Eukaryota > Metazoa > Chordata > Chondrichthyes > Rajiformes > Rajidae > Amblyraja > Amblyraja radiata. The sequence goes on from NC_045989.1 coordinate 24,711,044, forward strand.
ACCTCTGGAGTCAGGCTGGTCAGAGAATTAGGATGGGGGAGGGATGGAGAGAGAGGGTAAGTCATGGCTTACTTGAAGTTGGAGGTCGATATTCATACCGCTGGGGTGTAACCTGCCCAAGTGAAATGTGAGGTGCTGTTCCTCTAATTTGCATTGGGCCTCATCTGACAGTGGAGGTGGCCCAGGGCAGTAATCACGTGTAGGTTTTGTACCGATTGGATAGCACCCAACAAAACAAAGCTTGTCACTGTACCTTAGTACATGTGGCATTAATAAGCTAAACTATTCTCCACCCACTGCATGCTTTTCAGTATTAACCGACTTTTATTGGGGACATACTTGTAGTATCAGTTTCTTTGCTGGTTTAAATACATGTTGCTTGTGAATCAACAATGTTAGTGGTTTAACAAGGTGTTGTTATTTTCACACCACGTCCTGGATCTGTTGAATGATGCTCTGCTGACAATATTTACGATTAAAAATATCCTGAAAGTTAACCCCGCCCAAAACATTGGCGTACATCCCAAAGTGCGTTCATCACCGCCGTGAGTTTCTTCATTGTACCAGCTTGTACATCCATCCAGGTTCAGGAACAGGAACTTCCCCACAGCCATCAGGCTATTAAACACAACATCAAACAAGCTCTGAACAATAAGAGTCTATTATTACTATTGCACTTCATCTGTTTATTTATTGTGTATATATATATATGGTCTATAGACTATAGACACACTGAACCTTTACCTGCCGTTCTGTATTATGTTTACATATTCTGTCGTGCTGCAGCAAGTAAGAATTTCATTGTCCTATCTGGGACACATGACAATAAAACTCTCTTGACTCTTGACTTGTTGACATTTGAGCAAACTATAAAGATTAAAGCAACAGTTTGGGGAGCAAAGAATTTGAATCTGTGGGTTTTAAGAGTTTGTTTAATAGTCAAAGGAATGCCACAATGTCGCTGGAAAATAGTTTTGTATATCTTGTCAGAACTCACACACAGTGGATTGACACAGCAGTCCACGCAGGTCTTGAGTCTGAAGAAGGGTTCCGACCCAAAACGCCACCCATTTCTTTTCTCCACAAAGGCTGCCTGACCCACTGAGTTACTCCAGCACTTTGTGTCCACCTTCAGTATAAACCAGTTTCAGTTAAATTTATGGTAGACAAAAATGCTGGAGAAACTCAGCGGGTGAGGCAGCATCTATGGAGCGAAGGAATAGGTGACGTTTATTATATAGTCACTTGTACCGAGGTACAGTGAAAAGCTTTTGTTGCGTGCCAAACATTCAGTGGAAAGAAAATACATGATTACAATCGAACCATTCACAGTGTATAGATACATGATAAGAGAATAATGTTTCGTGCAAGGTAAATACAGTTCGATATAAGATAGTACAAGGGTCACCAGTGAGGGGGATAGTAGTTCAGGACCACTCTCTAGTTGTGGTAGGATGCAGTATCTGCGGTTCCTTCTTACACTTGCACAAACTGATTAATACTGAATCTCTGTCACACAATACCATGCAAATGTTTTTTTCACTATTTGGGCACAATGTTGTTACAGAATCTGAAACTCATACTAATCTTCTGTTTGCTTAGCGGCTGAGTGAGACTCAGGCATCTTGATTTCACAATCCACTGTGTTCTGCTTTCAATAAAGCACAGAATGCTGGAGTAACCATCTCAGGAGAACATGGATAGGCGATGGATCCTGACCCGAAATATTGTCTCACCAAGTTCTCCAGAGATGCTAGGAGGTACACAAAATTGCTGGAGAAACTCAGCGGGTGCAGCAGCATCTATGGAGCGAAGGAAATAGGCGACGTTTCGGGCCGAAACCCTTCTTCAGACTGATGGGGGGTGGGGGGGAGAAGGAAGGAAAAGGGGAGGAGGAGGAGGAGCCCGAGGGCGGGCGGATGGGAGGAGACAGCTAGAGGGTTAAGGAAGGGGAGGAGACAGCAAGGGCTAGCAAAATGAGATGCTGCCTGGCCCACTGAGTTACTCCAGCACTTGGTGTTTTAATCAAAATCCCAACATCTATTCTAGAGTCACCGCATCATACGGACCAAGCCCTTCGGCCAAGCTTACCCACGCTGACCAAGATGTCCCATCTGTCTGCGCGTGGCCCATATCCCGCTAAACTCTTCAAGTTCATTTATCTGCATTAGTCAAACTCAAAGGTGGATCCTCTTCGGCAGCTGTTTAACACTTGTAGCACTTAAACAATTAGCATCCTCTCTTTCTTGGTAATATCCATCTGCTCTCCTAATGTGTTACGTTGCAGAAAAGCTTCCTGGCATCTTTGAATGTGACACTATATTAAAATAAGTGGTATGGATTTACTGCAATGTCGTTGGTCAGCATGGACTCGGTGGGCCGAAGGGTCTGTTAACCCTAACCCTGATGAAACCAAACCAAACTAAACCAAACCTAAAAAATGAGAAGACACAGTTTCATGATTAAAACTAGCCGTTTATCTGCTAATCCGTTGCAGTTCTATGAAGTGGTTTGGACCAGAGCCCGGAGACGGATTGAAACTCATCCAGCTCGTCAGAAAACCCAGAGAAAGAAAATACTTTCCCCACAAACACTGAGTGTTGTCCATTCATGTAAACCAGTTGCTATTCAACGATGATGACCGAGAGAGACATTGGACAGGCTCACCAAGTGTACACTAGTGTGTACCAGGAAGCTCTGTGCTTGTGCCAGGCTGGTTGGCCTTCAGGGAGATCAATGGTGGGGTCATTTTAAGATGGGGACTAATTTAAAGGGCCAAGTTGACTGTCCCAATGAGCCTGCTCCCTGGAGCCTGGGTGTAACTTCGACACAACGATCAAAGGATAGACTGAAATAGGAGTCTCTGGCACTGGATCAAGGATCGTTCAATGAGGTGCTCACTATTCCCAAAGCTCCTGAAAAGATGCGTAGCATAAAGCTGGTTACCATTGTTGCAAAATCAGTTCCAAGGTGTCTAAACTCAGGGTGTGCTTTGGAAATAGCACGGAGGTAGTTGGGGATGAGGTTTATCAGCCAGATAAGTTACTGGGAAAAGGAGTAAACGAGGGTTCCCTGCGTCAATTACACCATAGAAGGTGCTGCTAACTAATGCACTGACGATAGACACAAAATGCTGGAGTAACTCAGCGGGACAGGCAGCATCTCTGGAGAACATGGATAGGTGACATTTCAGGTCTGGGTCCTTCTTCAGACAAAACTAGCCTTTTGTGTCATTAGTAAACCAGCATCTGCAGTTGTTCAAGAAGGAACTGCAGATGCTGGAAGATCGAAGGTACACAAAAATGCTGGAGAAACTCAGCGGGTGCAGCAGCATCTATGGAGCGAAGGAAATAGGCGACGTTTCGGGCCGAAACCCTTCTTCAGACTGATGGGGGGTGGGGGGGAGAAGGAAGGAAAAAGGGAGGAGGAGGAGCCCGAGGGTGGGGGGATGGGAGGAGACAGCTCGAGGGTTAAGGAAGGGGAGGAGACTGCAAGGGCTAGCAAAACTGGGAGAATTCAACGTTCAGGCCATCCGGACGCAAGCAACCCAGGCGGAATATGAGGTGCTGTTCCTCCAATTTCCGGTGTTGCTCACTCTGGCAATGGAGGAGACCCAGGACAGAGAGGTCGGATTGGGAATGGGAGGGGGAGTTGAAGTGCTGAGCCACCGGGAGTTCAGGTAGGTTATTGCGGACTGAGCGGAGGTGTTCGGCGAAACGATCGCCCAACCTCCGTTTAGTCTCACCGATGTAAATCAGCTGACATCTAGAGCAGCGGATGCAGTAGATGAGGTTGGAGGAGATACAGGTGAACCTTTGTCGCACCTGGAACGACTGCTTGGGTCCTTGAATGGCGTCGAGGGGGGAGGTGAAGGGACAGGTGTTGCATTTCTTGCGGTTGCAACGGAAAGTGCCCGGGGAGGGGGTGGTACGGGAGGGAAGGGAAGAATTGACAAGGGAGTTGCGGAGGGAGCGGTCTTTGCGAAAGGCAGACATGGGGGGAGATGGGAAGATGTGGCGAGTGGTGGGGTCACGTTGGAGGTGGCGGAAATGGCGGAGGATTATTTGTTGTATTTGCCGGCTGGTGGGGTGAAAGGTGAGGACTAGGGGGACTCTGCCCTTGTTGCGAGTGCGGGGATGGGGAGAGAGAGCAGTGTTGCGGGGTATGGATGAGACCCTGGTGCGAGCCTCATCTATGGTGGCGGAGGGGAATCCCCGTTCCCTGAAGAGCGAGGACATTTCCGATGCCCTGGTGTGGAACGCCTCATCCTGGGAGCAGATGCGGCGTAGGCGGAGGAATTGGGAGTAGGGGATGGAGTCCTTACAGGAGGCAGGGTGGGAAGAAGTGTAGTCCAGATAGCCATGTGAGTCAGTTGGTTTGTAGTGTATGTCGGTCAGAAGTCTGTCCCCTGCGATGGAGATGGTGAGGTCAAGGAATGGTAGGGAAGTGTCGGAAATGGTCCAGGTGTATTGGAGTGCCGGATGGAAGTTGGTGGTGAAGTGGATGAAGTCAGTCAGTTGTGTGTGGGTGCAGGAGGTGGCCCCAAAGCAGTCGTCAATGTAACGGAGGTAGAGGTCGGGGATGGGGCCCTGGTACGTATTGAACAAGGATTGTTCAACGTACCCGACAAAGAGGCAGGCGTAGCTGGGGCCCATGCGTGTGCCCATAGCTACGCCTTGTGTTTGGAGGAAATGGGAGGAGTCAAACGTAAAGTTGTTGAGGGTGAGGACCAGCGCCGCTAGGCAGAGGAGAGTGTCAGTGGCTGGGTATAGGTTGCTCCTCTGTTCGAGGTAGAACCGGAGGGCTTTGAGGCCATCCTGGTGGGGGATGGAGGTGTAGAGTGACTGGACGTCCATGGTGAAGATGAGGGGGTGAGGGCCTAGAGAATGGAATGCGCGGAGGCAGCGGAGAGTGTCTGAGGTGTCTAGAACATAGGTGGGGAGGAATTTGACCAAGGGGGATAGTATGGAGTCAAGGTATGTGGAGATGAGTTCGGTGGGGCACGAACAAGCAGAGACAATGGGTCTGCCGGGAGAGCCGGGTTTGTGGATTTTGGGGAGAAGGTAAAAACGGGCCGTGCGGGGCTGGGGAACGATGAGGTTGGAAGCTTGGTCGGGCAGGGCGTGGGAGTTGATGAAGTCGGTGATGGTGCTAGATATGGTGGCCTGGTGCTCGTCAGTGGGGTCATGGTCCTGGGGTAAACTGCAGTTTCTTGTTTCTAGATTATGACTGAAGTACTCTATTATCTCCGTTAGCTTGGCCCCAAAGCATTGGCGGACTGAAGGACCCCCCCGCCCTCCCTCGACAGGTCCTATGAGGAAAGTGGTCTCAGTTAACCTTTGAAACCCTCTCCCCCTCATTCCACACAGACAGCTCCCGTAGTCAGGATTGAACCCGGGTCCCTTGCGCTGTGAGGCAGCAGCTCTACCCGCTGCGCCACTGTGCAGGAATGGCCTCCAGATGGGGATTGTACAATTACACGTGGACAATAAATGCTGGCGCAGTGAGTTGTGAGCCTTAAAAACAAAATAAATAAATAAGACAGCACAATTTAATGGGCTATCTACAAATAAAATGACACTACAACTTGGCGAAGAGTTGACTAACTGCAGTCACTCAGCTTTGATACCACCAATGAGGATGTGAATTGAATCCATTTCAAGCTGGATATTTCTGTAATTTACAAGAATGATGCAGGGAATGTGATCTCATGAAAGAAACAACTCCTTTCAAATCATGTGGATGATTAAAACTTCTTTTCACTTCTGTCACAATAGAAAGGTATTGCAGTTCCACACACTCCACTGACAATCTCGGAGTGATACAGTTGCTTCAATGTGGAATCTAATGGGCCTGTCCCACTTGGCGATTTTTTTAGGCAACTGCCGGCGACTGTCATAGCCGTAGCAGGTCGCCGAAAAAACGGCAACAACCAACATCATCCTGGCGACAACCTACGTCAGGAGAAGTCAAGCTACGCTCAATGGCGTCAAACCCACTGTCGCCGAAAATTTTTCAACATGTTGAAAATTTAGCGGTGACCAGAAGGACGCCACGACTTTTTGCGCGACTGAGGAGACGACTCCCGGCGACCACCCGCGAACATGTGGCCTGTAGTTGCCTAAAAAATCGCCTTAGTGGGACAGGCCCATTACTCCTCCTTGGGCTTCTGAAAATTACAGAAACAAACCTCAATCAGTCATAAGGTCATAGGAATACAAGTAGAATTAGGCCATTCGACCCATCAAGTCTACCCAGCATTCAATCATGGCTGATCTATCTCTTCCTCCCTAACCCCATTCTCCTGCCATCTCCCCATAACCCCTGTACTAATCAAGAATCTATCTATCTCTGTCTAAAAAATATCCACTGACTTGGCCTCCACCACTTTCTGTGGCAAAGTATTCCACAGATTCACCACCCTCCGACTAAATACATTTCTCCTCATCTCCTTTCTAAAAGAACATCCTCTAATTCTGAGGCTGTGAACTCTAGTCCTAGACTCTCCCACTGGTGGAAACATCCTCTCCGGTCTACAAAGCCAAACAAACTGAAGAAGGGTCTCGACCCGAAACGTCACCCATTCCTTCTATCCAGAGATGCTGCCTGTCTCACTGAGTTACTCCAGCATTTTGCGTCTATTTCCAATCCTCTATTCCTCCCCCACCCAAGTTGCACCAACTTCTCATTTACACCCAATAAACAGCTAACAATGGCCTATTTCCTATATCATCGTTACTTTTTTGCATATCTTTCATTCATTGTTCTTTATCTCTCCACATCACCGTCTATATCTCTAATTTCCCTTATCCCTAACCAGTCTGAAGAAGGGTCTCGACCCGAAATGTCACCCATTCCTTCTCTCCACAGGGTGTGGTGGAGACGCCCCTCAAAATAAGGGAAGGGATTCCACACCAGTGGGTCACATGAGTGGCAAGGGTGTGGGGTAAAATTATGACTTGGGGATAGTATAGCCTCCGAGAATGTCAGATGGATTTTTGTAAGGATCATGTATTGTATATATTTATTTCTCGAATAAAGTATATTTTGAAATTTAAAAAAAAATCCTTCTCTCCAGCGGTGCCACCTGTCCCGCTGAGTTACTCCAGCGTTTTTGTGTCACAACAATAACCACATTATTTACACAGCGGGCAACAAACTCAAATCCAAGTTCTTAATTTCTTTGCATGCCATTTACAAAGCTCGCCCTCAATAGTTGAGGTCCAGAGTTACACACAGCTGTCTAACCCTAGTGTGGAACGAGTGTACGTGTTTGGCGTAGGAAGGGGCTACAGATGCTGCGTTTTCTTCACTGAAGATAGACACAAAATGCTGGATAACTCAGCGGGCCAGGCAGCATCTCTGGACGCTTCGGGTCGAGACCCTTCCTCTACTGCTCGGAGTTCCTTATTTCAGAATTCAAAGCTAAACACAATGCAGCGATGAATATAGACAGGGCTTTAGAAAAAACACTCTGTGTTGAACAGACCTCCTAAGGCAGTACACACCATAACATAATCAACATCCAACATTTCCGTAAGCTATGACTTAATGGGACGCAGTTTAAATCTGAGCTCTTTGCTTCTGTCAAACTCCAGATCAACACAAAGAGACGAGGTCAGTCTAACTTAGTAACGGCAACTTACCAATTTAGCAGTGAATCTGCAAGAATGAATCCTCTGTACTCACACATCGGCTGAGTAGCAACAATGTTAGCAGTAACACACTGCACAACACAGCCTACGTCCCAAATAAATCTCCATTATGCAAACTGATACACAATCAGATGCGCACAGCATCAAACTCTTGCTGAAGTGTTTTCGCTGGTGACGGACGATTCCTAAACAGTACAACGCGAGTAGGAAGGATCTGCAGATGCTGGTTTAAATCGAGGGTAGACACAAAATGCTGGAGTAACTCAGCGGGACAGGCAGCATCTCTGGAGGGAAGGAATGGGTGACGTTTCGGGTCGAGACCCTTCTTCAGGCTTCATGTACAACGCGAGAGCAAGTAAAACAAACAGACTGCCCTTGTGCCTCTAATGATCCATTAGTTGATGCATATACAATTGTTGTGTCAATGTTTACAAGACTCCACAGAGTCTATTTCTGTCCAAGCAGAGGAAATCTTGGCTGTTCCTTCCAAGAGTGAGCTTGTACCATTTAGTGAAAGGGCTGGAAAAGGTTCGAAATCTCGTTATAAATTAAAGGCCACATATGAACAGGTTTTGTACTGCTCCTACGGACAGAGCAGTTTACTCTGGTGGGTAGGGGTGCTGGTGTGTTTAAAGGAAATTACTTCTCAAACTCACGGTTATCTCCATTCAATCTTAGCACAAGGCAGAGCAATCAAGCTATGAACAGATTCGGACATAAATAAAAGCTTCACCTGAATACTTACATAATTTATGAGTCTTTTCTTGAGAAACGGCGGGATAAATGTCACAGGAGAGGAGCCGAGGGTTACAATCACTGCAGTTTCTTCTCAGCTGCTGTTGAAACACCACCACGCTTCTCCACACCCGTCAGCCAACTAACGCACCACAAGTGAACACCGAACAGCAAACACCAGCATTTCATGGGCTGGGTCTGAAGGAATGTTTACTATATACATAGTGTGCGAGAGGTTTGAAGTGTTTGTTTTATCTTCCCAGCAGCAGCCAAAGAACACACCCAGTGCTTTTAACTTTAATTGGAGCAGCAAATTGATAGGAATAAACTGGAAAGTAATTCTCTTTACAGCTCCCCTCCCCTTTCATCCCGACCAATAAAACCATTAACTCCATTTACTACACATTGTCCTCGGGTACTCGGCATGGATATGGCAGGTACACAAAATTGCTGGGGAAACTCAGCGGGTGCAGCAGCATCTATGGAGCGAAGGAAATAGGCGACGTTTCGGGCCGAAACCCTTCTCCAGATATGGCAGCGCTGACATGACTGTGTGCCTGTGCAGAGACCTGAACTATTGAAGGCAGACACAACATGCTGGAGTAACACAGTGGGACAGGCAGCATCTCTGGTCTGGAGAGAAGGAATGGGTCGAGACCCTTCTTCAGACTGAGAATCAGTGGGAAATGAAATGAGAGATATAGGCAGTGATGTGGAGAGATATAGAACAAATGAATGAGAGATATGCAAAAAAAGGTAATGATGATAAAGGAAAATAAAGAAACTATTGATCTGGAGATCTTCCTTTCTCTCTCCCCCCCCCCTCCCCCCGCATCTCTGGAGAGAAGGAATGGATGGCGTTTTGGGTCGAGACCCTTCTTCAGACCTCAACTCATGTTAGTTTTTGTTTAGTTTTTGTTCATTGTCATGTGTCCCACACTCCAAAGACGTACAGGTTTGTAGGTTAGTTGGCTTGGTGTATGTGTAAATTGTCCCTAATGTGTGTGGGATAGTGTTAGTGTGCGGGGATCACTGGTCGGTGCGGACTCGATGGGCCGAAGGGCCTGTTTCTGCGCTATATCTCTAAAGCTGTATCTCTAAACTAAACTCTAAACATGCCGTATGATCTAATCTCAATGCGGCTCCAGACACCAACAACAATGCGGCTATCTCTTAATTGCTCTCTGAAATGGTCTTGCAAGTCCCTCAGTTCATGGGATAGCCACAGCAATGTAAACAATGTGAAAGAATAAAGAGCATCCTCAAACTGGATGTAACACTGAGCAGTTATATTAGTGTTCAAAGTTTGGCCGAGCTGATCAGTTTATGAGGACTGTTTTAAAAGAAGAAAGAACAGCATAATGTGGTCTGAAGAGAGAATAGCAGAGTTTAAATCCTCCTATGGAGAAGGAATGGGTGACGTTTAAGAAGGGTATCGACCTGAAACGTCACCCATTCCTTCTCTCCAGAGATGCTGCCTGTCCCGCTGAGTTACTCCAGATATTTGTGTCTATCTTCGGTTTAAACCAGCATCTGCAGTTCCTTCCTGAACATGAATTCCTCCTGTGTTTTGGGCTCATGCACCAGTTAGAGTGATTACATTTAATAATAATGAACAACCCAGATCAGGACAAAGTTCACAAAGATAGACACAAAGTGCTGGAGTAACTCAGCGGGACAGGCAGCATCTCTGGAGAAAAGGAATAGGTGACATTTCGGGTCGGAACCCTTCTTCAGAAGGCTTCTTCTTACCAACAATCAGAGAGCAGTCCTGAACTACTATCTACCTAATTGGAGACCCTCAAACTATCTTTGATGGGACTTCACTGGCTTTATCTTTCACTAAACATTATGCATGTTATTTCCTTTATCCTGTATCTGTGGACGGCTCGAATGCAATGGTGCATTGTCTTTCCGCTGAAGATAGACACAAAAAGCCAGAGTAACTCTGCGGGACAGGCAGCATCTCTCAAGAGAAGGATTGGGTGATGTTTCGGGTCAAGGCCCTTCTTTAGCCCGCTGACTGGTTAGCACGCACCAAAAAAGCTTTTCACTATTCCTCGGTGTACGTGACAATAAACTAGACTCAAACTCAAGAGAAGTCCAGTTAGCCTGGCCGTTTCTGGGGGTTGCAGAAGATTACAATGGTAGGGAATGGAATGGCTGTGGAGGAACTTTAAGACAAAGATCAGAAGTTTAATATCAAGACGCAGATTAACTCTGTAGTTCAGCTTCTTCTTCTTCTTGGGTATGGCGTGCACAGCCTAAAGTTGTAGGACAACTTGTTCTATTTGATCTTATTTGATTGTGCACGTTAGGTTGATTGCATTCGTCGAAACAGGGAGGACCACGTGAAGGTTATAATCTCCCACCCCTGTGGTTCAGCAAGCTCTGGGTGATGGGTGAATGGGACCTGCTGCTAGTTTGGACATTGGGCAGCAGAGTTTCGTACAATCTCAAGTTCATGGTGGCTGCACCATGTTCCAGCCGTTGGCAATGGTCCAAACCCCGATGGGACAAAGCCATGGATGAAGATTTGAGGAACGGATGAGCTCAAGTGGAATGGAGGAGTAGGCGAAACGTAGAAACAAGGAGCTGCAAGTGTTGATTAGTACACATGAGGACACAAAGTGCTGGATCAACTCAATGGGTTTGGCAGCATCTCTGGAGAACATGGATAGGTGTTGTTTCGGGTCGAGACCCTTCTTTTTTTAAAAATTTAATTAATTTATTTATTTATTAGAAGTACAATACAGTGGTACCTTTTTTCAAGTGCCAAATATATGTTAACATGATACATTCTCTGTACAACCCTTCTTTAGACTGATTGTACGGAGGGGTGAGGGGGAGGGGGGAGGGGGGAGAAGATTGTGGAAAAGGTTTTACTGCAACTGTAATATGTCTAGTTTCACTGTAAGCAGTTTCCAGTCTGAAGAAGGGTCCCGACCCAAAACGCCACCCATTTCTTCTCTCCAGAGATGCTGCCTCGCCCGCTGAGTTACTCCAGCATTTTGTGTCTACCCTCGATTTAAACCAGCATCTGCAGTTCTTTCTTACACAGTTTCCAGGGAAGTTGCAGTCAGTGACTAGGTGTTGTGGGAACTACAGCCAGGTCATATCGAGTCGAGCTTCATGACATTTGCACGAGTGTGGTGAGATACAAGTACTGTACAATCAAAATCTTGCTCGCAGACTCAGACAACGCATAACACGTAAATTATACATAAATATATGTGTATAAATTATACATGAATGCTCACATGAATATACATGTGTGTCGTGCCATGCCAAAGGCTTGCTGACATTCCCAGGTACAGCAATACTTGAATTTCTACTATGGTGAGTCAGCAGGCTATAGATTAATTCTGAGAATCACAGGTGCATTGACGACACTCTTGGATGGGTCAGCTTTGGGATGAAGCATTAAACTTCTTCAGGGAAGGTAATTATTCTATTTTGATGAACAGGTTTCTAACCTGAGATAAGTGAAATGAAACCTGACACGTTGGGATGTGTGTATTAATCTCATGTGGACCCAGACACAGCGAAACACTTTTGTTGGTGCGCTAGGAGGTAAAACATGAGTACATACACGAACAATGGACGGCCCAGCCTGGGGAGGACCGCCGTGAGGGGGGGGGGGGGGGTTGGGGGTGATGGGGAAGGGGAGGGTGTGTAGGGGGGGGGGGGGGAAAGGGGGGGCGGGGAAGAACAAAGGAGGACCTGGCACTAGCTCAGAGTCAGATTTAGCTCTTCGGGCTAACGGAATCAAGGGATATGGGGAGAAAGCAGGAACCGGGTACTGATTTTGGATGATCAGCCATGATCATATTGAATGGCAGTGCTGGCTCAAAGGGCCAAATGGCCTACTCCTGCACCTATTTTCTATGTTTCTATGGTGTGGGGGTACTTTGTAACGTTGTAAGCGCCCTCTATGTGGTGACTGTTCGCATACCGTGGGTATGAAAGCAAAGAATTTGACTGTGACGTCACATGTGAAGAAGGGTCTTGACCCAAAATGTCACCCATTCCTTCTCTCCAGATATTCTGCCTGTCCTGGTGAGTTACTCCAGCTTTTTGTGTCTATATAGGGTGTAAACCAGCATCTGCCATTCCTTCCTACACAAGGTTGTGTATACAGATGCTGAAGTACTGGAGTCAGGCAGCAACTCTTGAGAACATGAACAGGTGACGTTTCATGTGGAGACCCTCATTCAAACTGAAAAGTCTGAAGAAAGGTCTGTAGATGGGTCGAGACCTGAAACGTCACCTATCCACGTTCTCCACATATGCTGCCTGACCTAGTAAGTTACTCCAGGACTTTGTGTCCATTTGGGATGATCCTCAATGAGCGACTGAGTGAGTTAAACCCAGCACAATATCTAGAGGAGACCAGTGGGATGTATCTAGTCTTTGACAGAATCATCGGTTTGGGAAATAGCACAGGAGAGAGAGAGTGAAGGGAGGTCACAAGGCAACTGCAGCAAATGTGGCCACCATTAACAGTTCTCCTTCAAGTCATTGCAAAAACATGTTAGAATTTAATCTGCACCCATATATCCCAGATATGTGGTAGGAATTGTTTGAAGTAGAGGGTGGTCCTGGTTGGGTATATTTTAATTGTTGCTAAGTGGGACACATTGGTTAGGAATGTGGAATAAACAGTCATTATAATATGAGTGCTATCACAGATCTGGTGGAATGTGGGAACGACTCCAGTTGATGTTTTGGTTGGCGGGGGGACATTTGCATGTTTGCCTCTTCGTAACCAATAATTTTCGGCATTCCTTTGTTTTACAGCATAAAGCTTAAATGTCTCAAAGTGCGTATCTTGTACTTTCAGCTGCGCTGCTCCTTGGCTAACGCTCGAGAGAGAGCCATGCCCTGAACTGGTTTATGTGTGAATAGGTTTTAACATTTTCTCACCAAAGGATAGTGTTAGTGTGCGGGGATCGCTGGTCAGTGTGGACTCGGTGGGCCGAAGGGCCCGTTTCCACGCTGTATCTCTAAAACGAAATAAAAATACGACTTTGCAGTTTTTTCTAAGAGTTCTGGTCTCACAACGTGCTACACAAACACTGGACTCAGATAGATTCACTCTGACCCAGCCTCAGATTCATGTACATAAGCACGTTTCCGTCTGTGTATATGGACCTGCTCTCAGACTGTGCACAGCCACATGGTCTCAGTCTGATGTTACATGCAGACACAAGGAACTGCAGATGCTGGTTTACACAAAAAGACACAAAAGTGTTGGAGTAACGCAGGCAGCTTCTCTGGAGAACACGGATATGTCGGGATCCTTCTTCAGACTGATTGTGTGTGTGTGTGTGGGGTGAGGGGGGGGGTGGAGCAACTCAGCGGGATGGGCAGCATCTCTGGAGAGAAGGAATGGGTGACGTTTTGGGTCAAGACCCTTCTTCAGACTGGTCAGGGATAAGGGAAACAAGAGATATAGCCGATGATGTAGAGTGATAAGGAACAATGAATGGAAGATATGCAAAAAAGCAGAGATGTGGAGATAAGAATATGAACATTTCTTCGGCACCCGCATGTTTTTCCCCAAAATGTTATCAGTTTTAGAGTTCCTTTCAGCAGACAAACTTCTTTATCCATTACTTGCATTGCTGAGTTAACTGAAGTGCTTTGTATTTTCAACACAATCAGCTAAATTAATCAGCCACGATGTGGTCTATCCTGGGGCTACATGTTGAATGTGAGGCAAGGAAGAAGGGTCTCGACCCGAAACGTCACCCATTCCTTCTCTCCAGAGACGCTGCCTGTCCCGCTGAGTTACTCCAGCTTTGTTTGGCTACATTTTGGATCCTCTGCTACAGACAGACCCCTGCTAGGTAGCAGAGAGAAAATTAGTCCGGTTGATTCAAGAGAATAGCCGTGTTCCATCGAATAAGCATCAATAGGTTTAACACCGTAAAACACCAAACTATATTAAATACCATTTTTTGTAAAGATGTTTGACTATGTACATTGTGATTATATTCCTAACGTCATCATATAACGTCATCATATACAAACTTATGAGAGGTACAGGGTGACATGTTTGGCCAAAGCAGAGCTATAAACAACTCGAGAAAATATATCAGTGTAGGGTCGGGGCTAAGAGATGTGAAGTAAACTTGGAGGCTTGGAGAAAGCATTTTTAGTTTAGTTTCGAGATACAGCGCGGAAACAGGCCCTTTCGGACCACCGGGTCTGCGCCGACCCTAGTCCCACTAGGGACAATTTTTACATTTACCAAGCCAATTAACCTGCAAACCTGCACGTCTTTGGAGTGTGGGAGGAAACCGAAGTTCTCTGAGAAAATCCACGCATGTCATGGGGAGAATGTACAAATTCCGTGCTGTGAGCATCCAAAGCCAGGATCGATCACGGGTGTCTGGCGCTGTAAGGCAGTAACTCTACCACTGCGCCACCATGCCGTCATGCTAGTTAATGGTTGGCATGGATGTATTGGGCAGATGGGTCTGTTGCAGTGCACTAGGAATCTGTTTTGTAATCAGTATCATTTTAATGCAGGAATAATCCATTTGGCACAGCGCTAAAGTTGCTGCTTCACAGCACAAGAGATCCAGGTTTGATCCTGGCATCAGGTGCTGCCTGTGCGTGCAGAGTTTGTATGTCCTCGCAGTGACCACGTGGGTTTTCTCCAGATGCTCCGGTTTCCTCCCACACCCCAAACAGGGGCAGGTTAGTAGGTTGTACTAGAAGGGTTCGGACCCGAAACGTCACCTGTCCACGTTTTCCAGAGATGCTGCCTGACCTGTTCAGTAACTCCAGCACATTTCAGATTTGCATGTTAATTGGCTTCTGTAAATTGCCCCAAGCGTGTAGGACATAGAACTGGTGTATGGATAATCGATGGCCAGCATGGACCTGATGGGCCAAAAGGCTGTTCCCTTGCTGTATCTCCATACCAAACTAAACCCGACTACCAAAGATATCAAAGATCAAACTTATCCCTGATAAAGCTAATAGAATGATGGTATTGGACTTGTTGCTCTGAATTCTTCTTTGTGAATTAAGTTTACTCCAGAGTTTTAGTTGTAGTTTTAGAGATACAGCGTGGAAACAGGCCGTTTGGCCCATCTAGTCCATCGACCAGAGATCACCCATACACTAGTTCTATCCTAGGAACAATTATACTCCAAATCTGTACGTCTTTGGCGTGTGGGAGGAAACTGGAGATCCCGGAGAAAACCCACACAGTCACGGGGAGAACGTACAAACTCTGTACAGACAGCACCCAAGGTCAGGATCTAACCCGGGTCCCTGGCGATGTGAGGCAGCAACTCTACCGCTGCACCACCGTGCCACCCGAGATTTGTTTCAGTACTTAACAGGTGAAAACAATCGAGGCTCACACAGCCTTGAACCACTCGGTTTGTCAAAACTGGCCAAGTTGCTAAATATCAGTGCAAGATTTCAGTTCAAGTTCATGCATGAACTTGATTGAGGCAGTGACGAATGAAGCAGCAATTACTGCCAGCTTACACTGGAAGCTGCATTGGGAAGCCAATGAAATACTGGCGTGTGTGTTTTTTTCCAGAATCTTTTTAAGAAATTAACAATAGTGGTTGAGACAATTAAAGGATTAACGTTTAACAAACAGGTTGTACTTTACCTTCACGAGTCTAAGACATGGTGAATTATTTCAGAGCTGTTTATTTTTCACCTCCTACACCTAACTAATTTTCTCACTAACTCACTTCATGTCATAAGGTCATAAGTGATAGGAACAGAATTAGGCCATTCGGCCCTTCAAGTCTGTTCCGCCATTCAATCATGGCTGATCTATCTCTCCCTCCTAACCCCATTCTCCTGCCTTCTCCCCATAACCCCTGACACCCGTACTAATCAAGAATCTATCTATCTCTGCCTTAAAAATATCCATTGACTTGGCCTCCACAGCCGTCTGTGGCAAAGAATTCCACAGATTCACCACCGTCTGACTGAAGAAAATCCTCCTCATCTCCTTCCGAATTCTGAAGTTAATGAAGCAGTGAAATTTTAACATAGAACATGGAACAGTACAGCACAGGAACGGGCCCTTCGGCCCACAATGTTGATGCTGGTCATGATGCTAAATTAAAGTAATTTCATGTTTTTTTCCCCATGTAAAGTTCAACGCTAAACCCACTTGAACATATAAAAGAAACAGGAAACTGCAGATGCTGGAATCTTAAGCGAAAAACAAAGTGCTGGAGAAACTCAGCAGGTCAGGCAGCATCTGAGCATGGGATAGGCGTTTGAAGGTTTGGGTCGGGACCATTTTTCGCAGTGACTGGTGCCGGGAATAGCTGGAAAAGAGGTGCCTATACACGATCCATGTCCCTCCATTCCCTGCACTTCCACGTGCCTGTCCAAAAGCCTCTTAAACGCCACTATCGTATCTGCCTCCACCACCACCCCTGGCAGTGTGTTCCAGACCCCACACATCTCCATTAAACTTTCCCCCTCTCACCTTACTAGTGCCCTCTAGTGTTGGACATCTCCACCCTGGGAAAAAAAGGTTCTGACTGTCTACCCTATCTGTGCCTTTCATAATTTTTATAAACTTCTATCGTCTTCCCTCGACCTCCAATGTCCCAGACAAAACAATTCAAGTCTATCCAACCTCTCCCTGTAATCCAGGCATCATTCTGGTAAACCTCCTCTGCACCCTGTTGTAAGCTTCCCCATCCTTCCTGTAATGGAGGCAAACAGAAGTACAATAAAAGGCAGCTTGCAACCCAGCAGTGTGAATATTGATTTCTCTAACTTCGTAACCCTTGCACCCCCTCCCTCTCCATCCCTCCCCTCCCCCCAACCCCCCCCCCCCCCCCAGTCATCATACTCGCTTCAAAGTCACCTTTGTTGAGTCTCATTGTCTGTAACTCGTTTCCACCTAGTCCACAGCTAACAATGGCCATTTCCTTTATCATCGTTACTCTTTTGCATATCTTTTGTCCATTTGTACTACATCTCTCTACAGCAGTGCTTCTTAAACTGGTGAATGGTTCACCCAAGGGCGAATGAAATTATTTGGGGGGGAATGAAACTGGAGGAGTGAATGACTTAATTTATTCAGCTATTTATATATTTTTTTCTATACTGAAAAAAAGCATTGCCATTAAAGTGGTTAGTGAGCTCTTATTGGTTTTAATGGCAATGGAGCTGGACATTTAACATGTTGTTTTCTCTCTACCTATGGTTTTCTAATTTCCAAGTAGCTGGATATTCCCCAAATTTACTGTAATATAACCTTTTAGGGTAGACCAGACGAGCTGGTGGGATCATGGTCGACAGATGGCACAATGGGCTAAGTGTTCGGCTGGCGACCGGAAGGTGGCCGGTTCGAATCCCGCTTGGAGTGCATACTGTCGTTGTGTCCTTGGGCAAGACACTTCACCCACCTTTGCCTGTGTGTGAATGTGTGTGAGTGATTGGTGGTGGTCGGAGGGGCCGTAGGCGCAGAATGGCAGCCACGCTTCCGTCAGTCTGCCCCAGGGCAGCTGTGGCTACAGAAGTAGCTTACCACCACCGAGTGTGACTGAGGAGTGAATGAATAATGCGATGTAAAGCGCCTTGAGTATTAGAAAGGCGCTATATAAATCCCATCCATTATCATAAATGTATAAATGGCAACACTGGAGGATCGCCGTAGGCAACTGTTGTACAGTAACTTTACGTTGTGTAGCAATTTAGCTACCAAAGTTGATATTTGGTGGCATTGTGAGCTTTTGTCGGCGAGAGTTATAGAAAGTTATATTAGTTGGATACTAATATATTAAATCACATAGCCCATGGTTTTTTGAGCTAGTTTTCCAAGAAAAAAACGGCAGTAATCAAAGCCCCAAAGGGGGTTGATGGGGCTGGAGCCCAGTGTTTAGACGTTGCGATGTTTTAAAAAAAATCATTCTAATAGAATGATATTCCAACTCCAGTGGTAATCAAACTTTTTTTTTTCACTCCTAGTTTTCTTTACATATTTTTAGGATATTCAAAAAGTTTAATAAAATAAACACTTACGAAATTAGTTAATTTATGTTTTTTGCTCATGTGACAAAATAAATTATATATAAAATTATACACAAGGGAGAATAAGACGAAAATTACCAAAAAACATCAGAAAATTTAGTCGAGGGTGAATGAAAATTTGTGATAAAGACTCGAGGGTGAATGACACTGAAATAGTTTAAGAGGCACTGCTCTATATCTCTCCTTTCCCCCGACTCTCAGTCTGAAGAAGGGTCTCGACCCGAAACGCCAGCCATGCCTTCTCTCCAGAGATGCTGCCTCACCCGCTCAGTTACCACAGCTTATGTGTCTATCTTTGGTTTAAACCAGAATCTGCAGTTCCTTCCTACACATGTCCATTCCAACCATCCCTTTTACACCAATTCTACTTTGATCCCATTTTTAAAATGACCAGAAGTGCTTCTTTAACAAAAGTCCTTCAAAAATAATATGATTGCAATAAACAGCAAATGTGAATTGAGATTTTACAATCTAATAAGAACTAGGGCCTTTCTTGTTTTTCTGATCAAAAAGAAAAATGTCATTTTATTACTGTGTTCCTTCCATTGGATTTCTTCTTTCAAAGTGGCAATAAACCTATTAAATCCTCATAATACTGATTGGGACTCTTAAATAGCAAAACACTATTTAATTTAATTTTAACTCACCTGATGGTTAAATCCTTCAATTTTAATATTGGAACATCATTCAATTACACTTAAGCCGTTTGTGTAGGAAGGAACTGCAGATGCCAGTTTAAACCGAAGATAGACGCAAAATGCTGGAGTAACTCAGCTGGTCAGACAGCATCTCTGGAGAGAAGGAATAGATGACGTTTCGGGTCGAGACCCTTCTTCAGACTGAGAGTCGGGGGAAAGGAGAGATATAGACAGTGATGTAGAGAGATGTAGAACAAATGAATGAAAGATATGCAAAAAAGTAACGATGATACAGGAAATAGGCCATTGTTAGCTGTGAGCTAGCTGAGAACTTTGTGCATTCTTTTCAATTATTTAATAAATATAAAAGTGCTGGAATTACAGCCATCTACAGTAGACTTTCTTTTCTATCTCTTTCCATCTTCTCGCCTCAAACTCATTTGACTTCCCAGTTTTTATCCCCTTTTACTCTGTTCCTCTCCCCAGATGCTGCCTGTTCTGCAGTAAGTCTGAAGAAAACATAGAAACATAGAAAATAGGTGCAGGAGTAGGCCATTCGGCCCTTCGAGCCTGCACTGCCATTCAATATGATCATGGCTGATCATCCAACTCAGTATCCTGTACCTGCCTTCTCTCCATACCCCCTGATCCCTCTAGCCACAAGGGCCACATCTAACTCCCTCTTAAATATAGCCAATGAACTGGCCTCAACTACCTTCTGTGGCAGAGAGTTCCAGAGATTCACCACTCTCTGTGTGAAAAATGTTTTTCTCATCTCGGTCCTAAAGGATTTTCCCTCTATCCTTAAGCTGTGACCCCTTGTCCTGGAAGACAGCATCTCTGGGCCCTAACCCGAAACATCACCCATCCTTTTTCTCCAGAGATGCTGCCTGACTCGCTGAGTTACTCCAGCACTCTGTGTCAATCTTTGCTTGCAGAGTTTGCTGTTTTTATTTCAGATTTTCACCACCTGTAATTTTTTTCTGCTTGCCTTTATGTTTGTTTAATTTGTTTATTTTTAGAAGAACTAGCGATAGGACTGAAATGGAAAAACCTGTATTTCTCAACTGTCTTTTGAGAGCACAGCATCTTCCAAGGTGTTTGACAGCTAATTAAGACATTTCAACTCTAGCAAGTGTACTCGTGAAAGAGATGTGTCAGGCAACACACATTAGATGAACTGACTAAAGGCCCAACATGATCAATGATCCAACAATTTTTGCTTAAAACTTTGTTGTTGGGGAAATTCACCAGGACACTGAGGATAACATCCATGCACTTTTCCAAAATATCTCTGTGGGAGATAGCAAAGGAACGTTGGTGTGAAATTTCATCTAAAGCACCTTGATGGGGTATCTCATCCCTTCAGTCCACGCCGACCAACAATCACCTGTACGCTGGTTCTATCCTACACATAAGGGGCAATTTACAGAATCCTACATCTTTACAATGTGGAATAAAACCAGTGCACCCGGAGAAAACCCACGTGGTCACAGGGAGAATGTACAAACTCCATACAGACAGCACCTGTAGTCAGGATTGAACCCAGGTCTCTGACGCTGTGAGGCAGCAACTCTACCGCTGCGCCACCGCTGTGCCGACTTAGTTGCTAAATCGATGGCCCGAGCCACCATGTTGTACACTGAGAAGCCACACTGGCCAATATTTATCCTTCAGTCAGCATTAACCAACTGCACTTTTTCACATGACTACTTTTATGAACTTGTTTGATTAGTTTAGTTTGGAGAAACAGGTTATTCGGCCCACTGAGTCCATGCCGACCATCGATCACCTGTTCATACAAGTTCCATGTTATCCCACTTTGACATCCACTCCCTACACACTAGAGATAAGTAACTTACAAAGCCGCACATCTCTGGGGAAATTGCTGGGGAAGGGAGAGACTGTACGATCAATTAGTAGATGGGCCAAATGGCATTTCTGTGGGCTCACCATTCTGCGGGGTCCAGCATTTTTCCTTTTAATTTCAGTTCTTTCTCCTGTTCCTTCAACATAGAACTACATTCTTGTTTGTGTACGGGAAAGATTCTCTCAGCAGTTGGCAGGATTTCCTCATTTAAGGTCATTAGAACCAGTGATTCAATGCACTGTAGGTTGAGTAACACAGGTTGAGCAAGGAGTGCTCTGCCCAGATGCATGGGGATGGGAGGGGGGGGGAAGAGAGAGTGTTAGTGTCGTGACTTTTATATCCTGCAACTGGAGGGAGAGAGAGCGAGACAGAGAGCGAGACAGAGACAGAGAGCAACAGAGAGAGAGGGACACAGAGAGAGGGACCGAGGGAGAGAGAGAGAAACACACACAGAGAGGGGGAATGTATACGATACAATTAGAACTTTATTACCCAGCACACCTGTGATTTGCTGAAATAACTATGAGAGAAGGGCGTGTTGGTTTGACATCGCAGGCACTGATACAGTTCTGTAAGTGTATTGGAAAGGTTCTACGGTATAATCCGAGGCTGGTGAGAGGAGCAAGTGTGTGAGGAAATATCGGATGGAGATTACAAAATCCAGTGGTAATTGAGGATGTCATTAAGTTTCCTCAGTGGTTTAGTCTTGGCAGTTAGTTGTCAGCGTCACATTGCTTCATAAAGCACATCGGTGATGAAATATTGTTCTTGTACCTGCAAGGGTGTATTGGGCTGTGGTAAATTCAAACCAGCAAATTGTGGGAACCCAAGAATGGCAGATAATAGTGGATCTATATCCTTTGGAGTTTATAAGGTTAGAGTACTGCCACTCTCTCTTCCCCCTCTCCTATTGGCAAGAGGTACAGGAGTGTGAAAGCGCACACCTCCAAATTCAGGGACAGTTTCTTCCCAGGTACACAAAAGTGCTGGAGGAACTCAGCGGGTGCAGCAGCATCTATGGAGCGAAGGAAATAGGCAACATTTCGGGCCGAAACCCTTCTTCAGAAATATAAAAATATAAAAATATTTAATATATAATATAAAAAAATAAATATAATAATATATAATATTAAAAAAATATATAATAATATATAATATAAAAAAATAAAAGTATAAAAAAAAATTAAAATATTTTTAAAAAAAGGCCCGAAACGTTGCCTATTTCCTTCACTCCATAGATGCTGCTGCACCCGCTGAGTTTCTTTTTTTTTTTTTAATTATTTTTATTAGAAGTACGGTAAATTACAATAACACACAACACATATATCTTAATACATTTTTTGTACCGCTTCATTTTTTTTTAAAGCTTTAAGAAAAAGATAGAAGTAAGGAAAGTAAAGGAGGTGCGCAAGAGTTGTGAAGTGCAAGAGAGTGTTGGGAAAAGAAAGCCCCTTAGAAAAGAAGTTAGAGAAGGAAGTAAAGTAAGAAAGTAGACCCTAGAAAAGAAAGAAAAAGAAAGTAAGGACAATCGCTCTATTATAACATTAAACTCCGCAGAAAGACTACCAACCAAGTCTGACCCGCTGAGTTTCTCCAGAACTTTTGTCTACCTTCGATTTTCCAGCATCTGCAGTTCCTTCTTTCACACAGTTTCTTCCCAGCTGTTATCAAGCAACTGAAGTGTCCCCTCACCAACAAGAGAGCAGTCCTGACCTCCCATCTACCTCATTGGAGACCCTTGGACTATCTTTAATCGGACTTTACAGGACTCGGAGATAACCCACGTGGTTACAGGGAGAATGTACAAACTCCCTACAGACAGCACCCGTACTCAGGATCGGACCTGGTTCTCTGGCGCTGCAAGCGAGCAACTCTACCGCTGCGTCACCGGAGCCTCCCCTAAACTTCTTCGTTGAATTGAAGTTAAATAGCAGACTAACTGAATTATCAAACTGTTTTTTGATACCAATTCCAAAGTATGTTACTAAAGTTTATTAATTATGTAAACATTGTTAATGAACTCCAGATCAAGCTCCTTCTACCCAATACAGTGATAACCCTGTCAACAACAAACTATTTCTGGGAGACTGCTAATGGCCTGTCATTAGAGAAATTAAGAAGGGAAGTATATTACGTGGAACTTGTGTCAAATTACTGGATCATTTAATCACTGTGTAATTGCTCATCAAATAACTCTTGGATACACGACATCCAAATTAACTCCCCGACACGCTGCCATTTCTTTATTGATTGACTAATTCATTTAAATTTGGAAAATAATCGAATCTGTAGATAAACAAAAAGGAACTACACATACCCGCCCGTGTATGCATCAATTCATCATACGAGGGGTTGGGGGAGGTTATTGCAAATATTGGTAACTTTCATTTAGAGATATCATCTTGTGCTTTTTTTGTTGCATCAAATGAATAGACAGACACTCCCCGAATTACACAAGGGCTTACGTCCCACGGACACCTTGGTTAATTAGATGTTACGTAAATCGGAAGCAGAAGTGTTACTTTGAACGTGTGAATTTAATATTCAACCTGGAGACCACGAGGGAGCTCTGATGCGGCACGGTGGCGCAGCGGGAAGGGTTGCTGCCCCACAGCGCCAGAGACCTGGGCTCGATCCTGACTACGGGCGCTGTCTGTACGGAGTTTGTACCTTCTCCCCGTAACTGCATGGGTTTTCTCCGGTTTCCTCCCACATTCCGAAGACGTGCAGGTTTGCAGATTAATTGACTTGGTGTAAGTGTAAATTGTCCCTAGTGTGTATAAGGTAGTGCTATTGTGCGTGGATCGCTGGCCGGTGCGGATCCGGTGGGCCGAAGAGCCTGTTTCACGCTGTATCTTTAAACTATACTATACCACAGGGGGAGCTCCGTCACAGAGACCACGGGGGGAGCTCCGTGCAGAGACCACGGGGGGGGGGGGGGAGCTCCGTGCAGAGATCACAGGGGGAGCTCTGTGCTGTGACCACAGTCAGAGCTCCGTGCTGAGACCACAGGCAGAGCTCCGTGCTGAGACCACAGGCAGAGCTCCGTGCTGAGACCAAGTGGGAAGCTTACTGAGGTCAATCAACCTACAAACCCGCACGTCCATGGGACGTGGGAGGAAACCGGAGCACCCGGAGGAAACCCATACAGACAGCACCCGTGGTGAGGATTGAACCCGGGTCTCTGGCGCTGAGAGGCAGCGACTCTACCGCTGCGCCACCGTGTCGCCAGTCATCCTTTGCTGCTTTATCAAGCTGTATTTTGCTTTCTGTATGTCTGTGGATAGACTGAGAAAGCCTTGTGCCTTATTCGGTTGCTGAGAACGATTAGTTATCAACATAGTGACACAGAATTTAGACACAGGCCCAGTACATCACTCAAGCACATTTCCCATGGGATTGGCTGTGGGGCAAAGGCCCTTCTGTGTCAGTGTCCTTTGCATTTTCACAAGGGAAACATGTCAACTTGCACACCAAAGTGGCATTGTCAGGAATAATAAATTGTGTGTGATGTGTGTGCAGCAAGGAGTTTAAAACTTGCTGCTTTTTCTGGAGGCCCAGCACAGATACCAATGCTCAGCTGGAGGAAAGCCAGGACCAGAATCCATTCCCATGTCTCTGGTATGACGTCCCGCTGAAAGAATAAACTGTGCTTTCTACAATAACAAGATAAACCTGCAGTGTCATTATGGGCAGGCACGGTGGTGCAGCGGTAGAGTTGCTGCCTTACAGCAAAATGCAGCGCCAGAGACCCGGGTTCGATCCTGACTACGGGTGCTGTCTGTACGGAGTTTGTATGCTCTCCCCGTGACCTGCGTGGGTTTTCTCCGAGATCTTCGGTTTCCTCCCACACTCCAAAGACGTACAGGTTTGTTGGTTAATTGGCTTGGTAAAATGTAATAAAAACTTGTTTAGTATAAAATTGTCCAATTTTCAGTGCTGAGTGATGCTCTAACGAGAGCTTTTCAGCGTACTACATCCAGATCCAGAACCAGCCCCATTGTTAATGGGAAAGAAGCACTGGAACTTGTTGTTAGTTACAGTTCATTAACTAGTAATAAGCTTGGTGTTCGGAATCCAATCAGATAACATTAGCCTAGTGTTGCCTCGGAGTTTAGCCCACAAATGAGGCTGAACTAAACAGTTCCTCTAAAGAAGACAACTCTTAAGAGTCACACAGCGTGGGAACAGGCCCTTCGGCCCAACTTTCCCATGCCGACCAACATGTCACATCTACACTAGTCCTACCTGCCTGCGTTTGGAACAGATCCCTCTAAACCTGTCCTATCCATGTACCTGTCAGAATGTCTTTTTAAGTGTTGTGATAGTACCTGCAGTGTTTTGGACAAGTAGATTTTTTTCTCAGTTTTACTACTGAGAGCTGGATTTAACTCCCTGGTACTGCAGATGCTGGTTTAAACCAAAGATAGGCACAAAAAGCTGCAGTAACTCAAAAAGCTGGGTCAGACAGCATCTCTGGGGAGATGTTTTGGGTCAAGACCATTCTTCACTCATTTACACACATATATATTTATACACATGCAAACATATATATACATACACCTACACACACACGCATATATATACACACACATATATATACATAAATATGCACATACATGCATAGACATATATGTATACGTACATATATATATACACACACACACAAAAACCCATGTATACACACACACATAGACATATACACGTTACATATACATATAGAAGGAATAGGAAAGAAACAAAGTGTCCCAGCAAGTAACTCAGCGGGTCAGGCAGCATCTCTGGAGAACATGGACAGGGGACATTTCGGAGCAGGGCTCTTTTCCAGATCCGAAACATCACCTATCCATGTTCTGCAGAGATGTTGCCTGACCCGCTAAGTTACTACAGCACTTTCTGTCTTTACTGGGTAAATCAGCACCTGCAGTTCATTATCTCTGGATAAAAGAAATAGATTGGGGGACAAGGAAGGAAACGGACTTGTGGTCAATTGTCCTATTGGGCATTGTCCATCTGACATGGGGGACAGTCTAGGAGGATGGACAGGTGGACAGCCAATGGCCTGTGTCGAGCGGGAGGTGCCAAGCGAGATCAGGTGATCAAAATCTGTATCTACATCCAGTGGTCGTAAGGTTATAAGGGATAGGAGCAGAATCTACTCCACCATTCAATCATAGCTGATCTATCTCTCCCTCCAAACCCCATTCTCCTGCCTTCACCCCATAACCACTGACACCTGTACTAATCAAGAATCTATCTATTTCTGCCTTAAAAATATCCTCTGATTGCCTCCACAGCCTTCTGTGGCAAAACAATTCCACAGATTCACCGCCCTCTGACTAAAGATTCTATTTTCTATCCTCCTGGCTTGTACGTTGCAAATTACAGAAATGGTGAGCCATTTCCCCTCCACTAATTAACCTCACCAATTTACAGGCAGCTGCTGTAGACTCGGGGAATAATGAAGTTGTGACTGTTTGCCAGTCAGATACATTTGCAGTTAAATGTCAAACTATTCTCCTAGCTAAACGTAAGCAGCATCAGAGAGGGACCATTAGCCTACACCTGCTGCCGGCATCATCTCTGCTTTCCACACTTGTTCATCTCCTGCAGTCAATTACATCCCTACTGCGTTTCCATTCAAAAGAACTCTTTCATTATTAACGGGCAGGTGAGCTGATAATGGTTGACAAAGACGTACTTGTTCTGATTGACCCACAAAGCTCACAAATCCACAATGTCTCAGTTTTACGATTCTTATCAATATTCTCAAACCCCTCCACGGGCTTGGGGTTCTACAACCTCATCCAGCTCGACAAACCCAACAAGCCCAATCCAACCCAACAAGCCAACAAGCCCAATCCAACCCAACAAGCCAACAAGTCCGACAACCCAACATCCCAGCACTGCTCCACCTTCCACTAGTGGGAGAGTCTAGGACTAGAGGCCACATCCTCAGAATTAAAAGACGTTCTTTTAGGAAGCAGATGAGGAGAAATTTCTTTAGTCAGACGGTGGTGAATCTGTGGAATTCTTTGCCACAGAAGGCTGTGGAGGCCAAGTCAGTGGATATATTTTTAAGGCAGAGATAGATAGATTCGAGATTAGTACGGGTGTTGGAGGTTACGGGGAGAAGGCAAGAGAATAGGGTTAGGAGGGAGAGATAGATCAGCCATGATTGAATGGCGGAATAGACTTGATGGGCCTAATGGCCTAATTCTACTCCTATTCTTTATGACCTTAAGCCAATTTCAATCCAATGCTACACTAACTTCCAAAGCTCTGGAATTCTCTCTTTCCCACAACCATAAAACATGGGGCAGGCCCTTCGGCCCGCAATGTTTGTGCCGAACTGATCTCATCTGCCTGTACATGATTCCTATCCCTCCGTTCCCTGCAGTGTGATCATTAGTTTAGTTTGGAGATACAGCGTGGAAACTGGTCCTTTGGCACACGGAGTCCACGCCAACCAGCAATCATCTGTACACTAGTTCTATCCTACACACTAGAGGCAATTTTACCGGAGCCAATTAACCTACCAACCTCCACGTCTTTATAATGTGGGGGGAAACCAGAGCACCCTGAGAAAAGCCAGGCAGT
This sequence comes from Amblyraja radiata, assembly GCF_010909765.2. NCBI lineage: Eukaryota > Metazoa > Chordata > Chondrichthyes > Rajiformes > Rajidae > Amblyraja > Amblyraja radiata. Next base: position 24,738,580 of record NC_045989.1, read on the forward strand.
CACAGGGAGAAAATGCCTTCCAAAGGAAAATAGACGACACCTACCACAACTGCAAAGGAGCCATTGGACAAGGGTTTGGACAAAAGGTGACAATACAACAGAGTATTCTACCCAGAGTTGAGGTCGACGGTGACAGGGGAAAAATTTAATAGGAATCTGAGGGGCAACTGGGTTTATGGAATGAGCTGCCAGAGGAGGTAGTTGAGGCAAGTACTATAACAACATTTAAAAGGCATTTGGACAGGATCATGAACAGGAAAGATTTAGAGGGATATGGGCCAAATGCAGGCAGGTGGGACTACTGCAGACGGGGTAGCTTGGACAGCATGGGCAGGTTGGGCCGAAGGGCCTGTTTCCGTGCTGTATAACTCCACGACTCTATGCAGCACGCCATTTGACTCCAGGCTGAGTAACCACCATCTTACAGAGCCATGTACTGAGCTAAACCAGCTCTGTTCTCTCTACAGCCTTGTGCACCAACCCATATCACATTGAAATTGTGTTGCAGCTCAGTAATAAGCGATGCTTCATGTTGCACTCCAGCTCATTAAAATACTTCTGCATTCTGCACCCATTACAAAATGTACAGTTCATAAAAAGTGTTGCAGACATAAAATAATTACACATTGAAACCAAAATGCAATATACAAAGTTCTCACTGAACGGTTCTAAATCTAAAATGACTTAGTAAGTCAAATGGGCACTTCACTGACTGAAATAGTCAAATGGGCACTTCATAACTGAAAAGATGCATGAGTGAAAAATATAACCAAATATTAATAGTGATTGCAGCCGCACTTAGTTGAAGGTCACTTGTTACGGAATGACTTTTGCTTTGTTTACTGGAGTCCAAGCGTCTCCGGTTCAAAAAGCTTCATCAAGGAACCTGGGTTTGCAAGACAGAGACTCCAATCCACGATGACGTCTTGGAAGCCACAATATCTTGATTTTCTTGGCCTGATGTTGATAAATGTGGTTTGGTGCCTCATAAAGTTCCCACAAACCAAGTGCACCCTTGCTTTGTTTACAATAAGTGGTTTGTTTTCAAGATTTCAAATGATGTGATGACACCCACTGATATTAGAATTAGAATTAGAATTAGATTCCTTTATTGTCATTCAGACCTTTCGGTCTGAACGAAATTATGTTGCCTGCAGTCATACACAGAATCAATAATAACAAAACATACAATAAACACAAATTAAACTTCCACCACAGTGAGTTCACCAAGCACATCCTCACTGTGATGGATGCAAAGTCTTAGTCTCCGTCTCTTCCCTCCTTGTTCTCCCTCTGCGCTGAGGCGATCGATCCAGGCCGGAGATGCCGCTCTCCAGTCCAGCGGACCTCCGTGGTGATGTCGCAGCCGCCGAAAGCCGGAACGCCGTCTCGGCTCCGAGACGGCCCGCCACAGCATCAGCTCCGGGCAGCCGCCCCAGCTCCAGGCCGCCGCCCCAGCTCCGGGTCCCGCAGTCTCCGCTCCAGGCCGCCGCCCCAGCTCCGGGCCGCCGCCCCAGCTCCGGGTCCCGCAGTCGCCGCTCCAGATCCCGCAGCCGCCGCTCCAGGTCCCGCAGTCTCCGCTCCGGGCCGCCGCCCCAGCTCCGGGCAGCCGCCCCAGCTCCAGGCCGCTGTCCCAGCTCCGGGTCCCGCAGTCTCAGCTCCGAGCCCCGCTGCATCAGCTCCAGGCCGCCGCCGAAAGCCAGAAAGCCGCACCAGCAAGTCGGGCCACCGCTGCCTTAACCCCGAAGATGGCCAGCCTCTCGTTGGTAAGTTCTGGCTGGCCCTCGTTGGTAAGTCCTGGCCCGAAGCCTCGGGGTCGGTCGCAGGTTGGAGGCCGCCAGCTCCGCCATTAGGCCTCAGCGCAGACGGAGGCAGAGAAGGGGGATACGACACGAAAAAGTCGCATTCCCCCGAAGGAAGAGACAGAGAACATGTTTCACCCCCTCTAACACAACCTAACAAACTAAAACTTAACCAAAACAAGACAAAAAAAACAACAGAAAAAAGTAAAGACAGACGGACTGCAGGCGAGCCGCAGCTGTTAACAGCGCCGCCACTTCCGGAAGTGACGGCGCTGTAGTGAGAATATAGTGAGTCAGATCCCCATCTATACTGTGAATAGAAACAGCTCAAAGGGCCGACCACGCCACATTCATTGATTCCATTGGGTTTTGCACCATTAAGAGTGAAATCAGATTGTTATTCATGTTCATGTTCATAAGTTCTTAAGATGCAGGAGCAGAATTAGGCCATTCGGCCCATCGAGTCTACTCCACCATTCAATCATGGCTGATCTATCTCTCCCTCCTAACCCCATTCTCCTGCTGAGTTTTATGCTTCTCCCTGCAACCCCTGACACCCATACTATTCAAGAATCTATCTATCTCTGCCTTAAAACTATCCACTGACTTGGTCTCCTCAGCCTCTGTGGCAAAGAATTCCACAGATTCACTGCCCTCTGACTAAAGAAATTCCTCCCCATCTCCTTCCTAATGGAACGTCCTTTAATTCTGAGGCTACGGCCTCTGGTCCTAGACTCTCCCACTCGTGGAAACATCTTCTTCACATCCACTCTACCCAGGTCTTTAACTATTCGCTAAGTATCACTGAGGTGCCCCCTCATCCTTCTAAACTCCAGCGAGTACAGGCCCAGTGCCATCAAGTGCTGGGATGGAAGCCAGTGTATGTTTAAGGCAAGATACAGTAAGATCCAGTGAGAAGGTTATTTCCCACGACAATGCTGCGTGTTTTGTACATGATACTTCTGAATTGATATTAATGGTACCAAGGGGTTAGTTAGCCTGCTTAATATAAATACGCCAACATTATGTTTACATTCTCCACCGAGGAATGAAACAAGACTATTAAAATGTCCCTAACCCAAACCACTTGGCACAAATTCAACTCACTGTGACTGTAAATTAATTGTGGTTTTATCATGTGCATTGATCCCAAAAGCAATTTTCTACTTAACATGAAGTCCGTTGCTTCAATCTATTCAACATTGCAATCCATGTGCATGTGAATATTTCGGAAGTCATTTAAATGTTTTTCTCGAGTTGTGTGAATGATTGAATTATTCTGTGGTTGTGGCAATACCAGGGACACAGAGGAAATTGAATGGAGAATAGCAAACAACTTGCTTTGTGAAGAATTACCATTGACGCATGATAATGATCGGGCTGTATCTGCAGTGGGTGCAAATGCAAATATCTGCAGATGCTGCATGCCTGAAATAAAGCCAGAAGATGCAGGGTATGCCCCGCAGGTCAGGCAGCATCTGTGGGAAGAGAAACAGTGTTAATGCTCGACGTCTAAGATCCTTCCTCAGAACCAGGAAAGAGAGAAAATAAGGTTGTTTTCGAAAGCGGAGAAGATTGGGAAAGGCTGGATAGAAGAGAAGATACATACAGAACGCTAGAGTAGCTCAGCGGATCAAGCAACATCTCTGAACAAGGGCGGCACAGTCGTGCAGCGGTAGAGTTGCTGCCTCACAGTGCCAGAGACCCGGGTTCAATTCTGACTACGGGTGCTGTCTGTGCAGAGTTTGTACGTTCTCCCCGTGACCTGCGTGGATTTTCTCCGAGATCTTCAGTTTCCTCCCACACTCCAAAGACGTACATGTATGTAGGTCAATTGGCTTGGTATAAATGTGAATCGTCCCTAATGGGTGTAGGGTAGTGTTAATGTGCGGGGATCACTGGTTGGTGCAGCTTTTTGTGTCTATCTGTTTTTTACATCCTAGCCTGGTGATGGGTTGTCGGACAGTAGGATCATAGGTTAGTTTAGTTTAGTGATACAGAACAGAAACAGGCACTTGTGCCCATTAAGTCCACGCCAACCAGCATTCAACATTATAACATGCCTGTTCTATATCCAACCTCCAGACCTGTATTATAAGAATCTATTGCCTAACAATTGGTTACAATTTTACCAAAACCAATTAACCTCCAAACCTGCACGTCTTTGGTGTGAGGGAGGAAACCGGAGCACCCAGAGAAAGCCCACAGGGAGAACATACAGACAGACCCGTTGTCAGGATCGAACCCGGGTCCCTGGCGCTGTGTGGCAGCGACTCTACCGCTGCACCACCGTGCTGCCCGCCCCCATATAGTTGAAGCAACATCTGCATTTGATGTTTACTGCCGCTGCTGAACGAAATGAGCTTCTCATTTCTGGGGCTCCGGCCAGAGTTATTAGGCCCCTTACACCACCCACATTCTAATCCCAGTTGTCATAATATTTATGGGAGATGATTCATGTTATCAGTCAGCATGCAGCGAGGTGTGCTTTCATATCGCTGGTGATTTACTATGGAATCTGAAAGACGCAGGGAGAACGTGTTGACACACTTCACACCTACAGGGCCTTTTAAAGGCCAGAACAAAAACAAAACGACAGTATCGCATGCTTTATAGTTATATTTTTCCCCGTTGCATTTGTTGCACAAAGCAACAGCATTCACTGCGACGACATGGAATCAGCGCACCATTCAACCCCTGTCACTGCGCCTCACGATGAAATATGGCCTTCTACTCAATTGGGAACAAATGTTTCTGACAGAAACCCCGTGTAACACAGCCAAGCTGCCGACCACTTCAGACTTAAAAAATCAATAGAACTCAACATTCTGCACAGGTTTGGACCACATTGACATATTCTGGAGCAAGTGGAATGGAGATCAGTTTTACTAAAATATGTCGGCATCCAAGAGTGTTTAATTGTCACATGTACCGATAACGGAACAATTCAATCCTTATTTGCTGCAACAGATCAGGCCCGCAAATGCGGTAACAAGCAGATAATATATCAATATCAAAAATACAATAAAGTAATATTATGGTAACCTTAATAGTACAAATCTATAGTCTAACTTCAGTTCCTAGAGGGTGGCACAGCGGTAGAGTTGCTGCCTTACAGCGCTTACAGCGCCAGAGACCCAGGTTCGATCCCAACTACGGGTGCTGTCTGTACAGAGTTTGTACGTTCTCCCCGTGACCTGCGTGGGTTTTCTCCGGGATCTTCGGTTTCCTCCCACACTCCAAAGACTTACAGGTTTTGTAGGTTAATTGGCTTGGTACAAGTGTAAACTGTCCCTCGTGCGTGTAGGATAACGTTAGCGTGCTGGGATCGCTGGTTGGTGCAGACTCGGTGGGCAGAAGGGCCTGTTTCTGCGCTGTATCTCTAAACTAAAACTAAACGCATGGTGCTTACATTTCCTCTACTCTTCCACCAAGTCAATTCCTGTAAATGCTTTGAATTTATTCTCATTCAATTCATTCAGAAGAATGTTCATTTTGATTAAATAACTCCAACACCACTTCCTACTTTAACAGATTGGACTTCAATAACGGCAGTGTCGTGCAGGAAATGGATAAAATGGGCGATGATGAAGCACTCCTTTTATGCGATATTTTAAACAACAGGAGTGACAATTTGCATTAAATACTCGTCTGCAAGTTCCTGTTAAGTGCCTGCAGAAGTCAAACTGAAGCACAATTGTGAATTCATGCATCTAAATCGTTGACTCAGATATTCCAGAGGGCTTTCAGTTTAAATGAACCTCACTAGCAGGGGGTGGTGAAACCTGTATTCTGTAACACAGGGATAAGGTCGACAGACTCATGTAAATTGAGTGTAGGGAAGGAAATGGGTGTCACCTCTTACTTGCCCCAACAAGTTGTTATTTAATTCAATACAGGATTCTCCAGCTTTAAATTATTCACTCTTTTGTATTCACACTATTATTATTAATGTTTAGTGTTTTCTGAGTCATTCGTAACTGTCACTGTATGTCATGTTGTTACCTGTGGGCGGAGCACCAAGGCAAATTCCTTGTATGTGAATACTTGGCCAATAAACTTACTTACCTACTTACTCACATGTCTGTGTTAGAACTGACTATTGCACCTGTCATTATTTTGATCGAGTTTTTCTTTGGATTCAATGCGAGGAATAGATCAGGTAGGCGGACAGAGTCTCTTGCCCAGAGCAGGGGAGTCGAGAAGCAGAGGACATAGGTTATCATGCTGGAAAGGGCGCAGAGAAGATTGACGAGGATGTTGCCAGGACTCGAGGGTCTGAGCTATAGGGAGAGGCTGAGCAGGCTGGGACTCTATTCCTTGGAGCACAGGTGACAGATGATCTTATTGAGGTGTAAAAAATCATGAGAGGAATAGATCGGGTAGACGTACGAAGCCTCTTGCCTGGAGTAGGGGAATCGAAAACCAGAGAACATAGGCTTAAGGTGAGGATGGAAAGATTTAATAGGAACCTGAGGGGTAACTTTTTCACACAAAGTGTGGTGGAACAAGCTGCTGGAGGAGGTAGTTGATGCAGGGACTACCTCCTCCAGCAGCTCCGCCCACAGGTAACAACATGACATACAGTGACAGTTACGAATGACTCAGAAAACACTAAACATTAATGTTTAAGAACCATTTAGACAGGTACATGGATAGGGCAGGTTTAAGAGGGATATGGGCCAAACGCGGGCTGGAGGGACTAGTGTAGTTGGGACATGTTGAGCGGTTTGGTCAAGTTGGGCTGAGGGGCCTGTTTCCACACTGTGAGACTCTATGACGCTACCCTGACTTGTTGGGCATGTCACTATTGACAACACTTTACAAAGACAAAGAAGAATAAAGTGCTTGTACTCTGCTCCTTAGTTCATTCATTCTCCAGCCCATCAGTTCAATTAGTGTCTATTTTCCAGACCACTCTCAGTTCAAATGATCCTCACAACCAGTGGGCGTTGAAGTTTGTATTTGTAACGCAGTAACGAATACTACTGAGGAACGGCAATGCAAATAGAGTGCAGAGAGGGAGATTGGTGTCACCTCTAGAATGCCTCAAAGTTTATTTTAAATTTGGGCAGTCAAATCAATACCGAATTATCCAATTTTACATAATTCACTTTTGCTGTCATTATTTTGACCCAGTTTCTGTTCTTCAATTCCTGCACGGTCACAGGGAGAACGTACAAACTCTGTACAGACAGCACCCGTAGTCAGGATCGAACCCGGGTCACTAGTGCTGTAAGGCAGCAACTCTACCACTGCACTGAAAGAAATGAAACTTGCAGGTAAATTATTCGTACATCACACAGAAATAGAGATTTTAGATTCAGAAATTCAGATTTTCTCAGTAGACTAATTTGGAAGCTCTTAAAAGATGATGGGGCTTTACTTATGACCAGAAAGTTAAAGTAGAAAATTGAGTCTTGGAAAAAGGACTTTGGTGACTATGGTATGCGAATCTCAATCCACAATAATCCAAAACAATACTTCAACATTTGACACATATATTAACTTGCAAACCATTTCCTGTTTCATAAAGCTACAGATTGTTCTGAGAGGTGTAATTATATACTCTAATAACTATTTTGCTTTTAATGCAGATATGGTGCGATACACATTGAAGAAAGCCAGTGCATATTGAATGATCAACCCGTAGACACCTTTACTGAGCCCACAAGACCACCCTTGAGCTTCCCGTCACCTCCCTCTTTCATTCCTTGTAGACTCAAGAAACTGCAGATGCTGGAATCTTGCGCAAAACACAAAGTGCTGGAGGAACTCAGCGGGTCAGGCAGCATCTGCCCATGGAATGGGCAGGCGACGTTTCAAGTAGGGACCCTTCTTCAAAATGCTTGGAATTGGGGGGGGGGGGGGGGGGGGGGGGGGTGGGAGGGCAAGCCGGAAAAAGGTGGGGCGGGACAAAGCCTGGCAAGTGATAGGTGGATGCAGGTGGGAAGGTATAATTGACAGATGGGTGGAGTAAGTGACAAAGTCTAGAGGTGTCAGGGGTTATGGGAAGAAGGCAGGTGAATGGGGTTGAGAGAGAAAGACAGAACAGCCATGAGTGAATGGCAGAGTAGACTTGATGGGCTGAATGGCCTAATTCTGCTCCTATGACTTATGAGCGTATGAAAAGGAGACACAAGGGTGTGAGATAAGGAGAGAGGCAATGCCGGAGAGAGGGTTACGGGTGTAAGGGCAGTGTAAGTACACGTTAATTCATAGTCCCACTCACAGTTTAACCTTGCTGATTAAACCTGTCGCATTGCTCTAATGAAGCCGAACGTAAACTTGCAGAGATACTTGCTTTCAGTTCACTACAGCCCTCGGTCCACTACAGCCCTCAGTCCAACTATCTTCAATCGGATATAGCTGCACTTTGTCTTGCACTAAACGTTATTCCCTTTATCCTGTATCTGTACACTGTGGATGGCTCGATTGTAATCACATATAGTCTTTCCGCTGACTGGTTAGCACGCAACAAAAATATTTGTTATTGTATTTCAGTACACGTGACAATAAACTAAACTAACCTAACCACGCCTTTTCCTTCTCTCCTCCCGACATACTTGGATGCATCTTACAGATTCAATTTGTTTTTCTTTTTATTTCTGACCTCAGAAGCAGTTTTTTTAAAGGTCATTGTTACCTCAACAACTTTGCACTTCACCCTGTGCCCTTCTCTCCGCTTCATTGCAACTTAATAAGCTTGGTTCCTCATTTTTCAAATTTCGTGCAGGTCCATTGACCTGAAATTCTAGTTTAGTTTATAGATACAGCTCAGAAACAGACTCTTCAGCCCATCTAGTCTGCGCTGACACTAGTTCTGTCCTACACACTGGGGACAATTTACAGAAGCCCATTAACCTACAAAACTGCATGTCTTTGGAGTGTGGGAGGAAACCGGAGCATCCGGAGAAAACCCACGCAGTCACAGGGAGAACATAAAACTCCATACAGACAGCACCCGTGGTCAGGATCGAACCTGAGTCTCTGGTTCTGTAAGGCAGCAACTCTACCGCTGCGCCACCGTGCTTCCAACATTTTCTGTTTTGTTTTTTTAAACACAGAAATGATATAGTTTCTAACTGTAAACAAAAAGAAAAGTATGATTTTAATTGGCAGTGTTCTATGGTATTACAGGAACTGGAGTATACCAGAATCTTCCCGTAATTCCATTTGGCATGAGACTTCGGTGAAAGGAAGCTAATCCTTTCAAGTGAAGAGCCAACAGATTATGTAGTAAAGAATAAACATTGATACAAACAAGTAAATACTAGTTAGAGACGAAGCTAAGGGAGAAAATTACAGGCTGTTTAATCAAGAAGTAAACAAATGCCAACTAACGAAGAATACTTTGTAAGAAGAATGTTTAATTTGCAGCAGAGAACTAATTGTAAAATCCATCAAGAAGTTCTACAAATCCAAGATTAGTGGATGTTTCAAAAATGATTTCCAGCAGGTAAATGCTGTCAAACAGTAATACACAGCCCTGTCCCACGGTACGAGTTCATTCCAAGAGCTCTCCCGAGTTAAAAAAAAAAATCAAACTCGTGGCAAGCACGGAGAATGAACGTAGCGGGTACGTCGGAGCTCAGGGACGTCTCTTAGCGCTAACGGCAGGTACTCTGGGAGACTCGCTAACGGCAGGTAAGCACGGGAAACTCGCGAAGATTTTTCAACATGTTGAAAAATGTCCACGAGAGCCCCGAGTACCGACGAGTGGCCATTACCGTAAATCTCCGAGTTCGAATCAGGGCAAACTCGGGAGAGCTCTTGGAATGAACTCGTACCGTGGGACAGGGATTTAAGACCTCAGCCACTGTGTTTAAGCATCACCAGCTTCTCCTAGTTTGCTTGCAACCCAATCATCTCTCATTACTATCAGGTAGCATCTGTGGAGAACATAGGTAGGTGACGTTTCACAGAGTGCTGGAGTAACTCAGCGGGTCAGGCAGCATCTCTGGATAGAAGGAATGGGTGACATTTCGGGTAGTGACCCTTCTTCAGACTGAGAGTCAGGGGAGAGGGAGACACAGAGATATGGAAGGTGAGGTGTGAAACGAGACATCAAAGGGGACAAAGCTCAAGGCGAAGGTAGCTAGGGGAAGGTGACAATGAAGCATACATAGCAAATCATTGACTTGGTCTCCACAGCTGTCCGAGCTGTTTTAGCTGTAACAAGCTGAGTGGATGCAGGGTGGTAGCTACAAAAGATGAATGAACTTGCCATAGCCCACACTGCAGCCCATCAGAATCCCTCATTGAACATCGCTGCTGCCACCATAACACAATACAAGGCAGAGTTTTCCCACGCACTCTGCCGTATCCAAGCTTCCCAATCATCCTTCCTAAAAGGCTTGGTCTTGAATATTGTATCAACCTGCCTGAAACCCTGAGCTGTTAAGGCTGGGTTTCCATATTGGCAAACGCCCATCTAAGCCATGGTCCCAGGAGCCATCAAGTATAGATCATCCCCAGCTTTCCTGTTGGGACCGGAGCCCAAACCACAGAACAGTGAGCAAGAATAACTAATAACTAACCTGTTGCTGCAGACTAGGGTCAGTTCTGTGTCTGCTGCCAAGTCTTGTCCCAAAATGACTAATTACTTCCTCAACATTGGCAAGAAGGTAGAGTAAACTGGACCATCCTTTCTGAGGGATAAACAGCCCATGAATGATAATCCTTTTATCCTGTTACAGTTTGGATTGTACATACTCAATTTAATTTTTGTTCTTTATTACAGTGGCGCAGCGGTAGAGTTGCTGCCTTACAGCGCCAGAGACCCGGGTACAATCCAGACCACTGTGCGGAGTTTGTACGTTCTCCCTGTGACCACGTGGGCTTTCTCCAGGTGCTCTGGTTTCCTTCCAAATTCCAAAAAACCTATAGGATTGTAGATTAATTGGCTTCATTAAGTTGTAAAATTGTTCCTAGTGTGTGGGATATTGCTAGTGTACGGGATGATCAATGGTCACGTGGACTCGGTGGGCTGAAGGGCCTGTTTCCGCGTTGTACCTCTAAAGTCTAATAGGCCTGTCCCACTTAGGCGATTGTTTAGGCAACTACAGGCGACTAGTTTGTCGCCACATGTGCGCCGGTGGTCGCCGGAAGTGGTCTCCTGTGTCGCGCAAAAAGTCGTAGCGTCTTTCTGGTCGCCGCTACATTTTCGGTGACAGTGGGTTTGACGTAAATGAGCGTAGCTTGACTTCTCCTAGCGTAGGTGCTGTCGTAGGTTGTCACCAGGATGATGTAGGTTGTCGCTGATTTTTCGGCAAGCTGCTACGGCTATGACAGTCGCCGGCAGTTGCCTAAAAAAATCGCCAAGTGGGACAGCCCCATAAAGGATTACATTAGAAACTCACCCAGAACTCATCAGATTCCCACCAGCTACCAGCCCATTCACCCCAGGGGAATTGGTGGTTCCTGTGGGGGTGGTGGTGGGTGGTGGGGGGGGTGGTGGAGGGTGGTGGGGGGGGGTGGGGGGGGGGGGGTGGGGGGGGGGGGGGGGGGGGGGGGGGGTCGCATCCTCAGTGGCCTGTTCCTCTGTTAAACCTCCTGCTATCAGTGGAGGAAGAAATCAAACCTTCCCTAACCAGGTCCACAGGAGCTGTGCTGCTCCTCAGGACTTGAAAAGGAAAATAAACATCATAAAAGCTGAAGGGAGACAAAAATGCTGGAGGAACTCAGCGGGTGAGGCAGCATCTATGTAGAGAAGGAATAGGCGATGTTTCAGGTCGAGACCCTTCTACAGAAGAGTCTCGTGTGAAGAAGGATCTCGACCCGAAACGTCACCGATTTCCTTCTCTCCATACATGCTGACTCACCCGCTGAGTTCCTCCAGCATTTTTGTCTACCTTTGATATTTTTCCAGCATCTGCAGTTCTTTCTTAAACATTATCAAAGCTGACATTGGAGTCTCATCTGGTTGCAATCTGTTCCCTCGTTAGATGCGAGAGCTCTCACTTCTGCTCAAGCAGCTAGTATCATTTAAAAGTAGTGTTGCAATGATACATGACTCAACAAGCATGGGTTGCACAGGGTTCAGATGGTTCATTTGGCTACATGAGACACAAGAGTTTTTTAGTTTAGTTTAGTTTAGAGATGAGGGATGGAAGCAGGCCATTCGGCCCAGCGAGTCCATGCCATCCAGCGATTACCCGTGCACTCGTTCTATCCCACACACTAGGGACAGTTTACAGAAGCCAAATAATCTGCAAACCTTTGGAACCTTTTTCCACGTTGTATCTCTAAGCTAAACTAAACAGGACAGTGAGCCTCACCTCAGTGGTAGAGAGGAGGCTAGAGAGACTACATCCTGGAAACCTTAGCCTTTAGTCTGCTAAGATATCTCAACAACCCAGTGAGTCTGCGAGTCGCTGTGTGCAGTGGGAGTGTGGACTAGAGATACCAAAGCCCAACTCTGATAGACACAAAATGCTGGAGTAACTCAGCGGGACAGGCAGCATCTCTAGAGAGAAGGAATGGGGGATGTTTAGAGTCGGAACCCTTCTTCAGACTGTTTGTTTGTTTTGAAGACAGATTCTTCAGCTTCTCCAGAGATGCTGCCTGAACCACTGAGATACTCCAGTCTACTTCAGTGTAAACCAGCATCTACAGTTCCTTCCTACACATTTTGTCTGCCCAACCCTTTGATGCTGCAACACAAAATTTCAAACTTCCCGGTTACAATATTCCTGGCTGTAATTAAATTATGATCATCTTACAATGAAAATCGTGTCCCAAACCTTCACTGTTTAGTCTGGATGGACCAAACTGAACCTATCTCCCAGAAGAACCTCCCAAATCTTAAAAGAGTGTTTAAAAAAGAACTGCAGATGCTGAAAAACTCGAAGGTAGACAAAAATGCTGGAGAAACTCGGCGGGTGTGGCAGCATCTATGGCGCGAATGAATAGGTGATGTTTCGGGTTGAGACCCTTCTTAACAAAGACTTTAGGGTCCAGCTTTGTTCGTTCTGCAACGTAACAACCGGAGATGGTAATGAGAGCTGGCAAAACCTCGAGATTTCAAAAGAGTTTGGATTCATCCTTTCCCATTAAATGATTGGACTCAGACACAGACCCACCCACTGAGGAACTGGAGGGCAGATTAAATTAAATTACATTTTAATTAAAGCCGCTGCTATATCCTGGGTGAGTCAGCCTGCGATCATCCCCGCTCCAGACCAGCTGCTATTCCGTTGTCACCCAAAGTGCTTTCAGAGAGGGCTGGAGACATCAGTTTGTAACACAGAAGTACCAAATTCAGAATATACTACATCGCACTCATAGCATAGACTACAGTCCGTGTGAGAGTTTAAGAAGGAACTGCAGATGCTGGAAAATCAAAGGTAGACAAAAGTGTTGGAGAAACTCAGCGGGTGCAGCAGCATCGATGGAGCGAAGGAAACAGGCAGCACCTCATATTCCGCTTGGGGCAGCATCTTATATTCTGTTTGGGCAGTCAGCACCCTAACGGCATGAACATTGAATTCGCCAATTTCCGGTAGTCCTTGCTGTCTCCTCCCCTTCACGGCTCTCCCTTAGCCCTCAGGCTCCTCCTCTTCCTTTTTCCTTTCCATCAGTCTGAAGAAGGATTTCGGCCCGAAATGGAGGAGCCAGCGTGCTTTGTAACTTTGCCAGCAGCGTATGTGGCCGCTATTTGTATACATTGAGTATGCAAGCAAAGAATTTCACTGTGCCCTGTCACATGTGACAATAAAGTATTCCTTCTATTCCATTCTACACACCCCAGGTTTAATGGGCTGCCCCTTATTTATGTAGCTATGTCCTAAGTTGGTCACTTTCCCACTAGTGAACACATTTCTACCCTGACTGGAACTCATCTGATATGTCTGATAAGGTCATTCATCTCAACTGCATAGAATACAGATCCACACTGTCTAGCCTCCCTTGATAGAACAGTTTCTTCACCCAACCCAAGATAGACACAAAATGCTGGAGAAACTCACCGGGACAGGCAGCATCTCTGGATAGGCGGAAGGGTGACGACTCCGGTCGAGACCCTTCTTCAGACTGAGGAAGAAGGAGTCTGACGAAGGGTCTCGACCCAAAACATCACCCATTCCTTCTCTCCAGAGATGCTGCCTGTCCCGCTGAGTTTCTCCAGCATTTTGTGTCTATCTTGGGGTTAAACCAGCATCTTTCAGCAGTTCCTTCCTACATGCTTCATCTACCATTTATCAATTTCTGCCACCCTTGCATTATTTTAAATATTCATTTTCAGGATCTAGAGGCACCAATAAGACCATTATTGACCAATTTTGCCCATCCTTAATTGTCCTCCCCCAGATGGTAGTGAACAACCTTCTTGACCTTTGTTCAGTTATTCACTTTAAACACTCCTCACCCAAAGCACGTAATACGAAGGGACATTTGTTTTGCTTGCCTTTCCCCCCCACATTTCTTAACAAGTTAGAGGCAATTCTGCCCATGTTGTCTATGCCAGTCATGCAGCAATCTCATTCCTCACTCATTTTACCCTGCCACCTATTGTCCCCCCCCCCACCCCCACCCCACTGGAACTCTAAGACAGTGGCTCAACTTGAACTTGAACCAACTGCATCTCTCTGCTGCCCCAGAAGGTGGGCTTCATAAGGTCATGAAAGGAGCAGAATTAGGCCATTTGGCCCATCAAGTCTCATCCACTATTCAATCAGTCTTTAGCCAGAGGGTGGTGAATCTGTGGAATTCATTGTCACAGAGGGCTGTGGAGGCCAAGTCATTGGGTATTTTTAAGATGGAGATAGACAGGTTCGTGATTAGTAAGGGGGTGTCAAAGGTTATGGGGAGCAGGCAGGAGAATGGGAAAGAGAGCAACCATTATTGAATGGTGGAGGAGATTCGATGGGCCAAATGGCCTAATTCTGCTCCTATGACCTATGAATATGCAAGTAGTCAATTAATGAAACCTAAAGCAGAAAAGGAGTTTAGTTTAGTTTACAGATAGTATGGAAACAGGCCCTTCGGCCCGCCGAGTCCACGCAATCTCTGTACACTTACACTACCTACACACACTAGGGACAATTTACAACTATATAAAGCCAATTAACCTACAAACCTGGAATAGAGGACAATAGAATAGACAATAGGTGCAGGAGTAGGCCATTCGGCCCTTTGAGTCAGCTTGTGATTTATGTGATCAATGTGATCATGGCTGATCATCCCCATGTGGGATGTGGGTGGAAATCAGAGATCCCGGAGGAAACCCACGCGGTCAGAGGGAGAACTCCTTACAGACATCACCCGTAGTCAGGATCAAACCTGGGTCTCTGGCTCTGCGAGGCAGCAACTCTACCGCTACACCGCCGTGCCTCCCGAGTCTTAGTGCAGTTTAGTCTATTGTCACGTGTGCCGAGGTACGGTGAAAAGCTATTTTGTTGCTTAGAACGAATGAACAAATTTCCCGTTAATCCCAGAACAATCCCTTCAGTTGGAACCACAAAAAGACCAGTGCTTGGCACCCCAGCAGTATGAGTATTGACTTCTCTAACTTGAAGTAACCCTTGCATTCCCTCTCTCTGCATCCCTCACCCATCCTAGTTCTCCAACCAGTGTGACGGTCCTCCTGATTAAATGTTATCTTTGTATGCTTCATTGTAGCTTTCCCCTCGTGAACAATGATAGATTCTACATGTTCCTTCACCTTCGTCTTCTTTGATGTCTCGCTTTCACACCTTACCCTTCCATATCTCTGCGTCTCCCTCTCCCCCGACTCTCAGTCTGAAGAAGGGTCTCGACCCGAAACGTCACCCATTCATTCTCCCCATGGATGCTGCCTGTCCCGCTGAATTACTCCAGCTATTTGTGTCTCTCTTCGATGAATTAGCGTTGTTCAGCACTGCCGGCCACTTGTGGAATTGAAAACCAGGCATTAAAGTCGAGTGATTTCCTCACAAACATACCGGTGAAGTTGGAGACAGTCAAGTTATTGTTCACAAGGAGGAGAAATGCAAGCATAAATTACAAGCTTCCTTGGAATAGAAAATAGTCAGAAACATGCAGCAGTGTGCAGAATGGATTGGAAAAATCCTCTGTGGTAATGCTGACTGGTGGATTCATTGTGACCAACCCCTCTACCTCCCAGACCTACAGATGCATTGTTTTAACAGAGGAATACTCACATTTAAAAGCCTGATTTCCATCACAATACCACCACAGTGAAAGCGGAGTAATCTAACTTCACGTGAAGCAGTTAGTTGTAGGCGCACAAAAACCTTGGGTTATTAATGAGTGCTGCTTGATAATCCCACATAGTCACAGGAGCAGAGGAAATCCCTCCCGTCTATGGCTGGCGACTGGAAGAACCCTTCTCTCACCATGGTTACAGCAGCTTACTACACACACACACACACACACAGGAGAGCAGGCGATCCACTCTATCGCCATGGTAGCCGGCGAGGCTGCAACAAACCTTACTCGGTGGGGAGGGGAGAAAGCAACAACTAACACCTTCTTGATCCAAGGCGCCGGCTGTTTGGGAAGGACGTGCTCTTACCGGGAGCCGGTGTGGGTCGGAAGCCGGACACCGAGAGGGAATCCCTCTGGACAGTCTGACCAACGCGGGCTGCCACGGACAGCTGGAGCTGGAAAAGGGCTGCACCCGGCAACACATCGATTCGAAGAGGCTCCAGTAATCAGGGGCGAGGGTCGCGCTGTGCAACCTGCCAATGCTGTGCCTGAGAGGCGAGTCCCAGAGGAACGATTGTAATGAGTTTAAGGCTGCAACAAATGACAGGCACTCTGATACTGCAATCCTTCCTCTAAAGACAGTTCCGTCTAATGGATTTGCAAAAGACAAAATGCAATTTACATAGCCATTAATTCCCATATCATCCCCTCTGCCATTCAATTCCTTCCAGCAGATCGGCGCAACTTATTAAGCCTGAAATTAATTACCGGGGATTTTTCTGAATGGCCAGCTCTTTTCATTTGGATTGGCCGAGATTTCTTTCAGCTTCTATGTTCCCGCTAACGAGAATGAGAAGGTAGACAAAAGTGCTGGAGAAACTCAGCGGGTGCAGCAGCACCTATGGAGCGAAGGAAATAGGCAACGTTTCGGGACGTTTCGTCCTGAAACGTTGCCTATTTCCTTCGCTCCATAGATGCTGCTGCACCCGCTTAGTTTCTCCAGCACTTTTGTCTACCTTCAATTTTCCAGCATCTGCAGTTCCATCTTAAACGAGAAGGAGAATGCATTGTCCACAACCTTGCAATCTATCCCTCGCTTCATCATGCCACAGTCTGCAATGCAATGCTGGCCTCATGCATTATAACCCATTAGGTTACCGACATGAAACTGTTCAATGACCATTCTGGTACACGCCCAGCACAGGCACTAAATGCTGGAGTAACTCAGCGGGACAGGCAGCATCTCTGGAGAGAAGGAACGGGTGACGTTTCGGGTCGAGACCCTTCTTCAGACTGAGAGTCAGGAGAAAGGGAAAACGAGTGATAAACGTCGCCTATTCCTTCCATTCAGAGATGCTGCCTGTCCCGCTGAGTTACTCCATCATTTTGTGTCTATCTTTAGAACAAATGAATGAAAGACATGCAAAAAATAAAGGTGATTAACCTACAAACCTGTACTCCTTTGGAGTGTGGGAGAAAACCAGAGCATCCGGAGACAACCCACGTGGTCACGGGGTAGTTTTGTGTGTCTCCATTACTTCATTGAATAATTCATATCCCTGAGGCAGAAGATAAAAGAGCACAATATTCCTTCAGGTCACCAGGTTATGGGACAGCACAGTGGAGCAGCAGGTGGAGCTGCTACTTCACAGCGCCAAACACCTGGGTCAATCCCGACCTCAGGTTCTGTCTCTGTGGAGTTTGCATGATCACCCTGTGACGACGCGAGTTTCCTCCCACATTCTAAAAACATGTGGGTTTGTAGGTTAATTGGTTTCTGCAAATTGCATGAGAAAGTGGGATAGCATAGAACTAGTGTGAACAGGTGATCGATGGTCGGCATGGACACGGTGGGCCGAATGTTTCCATGCTGTCTTTCAATCAATTAATTTTGTTGGCTGTGGGCATGATTAGCAACGTACAGGTTTGTAGGTTAATTGGCTTGGTATTGTCCCTTGTGTTTAAGAAAGAACTGCAGATGCTGGAAAATCGAAGGTACACAAAAATGCTGGAGAAACTCAGCGGGTGCTACTGCACCCGCTGAGTTTCTCCAACATTTTTGTGTACCTTTGGTATTGTCCCTAGTGTGTGTAGGATGGTTTTAGCATGCGTGGATCACTGGTCGGCGCGGACTTGGTGGGCCTAAGGGCCTGTTTCTGTGTTCTATCACTGAACTGAACTAAATTAAATTAAACTGAACTGAATGAAGATATGCACAAAATGCTGGAGTAACTCAGCGGGACAGGCAGCATCTCTGGAGAGAAGGAATGGGTGACGTTTCGGGTTGGGATCCTCCACAGACTGAACTGATTCAAACCTTCTCACCGGCAGGAGAGACAATAGTCTCACATGAAGGAGAGATGAAGTAGAGACAATAGTCCCACAGTTTTCACATAGTTGACAATCTCCATTCCACTGCCAACTATCAGCATCAGATGCAATCAGTGGGCAATTACTTGAAACATCTACTGAGGCAGATTTAAGGACCCAATTTCCAGAGTTAAGACTTTGATATTCATCAAAAGATTGCAGCTTTTTATTTTAATATTCAGCAGCAGATTAACATGCAATTTGCACATCGCATCTATGTTTTTGAAGAGCAAAAATATTGAATTTTAACATGCAAATGAAATATTCTTCTAATCTGCCTTGACATTATTGCTAGTAATCTGCATAAATTAATCTATTTACAGCTTTGCATTAGTTGCTGCTCATGTTACAAATTTGACATGGTTTTCAATTATTAATGTTGGGGAAACTGAGTCTCGTGCCCTCTAATTTATTAAAATGAACATCTATTAATTTGTAAACAATAATTCTTGCAGATCACCGCTTCTGGAGCAGCCCTGGAGCGACCAACCACGGGATTGCCCCAGGAGCCACTGTCAGGGGAAGAGTCAGAGAGCCATTGAACCATAGATTCATAGGGCCATAGAGTCATGGAGCCATTGTCATATAGAGCCATTGTCATAGAGTCACAGAGCCGTAGTCATTCTCACAGAGAGTCAGAGAGAGCCAGAGCCTCATAGAGTGTGGAAACAGGCCCTTCGGCCCAACATGCCCACAACAACCAACATGTCCCATCTACACTAGTGCCACCTGCCTACGTTTGGCCCGCATCCCTCTAAACCTGTCCTATTCATATAACTGTCCAAATGTTCCTTAAACGTTGCGATTGTCCCTGCCTCAACTACAAGTAGCTCATTTCATACACCCACCACCCTTTGTGTGAAAAAGGTTAACCCTTAGGCTCCTATTGAATCACATCCCCCCCCCCCCCCCCCACCCTCACCTTATAGTGGGTGGGAGATCATTGATCATTTAGTGAATGAGGACTGATTGTTGACCAGATTGCAGGATAGTAGGTAACCCTGAGCTGGAGATGGGTCAGATGTTGGTGTTCAGCTCCCAACAGCTGGGGGGGGGGGGGTTGGCCAGACCTGGGTCTTTAGATCATGGAAGAAACTCCCAATACCATTTCTTAGTTTAGTTTAGTGATATAGCAGGGAAACAGGCCCTTCAGCCCACTGAATCCTCCTTGACCATCGATCACCCGCACATAGTCTCACATCCTATGCACCAGGGGTGAGTTAGAGAGAATAATTAACCTACAAACCCGCACATCTTTGGGATGTGGGAGGAAACCGGAACACTTGGAGAAAACCCATGCCGACACAGGGAGAACGTGCAAACTCCATACAGACAGCACCCGAGGTCAGGATTGAACCCTGGTCTCTGACGGTGTGAAGCAGCAACTCAACCGCTATGCCTCTGTGCCGCCATTACTAATCTACAATGGGAAGACACAAAATGCTGGAGTAACTCAGCGGGTCGGTCAGGCAGCATCCCTGGAGAACATGGATAGGTGACAGTTCGGGTCGGGACTCTTCTCAGACCCAAGGAGAAGCAAGTCACTCTCGATCCCGAGGGATGGCATAAAGTGAAAGACAAAGTGCTGGGCAGACAATTTGTGAAGTGCAGTCACTAGAGTGATGCAGGAAATATGCCAACTTATCTTCACTTGGTAAAATTATCCCAACCACAATGTAATAATGGCCAGCGAAAGCATCTTCCTCATGCTGGCTGAGAGATAAATATTTACCAGGAAGCTGTCATCCTTTGATGCATCGGTCCTGTCCTTCTGACAGGCTAGACTGAAGGACAATGCCTTTCGTATTTTTTGCAAGATTACAGATTACAGCCTCTAGTGTCTTCTCAATCTGTACCTTTATACAAAGCCCTGAAATGTTCGACTCGATTTGGGGGCAGCATGGTGGCACAGCGGTAGATTTGCTGCCCTACAGCGCCAGAGACCCGGGTTCAATCCTGACTATGGGTGCTGTCTGTGCAGAGTTTGCACGTTCTCCTTGTGACCTGATGCTCCGGTTACCTCCCACACTCCAAAGACGTGCAGGTTAGCAGGTTAATTGGCCTCTGTAAACTTTCCCCAGAGTGCAGGATAGAACTAGTGTACGCCGGTGATCGCTGGTCAGCATGGACCTGATGGGCCGAAGGGCCTGTTGCCACGCCATAACTAAAAAGGCATTTCTGCCAAAGATGCTGCACAAAAAGTCACAAAGAAAATTTGGCTGCAAATTTTCTTGGCAAGTACACAGTAAATATTTATCAGTTTGAAATTTGTTGGTGTTTTTGTGGAAACTCTTCAGCTACAAGTAAACATTGGATTAGATCTGATGGATTCTTAGTAAACTTTATCCGAGAAGGTGCACACAGCAGGTGAATTATACATGTTGGCATCAAATTGGAGGAGAGACATTGACTATGTGAAATGTTCCGTCGTTGACCATTGCAGTGTAAAGTACGTACTCTATATTTTTAAATTGGTTTCTCAATGACCCGAGTGCAAGAGTTAACAACAGAATGTGAACTACTCCAGTTACACCACAGGTTACACAGTTCCAGTAATAAGCATAACACAACACCAAAAGCTTCCTTACAATCTACACTGTTTAAGGAAGAACTGCAGATGCTGGAAAAATCGAAGGTAGACAAAAATGCTGGAGAAACTCAGCGGGTCAGGCAGCATCTATGGAGAGAATGAATAGGCGACGTTTCGGGTCGAGACCCTTCTTCAGACTCCATAGATGCTGCCTCACCCGCTGAGTTTCTCCAGCATTTTTGTCTACATACAATCTACACTGATCATGTTAACAAATCTAATTTGTTTATTCTTGAATGAATGAATAAGTTTATTGGCCAAGTATTCACATACAAAGAATTTGCCTTGGTGCTCCACCCGCAAGTGACCTCATGACATACAGTGACAGTTTGGAATGACACATAAAACATTAAACATGAATAATAATACATTGTCGATCTTGCTCTTTTCTCCCCAACTCTGCACATGAGTTTGCCTTTAAATGGAGGCAAGTTAGCATTAAATGCCACGATACACCTGTGCAACATAAAACACAGGTACTATCACAATGTTAAAGAAACATTTGGACAGGTGCATGGATAGGACAGGTTTGGAGGGGTATGGACCAAACACTGGCAGGTGGGACTAGTGTAGATGGGCCATGTTGGTCAGTGTGGGCAAGTTGGGCTGAAGGGCTTGTTTCCACGCTGTATGGATCTGTGAAAAAGCAGAATAGTGCTACACAGGAACAGGCCATTTGGCCCACCATGCTGCCTATGTGTCTGTGATGCTGCTGTGATTCTCATTGTTCCTGTACCTCGCCGCATTGTGCATCCGGCAATAATCTTGATCGGCGTGCTCAGCTTCAGGAAACAATTCCCCTCTGTTCATCCCCAGAATCTCAGTACAACAGTGAACACCTGTATTACCTGTGTCACCCGTGGCAGGAAGGGAAACAATGGTACTTTCTCTGCCCTCTCCACAGAACAAGTGATCCACATCCTAGTACATCTATTCCACACTTTCAACTAGGACTTGCCAACCTCCTACACTGCTCAGAACTGAACACCATACCTCAGCATCTCTGGAGAGAAGTAAAGGGTGACGTTACAGGTCGAGACCCTTCATCACACTGAAGAATCGGTCACCCATTCATTCTCTCCAGAGATGCTACCTGTCCAGCATTTTGTGTCTACCTTCGATCTAAACCAGCACCTGCAGTTCCTTCCTACAACACTCTCCAGCTAAAGTTTAATTTTTCTTGCAGATTAAAAATGAACTGCATGGCTGAATATCTAGGTCTGGTCTCCATTTATAAACAGATGCTAATGACTTCTGTTGCTTGCCCTGCAATCTGCAAATCTTACGCCTCGGCACTAGAAAGGAATCATCCATCTTTGTTGACACACACACAACATAGATTATTTAAAATGTGAAACAAAAAGCTGCAGAGTGAAAGCCCTGTCCCACGGTACGAGTTCATTCCAAGAGCTCTCTCGAGTTTGCCCTGATTTGAACTCGGAGATTTACGGTAATGGCCACTCGTCGGTACTCGGGGATCTCGTGGACATTTTTCAACATGTTGAAAAATCTTCACGAGTCTTCCCGTGCTTACCTGCCATTAGCGAATCTTCCCGAGTACCTGCCATTAGCGCTAAGAGACGTCCCCGAGCTCCGACGTACCCGCTACGTTCATTCTCCGTGCTTACCACGAGTTTGATTTGGAAGGAAACCGGAGCACCTGGAGAAAACCCACGCAGCACCCGTAGTCAGGATCCAGCACGGTACGGCAGCAACTCTACCACTGCGCCACCGTGCCGCCTGGTTTTATTTCAGTATTTTGAGGGACGGAGTTGATTGGAGACTGCCTCCTATCACATTGAATAGCAGACACCAGCTATTCAACCTGCTCCTCAGGATAAAAGAACATGAGAGGAGATGAGGAGGAATTTCTTTAGCCAGAGGGTGGTGAATCTGTGGAATTCATTGCCACAGACGGCTGTGGAGGCCATCAGTGGATATATTTAAGGCGGAGATAGATAGATTATTGATTAGTGCGGATGTCAGGGGGATATGGGGAGAAGGCGGGTTGAGGGGAGAGATAGATCAGCCATGATTGAATGGCAGAATAGATTCGATGGGCCGAATGGCCAAAATTCTGCTCCTAGAATATATGTATTTATGAACATGCTCTGTCACTCAATGGGATCTATCTTCACAGTGTATTGTGATTCTCTCCCCATGCCCCTCAAATGTGTTTGTGCCTAGTTCAGGATGTGAGCTAACAGTCCAACAATTGTGAGGCAGTGAAGCGCATTGATGGATTCAAGAAAAAAGCCGCCCGTCCACAGGCTAATTCCTATTTAATCCTAGCGTATTATATTTACATAAACAGATCCAAAGTATGCCGCATGGTTGATTTTGCTACTTAGATTAACTGAATGCACAATGTTCTGTACTGCAGGGTGGAGTTCCAGCCACAGGCACCCCTAATGGTAACCCCCAACCACAGAACACAACGTTGAGATTCCATTGTGCTGCGACAACTAACAGCCTTTAGACTTCAGAGATACAGCTTGGAGTGAGTGGGTTAACCTATGATGAGCGTTTGTCGGCACTGGGCCTGTACTCGCTGGAGTTTGGAAGAATGAGGGGAGACCTCATTGAAACATACAGAATAATGAAAGGCTTGGATTGAGTGGATGTGGAGAGGATGTTTCCACTAGTGGGAGAGTCTAGGACTAGAGGTCACAGCCTCAGAATTAAAGGATGTTCTTTCAGGATGGAGATGAGGAGAAATTTCTTTGGTCAGAGGGTGGTGAATCGGAGGAATTATTTGCCATAGTAGGCTGTGAAGGCCAAGTCAGTGGATATTTTTAAGGCATAGATAGATTCTTGATTAGTACAGGTGTCAGGGGTTATCGGAAGAAGGCAGGAGAATGGGGTTAGAAGGGAGAGATAGATCACCCATGATTAAATGGCGGCGATGGGTCGAATGGCCAAGTTCTATTCCTATCACTTATGACCTTATGGAAACAGGCCCTTCATCCCAGCGAGTCTTGCATCTAGCCTGTCCAATCCCTAAAGAATTTTATATGTTTCTATAAGATCTCTCATCCTTCTAAATTCCAGCAAATATAAAACCAGTCGAACCATTCTTTCATCATATGATGGTCCCGCCATCCCGGGAATTAACCTGGGAAACCTACGCTGCACTCCCTCAATAGCAAGAATGTCCTTCCTCAAATTAGGAGACCAAGACTGCACACAATACCAGGTGATGTAGGGAAACTGCTTTCTCCTGCAATGAGAGCATTTCAAAGAGGGAATATCTGTTTTGGAGGTGAAGTACCACTCATTAAACAGGCCCTTCGGCCCACCGAGTCCGCACCGACCAGCAATTACACTAGTTCTATCCTACACATTGGGGACAATTTACAAAAGCAAATTTACCTATGACCCTGCACATCTTTGGTGTGCGAGAGGAAACCCAAAGAAAACACACGCGGTCATGGGGAGAGGGGGGAAGAGAGAGCATGTTCAGAGTTCAAGCAGAACCACAACGTGGTCCCAATTCTTCAGGGAAGCACAGGTTAACCAAGGAGGTTTAATGAAGGTTATCACTGGACAAAGAGCAGAGTCCAGGGATCTCCGGAATTTATGTGTGTACAAAGGAACTGCAGATGCTGGTTTAAACCGAAGATAGACACAAATAGCTGAAGTTACTCAGCGGGACAGGCAGCATCTCTGGAGAGAAGGTCTGAAGAAGGGTCTCGACCTGAAACGTCACGCATTCCTTCTCTCCAGAAATGTTGCCTGTCCCGCTGAGTTACTTCGGAATTTATCTTTCCCTTACAATATCCATTCCAAAAACTTAAATAATAACCTATAGCTTGACCATAACTTTTATAATAACTGTATTTCTGTATCTCCACATTAACACAGGCCACCAAAGCTGGCTATTTTCTGTACACAAAGGTTTAGATGGCTGTAATCTTTGGGAGCTGCAGCCTAAAATTCTTGCACTTTTAAGTGCTAGTGTTTTTGAGTTAATTGTGACTCTGCCATCGTGTAAATGCAATTTAACGTGGTTGAGTTTTTACGGTGATTGCTTCCAACACATGTGCTGCCACTTAGGAACTATCCAAACACCCTCATCCAGGACATCAGTGATGCATGTAGCCGTTTACATACTTTAGATGTCGAACCTTTCACACTCCTGTCAGATCAAACACTGCTAATTATTTTTGATTAAAAAGTCCTGTTTTCGCCGGGTGCTCCGGTTTCCTCCCACACTCCAAAGAGGTTCAGATTTATAGGTTAATTGGCTTCGGTAAAAATTGTAAATTGTCCCTAGTGCGAGTAGGATAGTGCGAGTGTGCGGGGATCGCTGTTCGGCGCGGACTCATTGGGCCAATCAGGCTGTTTTATTGCTGCATCTCTAAACTAAACTGCAGACGCCGGTTAATACACAAAAAGACACAAAGTGCTGGAGTAACTCAGCAGGACAGGCAACACGTCTGTAGAACATGGATAGATGACGTTTTGGGTCCAGACTCTTCTACAGACTGAAGGGACTCGACCTGAAACTTGACCTGTCCATGTTCTCCAGAGATGATTTTTCTACGACATTACAGGAGCGGTTTCACTAACGGCCTGTTCAACTGTAACACACCCTGGCTACCTGTACACTGCAACGCCTTTTGCAACCAAGGCCAATGTTCCACTTGTTCTCCTGGGTCCTCGTGGGCCTAGCTGCTGTTTTTGTGATTCATGCACAAAGTGTAAAACAAGGAGGGACACAGACCCAGAACCTTCAGAGTCAGAGCTTCGAGCCAATGGGCCAAGGCTGAGGTCGATGTCTCTACTGTTTTGTCAGCCGGGTTAAGGCAGGGATTCTAGCTGCACCTGTTTACAATCCAAAACAAGAGGACAACTTGGGATTTACACAAAGGAACCTGGCTCAAATTATTCAAAGGAACATTTATCTCATGCTACCAGCATGAGATTTCACAATTACTGAATAAAATACTGACCTGGCTGTGCCTCTGTTTAATCTAGTGTATTCGTGTCACGAGTACCAAGGTGCACTTTAATTTCATTTTTCATATATTTTGTGTTTTTATGACTGGTGGCAGATCAATTTCCCTCCTGGGATAAATATTCTATCGTATCGTATCGTATCCAGTAGTGATTTTTGTTGTGTGCTGTCCAGTCACAGAATGACTGGACACGATTCCAATCAAGCCGTCCACAGTGTACAGATACAGGATAAAGGGAATATAATTTAGTGCAAGGTAGAGTCCAATAAAGTCTATTTAAAGATAGTTCAGAGGTAAATAGGAGGACGAGACCGCACAGCTGGTGAGAGGACGCCTCAGTTGCCCGATTACAGCCAAGAAGGATCTGTCCCCGATCAGGAGGTGAGATACACTCTGAAGCAGCCCCTTCGACTCACCGAGTCAGCGCCGACCAGCGATCCCCAGCACTAACACTATTGTACACACACTAGGGACAATTTACGATATATTATTGTAGCCAATTAACCTACAAACCTGCACGTCTTTGGAGTGTGGGAGGAAAGCAGAGCTCCCGGAGAAAACCCACGCAGGTCACGGGGAGAACGTACAAACTCCGTAGTCGGGATGGAACCCGGGTCTCTGGCGCTGTGAGGCAGCAACTCTACTGCTGCGCCACCGTGCCGCCGTCCACAAAGCGAGAATCAGGAGAGGTGATCAAAATGACAGAGTTATTGTAGAAACCCAACTTGTTCACTCACTTACTTTCCCTATGAGGACTACATCTGTGCCTGGACCTCTGCTTCACCTCGACTGACAAAGAGATGCCAAATAACTGTGGTTGATGTCAGCCAGATGAGGTTGAAAGAATAGTTCAGCAAATACCACGATTTCCCAAGGCAGCAGGCTTCCTTGTGTCCCTGCGAACAAACCTTGGACTTTGGCCAGCTGCCAGTCACTGAGACACTCCCAATAGTAAAAGGTCATGAACTTGTACCAAGGATGGATTTCAAATCTTCAACACTAAAACCCTGGGCGGCACGGTGGTGCAGCGGTAGAGTTGCTGCCTCACAACGCCAGAGACCTGGGTTCAATCCTGACTATGGGTGCTGTCTGTACGGAGTTTGTACGCTCAGCCCATGACATGTGTGGGTTTTCTCTGGGAGCTCCCGTCTCCACCCACACTCCAAAGACGTACAGGTTTGCTGGTTAATCGACTATGGTAAATTATCCCTAGTGTGTGCAGGATAGTGTTAGTGTGCGGGGATCGCTGGTCGGAGCAGACTCGATGGGCCGAAGGGCCTGTTTCCGCGCTGTATCTCTAAAGTAAACTAAACGTGTGGGTTAGTAGGTTAATTGGCTTCTGTAAATTGTCCCAAGTGTCTAAGATAGAACTAGTGTACAGGTGATCAATGATTAGCATGGATCAGGTAGGCCAAAGGGGCTGTTTCCACGCTGTTTCTCCAGACACTAAATCTCAGTCAAAGCTCTTTGGGCACAGAGCCGGGATGCAAGCAGTGGCGTGATTGTTGGCCGACTGCCAACATCAATAACTGCTCACAAGAGTCAAATACTGAAATCCCATCTCTTAACCTTCATAAGGAAGCCTGACCCAACAGAACAGCCAGAGCTTAATTTAGAGATACAGCATGGAAACAGGCCCTTCGGCCCAGAGTCCGTGCCGACCAGCGATCACCCCTTCACACTAGTTCTACATTATTCCAAAGCGGGATAACATAGGACTGGTGTGAACGTGTGATTGATGGTAAGAATGGACTCAGTGGGCCGAAGGGCTTGGAACTGGAGGAACGGTGCCTCACTTGGGCAGCTTACAACCCAGCAGTATGAATATTGAGGTCTCCAACTTAATGCAATCTTTGGAGAGAAGGAATGGGTGACTTTCAGGTCGAGAACCTTCAGAGTCTGAAGAAGTGTCTCGAACCAGAACATCACCTATTTCTTCTCTCCAGAGACGCTGCCTGTCCCACTGAGTTACTGCAGCATTTTGTGTCCATCTTCGGAGTAAACCAGCATCTGCTGTTCCTTCCAACACAATGAAGATTTATTCTCAGTGTCCATTACAAACTTTTTATGAACAGATGCTAATCTTTCTCTATCTTAAATCCAAGTCTTTAGTTGTGTGCTGGCTTAGAAATCTCTGTTGCTTCCACCCTGAGTGCAGGCGTAGCGTTCACCCCCATACAGGGACATCAGATCACGAGTTCCCGTCAGGCATCAGTCACTCTGCAAGTCATCCATGTAATCAACAGCCCTGAACTTCAAACGCAAGGGGACCAGCGTTGGAGAAGAATGCCTCCATTTAATACTTCTCTGCGATAAGGTTAAGTGGTCCCCACTGCAGCAGTCAGTGTCTGCAAGCAAAATGTGTCGGAAGGAACTGCAGATAGACACTAAAAGCTGGAGTAACTCAGTGGGACAGGCAACATCTCTGGAGAGAAGGAAAGGGTGACGTTTCGGGTCGAGATCCTTCTTCAGACTAGTCGGAAGTCTGAAGAAAGCAGTCTGAAGAAGGGTCTTGATTCGAAACGTCACCCATTCCTTCTCTCCACAGATGCTGCCCGTCCCACTGAGTTACTCCAACTTTACGTGTCTATCTTCGGTTTAAACCAGCACCTGCAGTTCCTGCCTACACATTCAACATCTACAAACAACCCGCACCACAGGCACACAAGATGTTATCCATCTACTGGAGGCCAAAGAGTAAACAGAAGTTCTTCTGTTGATGTTATCTGGACCGACTTAGCACGGTTTCAAATGTTTCAAATGCCAGTTTACCACAACAATGAGTATTTCACGCAGAACTGTACAACTGCACACGTGCCAACATAATTACATATTCTGGAATGTTGATTCAAGTGAAATATAATAATGAGCAATTTGAAGTAATAAAGGAAACTTCTATTTCAAAGATAGACACAGAGTGCTGGAGTAACTCAGCCGGTCAGGCAGCATCTCTGGAGAACATGGATAAGTGACGTTTTGAGTCTGGACCTTTCCTCAGACGAGTCTATTTTTGGCATAAACCTGCATCTGCACTTCCTTTTTATTCAACTTCTGTTTGTCTTTTTATTCAACGTAAGTTTGTGCGTTCTCCCCGTGACCCACGTTGGGTTTCTCTGTGATCTTCAGCTTCCTCCCACACTCCAAAGACGTGTGGGTTTGTAGATTAATAAGCTTGGTATAATTGCAAATTGTCCCTAGTGTGTGTAGGATAATGTTAATGTGCGGGGATCGCTGGTCGGCGAGGACTCGGTGCGCCACAGAGCCTGTTTACACTCTGTATTTCCCAAAACAAACATGTTAAAAAGATCTGGGTTTGTTCCTGACTGCGGGTGCTGTCTGTGTAGAGTTTGCACGTTCTCACTGTGACCACATAGGTTTTGCCTGAGTGCTTCCGAATGACTCCCACATCCCAAAGGCGTACAGGTTTGTTGGTTAATTGACTTCATCTTTTCTTTGAAAACATCTTGCCCATTAAGTTGATGACACATCAATGCTCTTTCATCATCTTTTGATTCAAGTGATTTGTCATGCAGCCTTGTTGGAGGGAGGGTGCCATCAGAAGCCAACGGCCTTGCATCTGCACCAACCCATTACATGTGGAGACCTGACTAATTGTACCGCTCTACAAAGACACCATGGGTGGGTTGGACTGATACGCAATCAAACAACTTTAATTACCCACCCAATACGTCTTCCTGACGTGAAGTTAAAATGCTATTATCTCACATGTCAGATGGCTGTCTGTTCTCCCAAACTGGTTCGAGTCCAGATCCACAACCCAACCACGGCGTTTCATTTACTGTAGCACGTTGCCTGGGGGAACAGGCTGGGTTCCATGGAAATTGAGGACGGCACAGTAGCGCAGTGATAGAGTTAGACAAAAGTGCTGGAGAAACTCAGCGGGTGCAGCAGCATCTATGGAGCGAAGGAAATAGGCAACGTTTCGGCCCGAAACGTTACCTATATCCTTCAGGGTTTCGGCCCGAAACGGTACCTATTTCCTTCGCTCCATAGATGCTGCTGCACCCGCTGAGTTCCTCCAGCACTTTTGTCTACCTTCGATTTTCCAGCATCTGCAGTTCCTTCTTAAATGCAGTTATAGAGTTGCTGCCTTACAGCGCCAGAGACACAGGTACCATTCTTGGCTACGGGTGCTGTCTGTACGGAGTTTGTACGCTCTCCCCGTGACCTGCAAGGATTTTTTCTCCGGGTTCTCCAGTTTCATAGAAACATAGAAAATAAGTGCAGGAGTAGGCCATTCGGCCCTTCCAGCCAGCAACGTCATTCGCTATGATCATGGCTGATCATCCAAAATCAGTACCTCGTTCCTGCTTTCTCCCCATATTCCTTGATTCCGTTAGCCCTAAGAGCTAAATCTAACTCTCTCTTGAAAACATCCAGTGAATTGGCCTCCACCGCCTTCTGTGGCAGA
This sequence comes from Amblyraja radiata, assembly GCF_010909765.2. Classification (NCBI taxonomy): domain Eukaryota; kingdom Metazoa; phylum Chordata; class Chondrichthyes; order Rajiformes; family Rajidae; genus Amblyraja; species Amblyraja radiata. The sequence continues at coordinate 24,768,883 of NC_045989.1, forward strand.
GAATTCCACAGATTCACAACTCTCTGGGTGAAAAAGTTTTTCCTCATCTCAGTCCTAAATGGCCTACGCCTTATTCTTGAACTGTGACCCATGGTTCTGGCTCTCCCAACATTTGTACGTTCTCCCCGTGACCACGTGGGTTTTCTCCTGGTGCTCCGGTTTCCTCACACATTCCAAAGATGTGCGGGTTTGTAAGTTAAGTTTGTAAGTAAATTGCCCCTGGTGCGTAGGGCAGAGAACTAGTGGCCGGGTGATCAATGGTCGGCACAGACTCGGTGGGCCGAAGGGCCTGTTTACACACTGTATTTCTAATCTAAGCTGGAAAAGATGGAAAGCTAAATAACTTTACCAGTGCTGTGTCTATTTGGGAAACTAACATTTTATACGGATCATTCAATATTCTCTCTCTTGTTTTCTTTGGTTCTGCTTTGAGAGAAAAGGGATACTCTGACAGGACTTGATACGCATATTCCTTCCTTTCCTCAACATATCATCCACTATGTTCTAAAGATATCACTGTTACAGAGAATTGACATGAGCGTCATTCATTCCACACATTCGACACCTCGAGATTTTTAAATCTGAAGTTAATACCTTCTGAGCCTTGGATAGCATTACACTGAAGCTAAATAAACAGAGCATTGGGAAGTGGAGCTGGAGTAGGCCACACAGTCTCCGAGAGGATCATGGCTGGATTTCTACCTCAGCTCTATTTTCATTCACCGTCCTTATACGAGAATGTGAGGTGTACAAGATCTTGAGAGGAATAGACAATAGGTGCAAGAGTAGGCCATTCGGCCCTTCGAGTCAGCACCGCCATTCAATGTGATCATGGCTGATCATCCCCAATCAGTACCCCGTTCCTGCCTTATCCCCATATCCCCTGACTCCGCTACTTTTAAGAGCCCTATCTAGCTCTCTCTTGAAAGCAAGAATAGAATGGGTAAATGCACAGTCTCTTACCCAGAGTAGGGGAATCAAAAACCCGTGTGCGCAGTAGCCCTTCGTTTCCGACCTACGTAACATGCACGGCACGGTGGAGCAAAGGTTGAGTTGCTGCCTTATAGCGCCAGAGACATGGGTTCGATCCTGACTACGGGTACTTGTATGTAAACATACAAAATAGGTGCAGGAGTAGGCCATTCAGCCCACCATTCAATATGATCATGGTAGATCATCCAAAATCAGTACCCCGTTCCTGATTTCTCCCCATATCCCTTGATTCCGTTAGCCCTAAGAACTAAATCTGACTCTTACGACTCGCCCGACATCGGGAACATTTTTCATGCATCTAGCCTGTCCAATCCCTTAAGATTGTTACATGTTTCTCTAAGATTCCCTCTCATCCTTCCAAATTCCAGTGAATACAAGCCCAGTCAATCCATTCTTTCACCATATGTCAGTCCGGCAATCCCAGAAATTAACCTTGTAAACCTACGCTGCATTCCCTCAATAGCAAGAATGTCCTTCCTCAAATTAGGATACCAAAACTGCACACAATACTCCAGCTGCGGTCTTACCAGGGCCATGTACAACTGCAGTAGGACCTCCTTGCTCCTATACTCAAACAGAGTTTGTACGTTTTCCGCATGGGTTTTCTCCGAGATCTTTGGTTTCCTCCCTAACTCCAAAAACATACAGGTTTGTAAGTTAATCGTCTTGGTACAGATGTAAAAAATTGTCCCTGGTGTGTGTAGGATAGTGTTAGCGTGTGGGGATCGCTGGTCGGCGCAGAGGGCCGAAGGGCCTGTTTCCATGCTGTATCTATAAACTAAAACACACAAGGGAAGGAAGTGGATGTATTTGTAGGATGCAATGCGGCATGTGGAGATTAGACTCATGTATCACGCATCCCAGGGAATCCTACATGCAGGCTTTGTACCAATACATGAAGCATTTGACAACTAACAACAAAAACAATTTCTGGCCTGCGGCTGTTTATTAAAAGAATTATTGAACGTTTTGAAGTCGATTACACTTTCACTTTTCTGAAGACTAATCCATAGAATTATTCAGCAGACGTACATAAGTAAATAGACCCACAAAATCTAATATTTTCCCAATATCACTGCCAAAGTATCATCTTGCATTTACTGTAGAGAAACTAAGCTATTGGTACTGCCAGTTCAATTTTAATTTTACAGTCATTGATTAGTATGGATTTTTACCACCAATTAATCTTATTCCATTCACCAGCAAGAGGCAAATAGCAGGTGGAGCCCACACACTGCTGACAGGGATAGTTTGAGTTTTTTGTTTTAGAGATACAGTGCGGAAATAGGCCCTTCAGCCCACCGAATACACACTGACCATCGAACACCCTCACACTAGCTCAGTTTAGTTTATTGTCACCGAGGTACAGTGAAAAGCTTTTGTTGCGTGCTAACCAGTCAGCGGAAAGACAATACATGATTACAATCGAGCCATCTCCAATGTATAGATACAGGATAAGGGAATAACATTTAATCAATCAGATTTTATCAATATTTATCAGATTTAGTACGTTAAAGATTTTATCGGATTTAGTACGTTATAGCCAGTAAAGTCCGATGAAAGATAGTCCGAGGATCACCAATGAGGAGATAGAACTACAAACTACTGATCGATTATGTTATCCCAGTTTCACATCCTACACACTAGGGTCAATTTACAGAAACCAATTAACCTACAATCCTACACGTCATCGGGATGTGGATGAAACCAGAGCACCGGGAGGAAACCCATGCGGTCACAGGGAGAACGTGCAAACTCCAGACAGGCAGCACCCAAGATCAGGATCGATCCTGGGTATCGGGCGCCCTAAGGTCACAACTCTACCACCGTGCTGCACAAGCCACAAAAAGCTCTGATGAATGCACAGTAAACCAGGACCAAGCAAAAAAATAAATAAACTGCTGGAGTAACTCAGCGGGTCAGACGATATCCGAGAAGATTGAAGGCCGTAACAAACTTCCGCACTACAGGAAACTCTAAAGGTCATCATTATCATGCAGAAAGGTGGCGGTCAGCCCAACCGCAGCTTTACTAACGAGTGGAGAATTCCATCAATTTAATCTGCCCTCCAGTTCCTCAGTGGGTGGGTCTGTGTCTGAGTCCCATCATTTACTGGGAAAGGATGAATCCAAACTCTTTTGAAATCTCGAGGTTTTGCCAGCTGACTCTTACCATCTCCCGGTTGTTACGTTGCAGAAGGAACAAATCCGGATCCTAAAGTAGTCTCTGTTAAGATTTGGGAGGTTCTTCTGGGAGATAGGTTCAGTTTAGTCCATCCAGACTAAACAGTGAAGGTTTAGGACAAGATTTTCATTGTAAGATGATCATAATTTAAATATAGCCAGGAATATTGTAATCAGGAAGTTTGAAATCTAGTGCTGCAGCATAAAAGGGTTGAGTAGACAAAATGTGTAGGAAGGAACTGTAGATGCTGGTTTACACTGAAGGCAGACACCTCCCCCCACAATCAGTCTGAAGAAGGGTCCTGACCTGAAACGTCATCTACCTATTTCCTCCAGAGATACTGCATGACTTGCTGGGTAACTCCAGCACTTTGTGTCTATCTTCGGTATAAACCAGTATCTGCAGTTGCTTTTCATTCCATCTTATTATTATATTAAGTTCAAGTTCAAGTGAGTTTATTGTCATGTGTCCCTGGATAGGACAATGAAATTCTTGCTTTGCTTAAGCACACAGAAAATAGTAGGCATTTACTACAAAACAGATAAATGTGTCCATATACCATGATATAAATATATACACACATGAATAAATAAACTGGTAAAGTGCAAATAACAGAAAGTGGTTGTTAATAATCAGAGTTTTGTCCGAGCCAGGTTTAATAGCCTGATGGCTGAGGGGAAGTAGCTATTCCTGAACCTGGTTGTTGCAGTCTTCAGGCTCCTGTACCTTCTACCTGAAGGTAGCAGGGAGATGAGTGTGTGGCCAGGATGGTGTGGGTCTTTGATGATACTGCCAGCCTTTTTGAGGCAGCGACTGCGATAAATCCCCTCGATGGAAGGAAGGTCAGAGCCGATGATGGACTGGGCAGTGTTTACTACTTTTTGTAGTCTTTTCCTCTCCAGGGCGCTCAAATTGCCGAACAAAGCCACGATGCAACCGGTCAGCATGCTCTCGACTGTGCACCTGTAGAAGTTAGAGAGAGTCTTCCTTGACAATCCGACTCTCCGTAATCTTCTCAGGAAGTAGAGGCGCTGATGAGCTTTTTTGATAATTGCGTTAGTGTTCTCGGACCAGGAAAGATCTTCAGAGATGTGCACGCCCAGGAATTTGAAGTTCTTGACCCTTTCAACCATCGACCCGTTGATATAAATGGGGCTGTGGGTCCCCCTCCTACTCCTTCCAAAGTCCACAATCAGTTCCTTGGTTTTGCTGGTGTTGAGGGCCAGGTTATTGCGCTGGCAACATATGGACAGTTGCTCGATCTCTCTTCTGTACTCTGACTCATCCCCATCAGTGATACGCCCCACAATGGTGGTGTCGTCAGCGAACTTGATGATGGAGTTCGCACTGTGGTTCGCTACGCAGTCATGGGTATAGAGTGAGTACAGCAGGGGGCTGAGCACGCAGCCTTGAGGTGCTCCCGTGCTGATTGTTATCGAGGCTGACACATTTCCACCAATACGAACAGACTGTGGTCTGTGGACGAGGAAGTCGAGGATCCAGTTGCAGAGGGATGCGCAGAGACCCAGTTCTGCGAGTTTGGTAACCAGTTTGGAGGGGATGATTGTGTTAAAAGCCGAGCTGTAATCAATGAATAACAGCCTGACATATGAGTTTTTGTTGTCCAAGTGGTCCAGTGCGGAGTGGAGGGCCAGCGAGATCGCATCCACCGTTGATCTGTTGTGGCCGTACGCGAACTGCAGTGGGTCCAGGTTTTTGTCGAGGTAGGAGTTGATTTGCTCCATGATCAACCTCTCAAAGCACTTCATCACCACCGGCGTTAGTGCCACTGGTCGATAGTCATTGAGGCACGTCACCTTACTCTTCTTGGGCACCGGTATAATTGATGCCCTTTTAAAGCAGGTGGGGACCTCAGACCTCAGAAGTGAGAGGTTGAAAATGTCCGTAAAAACTCCCGCCAGTTGGTCCGCACAGGTTTTTAGAACACGACCGGGTATACCATCAGGTCCAGGTGCTTTTCGGGGGTTCACCCCTCTGAAGGATTTCCTGACATCGGCCTCTGTGACTGAGACTGAAATGCCATCACAGCGAATGGGGGATCGGGAAGGCACATCAGTATTCTCCCTGTCAAAGCGTGCGTAAAACGCATTGAGCTCGTCAGGGAGTGATGTTACACCGGCATTCGAGCTGCCTCCTGGTTTTGCCTTGTAGGAGGTGATTGCATTCAGACCCTGCCACAGCTGCCGAACATCTGTCTCGTCCTCCAGTTTAATTGTATTCATGTTAGTTATTTTCTTTGACTGGATATCATGCAAGCAAAAGCTGTTCACTGTACATCAGTGCATGTGACAATTCTACACTAAACTAGAATTAGAAAACAATTTGCCTTTAAGTGCTACTTTAGCCTGCCTCAATGGAAGATCGATGGGCATCGACATCAATATTGAATTCTCCAACTTCAAGTAACCCTTGCATTCCCTCTCTCTCTGTCCCTCCCCCCCCCCACCCTAATCCTCTTGCTAATTTCAACATTTGTATTCCTTCGCTATCACCTCGTCCCTAGCCA